>NW_026020705.1:2271361-2572777 GCF_900185275.1 Solanum verrucosum
AAAAGAAGCTACTTCTTCGATACATCTGGATGATATTCCAGAGAATAATCCATTATACGCCCAACTGAGAGCATATTTATCTCAAAAGCAAAGTGATACTTTTGCATCGGTGGCAAAATAAGAGGTTGATGATATTAGATCCTATGAAAGGGTAGTAAAGAAAGAAATGATATTTCTTATTGAAAACTCTAAGATACAGAGAAAAGAAGAACCCTGGAAGATATTCCAGCGATATTTACTTAACGGATTATACTTCCCAGGAGAGTCATACAAAACCCGCTTGTATTACGAGACCATTTTAACGAATACAGGTAGTGTTGAATTTCAGCACTTCTCAGGGTATAACACCAGCGAGAACGTTTATAACTTCTCCAAAATGATCATAGAGCATATTATATCAATTGAAGATTGGGGTATATCCTCAATGAAAGAAAGGCAGATCAGCCTCAATAAAATCCCTACCAATTTCACTTATTGGGATTATATTAACGCGTTCAGCAAAGTCCTTATTATAACAATGAAAGGCATAAACATACTTGGTTTATCAAGGTATGTGCAAAGATATTTGTTGACCAAATTCCTAATTGGTTCTTGAACTGGTGGTCATACCACGGACCGACGGTAAAGATTTTACCTGATCCCTTTTTAAAGTTATACAAAAACTGGGTTAAGATTTCACCAGACCTTAATGATTTATACCACTCAGATCATGTTTGTTATATAGAACAAATTGAACAAATTTATTTCTTCATAGAATTCTCGATTCCATGGACCCATAAATGGACCCCGGAAGTAGGTTTTACTGAAGAACAAATCCCATGCTTATATCGGATTTATTATAATAATTTCTGGGATAAATTAATGAAGATGGATCCCATGACTAAATCATTATATGGCCAAGAATTATTGGACTTTATTTCTCAAAGAATCCAAGATTATGGTACTATTCCTCACAAAGGAATAATTGCTGACAACTCCGTCAAACATATTGCGAGAAGAATTTCCATTCAAGATGGAAATAGAGAAGAAATGATAAAGGAGTATTTGGATGAAATTAGGAGAAATCTACTCCTCAATATCACTCATTATGAAAAATCAGACACTTCAATGAGAAGTGAAACAAATGATGATATTGCAGATAATGCTCAAGAGGCCAGCCTTGTGAATCGGCGAAACCCGTGACAGAAGATATGTTGTCTAAAGCAGAAGGTTTACTTCGGGAGTTGAAAAGGAAAGACAAGATGACCACTATTGATTAACAGTAGATACACTGTTAAACCACAGTAGTAAAACTGTTACTGTACATTTGGGACCCATTGATAAGGGACCCAGGGTCACTGTAAATCACTGTAGATCACTGTAGACCACTGTAGATCACTGTAGATAGATCCCTTTTTCTTCTATAAATAAGGTCTTTTGTAGTTTGAAGGAGGAGCGTCGAAAAACACTCTTTCTTCAAAAGTTTTTTTTTTAAGTTGTTTGTTTCTCTTAGTTTGTAAAGCTCTCGGTTTGCCGGAAGTTAATAAAGTTGTTGATATTTCTCTTCGGCCCTGTTGGCCATTATTACAAGGTAATTTAATTCTCTTCTTTTAATTTTAAATCTTTTTATATCTTTGATCTGGAAGCCGTAACTATGTCTGGCTAAAAATTTATATCTATGCCGGATAACTAGCTTCTCTTTTATATAGACCATGAACGGATCTAAGCTTTATTTAAATATAGAAGAATTTTAGTATGTCTTCTCGACTTGGTTCTGAGATTGAGGTACAGTCAGATCTAATACTACTTTTATTGGCTTTGTCTTTATGACTCCGTCTGATGAGCCGTGGTTTTTAGCCCGAAATTGAGTTTGTTAAGTAGGGCGCCTCATACCCGGTTAGAACTCTCTCTTCAAAAGTTTTTTTTTTAAGTTGTTTGTTTCTCTTAGTTTGTATAATAATAAAATAATAATAATAATACTGATAATAATAAAAAAAATTGTCTCCAAATGCATAGTATTTACGATGAGCTTGTTCGTCTTTAAAAAGTAAATATTTTGTAGCTAAAAATATCATATTGTCACTAAAAGTGTGTTTAATACTGACAAATCTTATTTGTCACTAATTATAAATTTAATTAATGACGATGTTGATCGTCTTTAAAGTTATGCGAGCTTTGTAGTAAAAAGAATAAGTTTACGTCACTAAAGATAACAATTTCGTGGTTGAAAAATATTTTTGATATTTATTAAGTGGCATTAGTGATGAATTAATTTGTAGTTAAAACATAATCATACTATAAAATGTTTTCGTCACTAAATATAATTAGTTCGTGTTAAATAAAAATGTAGCAATATGATTTATTTATTCGTTTACCTGAGGAAGATATTTTTTTGACCATAAGTGATTTATTATAACGTTTTTAATGCTTTGTAATAGTGCCATTTTAAATTTGTACTTAAACTATTCGTTCTTAATTACATGTCTATTTCAATTGCTTAAAATACACAACATATATAAATAAAAACATCATAAAATAAAAGAGAAATGAAATATCAAAAATTCATACAAAAATGTATGCTAATTACATTTTTATTTATTATTATTAGGAGATAACATTTGAATACAGACTTATTAAGTAAATAAGTGAAATCACTTAAATATACAAAATCTAATTGAGATATTAGAACAATTATAAATATAAAAAGATAAAAGTATTTAGTTTCCCTTGTATCAATGCTCCATTATTTAAAATCTTCACTCGTTGAGTTACTTTGTGCATCTTCATATACCTGTATAAGAAAATATAGAATTTTAGTATAAACTTTTTGATATCATGATTTAAACAAAATATGTGTTCACACTCTAATTCTATAAATAAAAATAACATTAATTAGTGAAACAAACAATAAAATGAGAATTGAGTAAACTATTCAAAACTATTGAATATTCGATAATCAGAATCAATAAAAAATTATCTCCTTTTTAAAATGATGTCAAGAATTCCTCCATTAAATAAATACAATGCCAAAGTTGAATAAGAATTTTGTAAAATAATTGCTCCAATTACGAAGAGAAACAAATACTTTTTATAAATCATTGGCAAATGCTGGACGTGCATCAATTGGAATAATAGATAGATAGAAAGAAAAAAATAATACGAGAGAGCAGAAAATGACCTACGAACATGAAATGTATGTATTTGTATTTAAGTTGAATTCTAGAAGTAAGTGGATATATTTTAATTTATTTTTAAAAGAAATAAAAGAAGAAAAAAGTGAGTGGGTAGTTCCTTGCTACGTGGGATGGAAAATGGGGAATAAGTGAGAGGATATTTATGCATTAAAAGTGGAGGAAATGTCAAATAGTTGAAACTTAAATTATTTTTTTAACATTTACTATAATATTTTCGTATAAAAATAAAGATTCTCATAGCTATGACTTCTGTCACTTAATGGCTTTCCATTAATTACTAAAATTATAATTCTATCTTTGAGACTTATGTTATGGAATATTTTTAAAAAAAATTATCTCGAAAATTTATTTTCCCAATATTTGAAACACATTGAAAATAATTTTGTATATAGTCAATATTATGTAAAAACCAATAGACTTAATATTAGGATACTTAAACATATTAATCGTAAGTGTCACGACCCAGACCGTCGTGATTGGCACCCACATAACACTCTGGTGGGAGAACCACTACTACAACCCAAACCAAGCAACTAAAGCAATAACTAAGGCATTTAAGTCGATGTACCAAAACATCTAACAATGAACCAAGTCTAAACAAGAAGGGATACAACCCCAAACTAATGAACTAATCAACTAACTAAAACAATTGTCTAAGTCCGGAAATGGTGGACATAGACGAAAGAGAATCCCATGGCAGCCCGGAAGAATTGGCTCACCCTTGAATTTGAAGCAACGATCACTGATCTCCTAAGCAAGGTCTGTCAATAGCCCCTTGAAGATTCCCTGTACTCGACAAAAATAAGAGAAAGTGCAGTATCAGTACACAACCACAGTGTACTGGTAGGATCACGCGGCTATCCCACTAGTGCAGCATAAACAAGTCAAGACAACAATATAATCACATGCATATATATCAACATATACAACATTATCAACATTTACGAACAACGATCAGTTTAACATTTTATATCACATCATTGGACCTCTCATGGAACCCAAATCCAAACAATTAGCATGCCGGAACGTGGCAACCGATCCCATATTTATGCCGGAACGTGGCAATCGATCTCATTTTTATGCCGGAACGTAGCAACTGATCCAAGTTAGTTATGTCGGAATGTGGCAACCGATCCAAGTTAGTTATGCCGGAACGTGACAACCGATCCCATTCACACACCACAATCACAATCACAAGTGTGATCAACATTGCAATATTCATACATATACAAGTATCATAATGAAGCAAGAATAAGCATATATCACACAATCATAGAATCACAACCATCACCTACCTCGAAACAAGCTTGAAACCCTAAGAAACTTGATCCTTCCCTTTTCGGATTCGTTTCGATTGTTCTTGGTCTACAAACAATCAATATAATATATGAATCAATAAACAATTACTAATTACTCGGATTACTAACAATTCTATGAACCCTAGATCAAACCCATGATCCCAATCATCCAAATTAGGGTTGTTTCCACCATAGAATCTATGACAAAACCTTCTCCCATCAATATTCACCCATTCTATTACATTCTACGGATCAAAAAATGGATTCGGGGAGTGAAAAACTTACCTTTTTCATCAAGAATGGTGAAAAACAAGTAGGAGTCGCCTGGGATTCATTCCTTATCTCTAGAAGTCGAAAAGTACATAATGAGGTCGTTTAGGGGTTTATTAATGATTTTAAGTAGCGTCTGGCCCGCCACAACGGCCACCATCCCTTTAGAGCGGCAAAACCCAGTGCCAAAGCGGCATTTACTAACGAGTGAGCTATTTAAAGAATTTCAAGACTCCCATTTCACAACACACCTCTAACCCACGACGCTAAAAAAATACCCTTTACGCTAACATCGATTACGGGAGTTCTACTCACCCGAATTTAGTTCTGTAAAGTCGTACGGGTTCTTTAACGAGTTATCTAACTACTCATGCAATTGAAATCATAATTAACTAATCTGATTGTTTAAAAACTCCGATTTCATCCAAATCTGGACTAGGTTAGGAAAATCCAAATACTACGAAAAAGTTTTCCGGCCTCAAATTTTTCCATGTTGGCTTTTCTATAACGACGAAAACAGATCGTTACAATAGATACCAATTTACCCATCACTCGTCCTCGAGTGACAAAACTTAGGAAAAATAGGCTAAGGAAAGAATGAAGTAGTACTTGAATCGATGAACAATTGGGGATACTTGTCTCGCCTATCCCTCTCGATTTCCCAAGTAGCTTTTCAACCGGACGATGCTTCCATTGAACTTTCACGGACTTAATCTCTTTGGTCCTCAATTTACGCACATCACGATCAAGAATTGCAATCGGTTCCTCCTCATATTGGAGGTCCTTGTCTAACACAGTTGAGTCCCACTTAATGATATAATCCCCATCACCATGATACCTCTTCAACATGGATACATGAAATATCGGATGAACACTAAATAAATTAGGAGGTAAAGTCAATCTATACGCTATCGGCCCCACACATTCAAGAATTTCAAATGGACCAATGTATCTTGGACTTCGCTTACCCTTCTTACCAAATCTCATCACCCCTTTCATGGTTGATACCTTAAGAAGAACATTTTCACCGGATTGAAACACCATGTCTCTTACCTTATGATTCACATACTTCTTTTGTCTACTATGGCTGCTAGAAGCTTAGCTTGAATATTCCTCACCTTATCTTGAGCATCCTTCACTAAATCCACCCCCAAAGGTTTCATATCGCCAGCCTCAAACCATCCTATAGGTGATCTACATCCCCTCACATAGAGTGCCTCAAACGGTGCCATATCAATACTGGAGTGATAACTATTGTTATAGGAGAATTTACACAAAGGTAAGAATTTATCCCAATGCCCTCCAAAATCAATCACACATTCCCTCAACATGTCTTCCAATACTTAATTAGTCCTCTCCGATTGTCCATCCGTCTGTGGATGAAAGGCTGTACTAAAAGTGAGTTGTGTGCCCAATTCATCATGTAAATTCCTCCAAAACTTGGATGTGAATTGGGTACCACAATCTGAGATAATAGAGAGAGGCACCCCATGCAACCTCACTATCTCTTTCACATATACCTTAACCAATTGTTCAGCATTATAATCTATTCTTACCAGAATAAAATGAGCAGACTTAGTCAATATATCAACCACTACCAAAATAGAATCAAACTTCCCTAAAGTCTTGGGAAGACCAACCACAAAATCCATGTCTATTATTTCCCACTTCTATTCCGGAATTGGCATTCTTTGAAGTAAACCCAAAGGCCTTTGATGTTCATATTTCACTTGTTGACAATTTTGACACTTTGCCACAAACTCCGCTATGTCTTTCTTAAAGCCCGGCCACCAATAAATTCGCTTCAAATCTCTATACATCTTGGTCACACCCAGATGAATAGAATATCGCGAACCATGAGACTCTGCCAACACTTTCTCAATCAAGTTATCTACTCTAGGAACACATATTCTCGCTTTAAAATTGAGCACACCATCCGCATCAAGAGTGGTCCCTTGTGCCTAACCAATCGAAGTCTTCTTTCTAAGTACCTCCAAATTCTCATCCTCAAATTGTTTGGCCTTGATCCCTTTAATGAAAGTGGCCCTTACCTCAATACTAGCTAGCACCCCACCTCTTTTTGAGATACCCAACTGCATGAATTTAGACTCCAAGGTCTGGATTTCTTTAGCCAAAGGTCGCTTCGTATACTTAAGCAAGCAAAACTACCCATACTCACCGCTTTTTGACTTAAAGCATCTGCCACCACATTAGCCTTGCCCGGATGGTATTGAATGGTGACATTATAATCTTTAAGTAACTCCATCCACCTTTGTTGTCTTAAATTCAAATTCTTTGGAGTGAACACATGCTGCAAACTACAATGATCAGTAAACACTTCACACTTAACACCATAGAGGTAATGCCGCCATATCTTAAAAGCAAACACTACCACTGCCAACTCTAAATCATGCGTTGTATAATTCCTCTCATGCACGTTCAATTGACGCGAGGCATAAGCTATAACATTTTTATCCTGCATCAACACAACACCCAAACCAGAATGTGAAGCATCACAATAAACAATAAAATCTTTACCTTCAACCAGTAATGCTAGAATAAGTGCGGTGGTCAAAAGAGTCTTGAGCTTTTGGAATCTCTCCTCACATTTTTCAATCGATTCAAATGGTATCTTCTTTTTGGTCAAATTAGTCAAATGAGTGGCAATAGAAGCAAAGTTCTTCACAATTCTACGGTAATAGCTAGCGAGTCCCACAAAACTCCTAACTTCTATCACAGAGCTAGGCCGAACCCAATTCTTAACTGCCTCAATCTTTTGAGGATCTACCATTACCCCTTCTTTTGAAACTACATGCCCCCAAAAATGCAACCAATTTCAACCATAATTCACACTTCGAAAATTTAGCATACAACCTTTGATCCCAAGAATACCCAAAACAATATGAAGATGGTCGGCATGCTCTTCCTTACTTTTCGAATAAACAAAAATATCATCAATAAAGACTATGACGAAAGAATCAAAAAATGGCTTGAACACCCCATTCATTAAACTCATGAAAGTTGCAGGCACATTGGTCAAACCAAAAAACATAACAAAAAATGCATAGTTCCCATAACGAGTTCTAAACGCCGTCTTGGGCACATCCTCAGGCCTAATTTTTAATTGATGGTAACCGGATCTTAGATCCATCTTAGAGAAAACCGCTGCCCCTTGCAATTGGTCAAATAGATCATTTATTCGAGGCAAAGGGTACTTATTTCGAAAAGTGATCCTATTCAATTGCCGGTAATCTATACACATTCTCATACTACCACCTTTCTTCTTAGCAAACAAAACTGGAGCACCCCATGGAGAAGCACTAGGGCTAATATATCCCTTATCAAGAAGCTCTTGGATTTGAGCCTTAAGCTCTCTTAATTCTGTCGGAGCCATGCAACATGGAGGGATAGAAATGGGGCGTGTACCAGGCTCTAAATCAATGCAAAAATCTATATCTCTATCCGAAGACATACCAGACAAATAATTAGGAAACACTTCACTAAATTCAGACACCACAGGAATAGACTCAATGGATGGAGACTCAATCTCAACATCCCTAATATGAGCCAAATAAGCCAAACAACCCCGTTTTACCAGTTTACTAGCCTGAATGGAGGATATAATTGAAGCTTGCTTAGGCTTGTACACCCCTTCCCACTCTAATTTTCCCCTTCCCAGAATTTCTAGAGTTACAGACTTAGTATTACAATTAAGCACAACATAATAGGAGACAACCAAGTCATGCCTAATATTATGTCAAAGTCAATCATATCCAAAATCACCAAATTAGCCCAAGTCAGAAAACCCATAAACAAAATGGGACAAGCACGATATACATGGGTAACTATGACTGACTCTCCAACTGGGGTAGAAACATGAATGGGGGCATCAAGAATATCACAAATCATATCAAAATCTGAGGCAAATCTCACGGATACATATGAATAAGTAGAACCCGGATCAAACAATGCATTAGTCATCCGGTCACAAACAAGAATAGCACTTGTGATCACCGTATCAGACGTCTGCTTCATTCTTGCCCGAAAATGCATAACACTGAGTCCTATCATCATGACGAGCCACTTCCCTGCCTGGTTGTGCGTTACCCCTACCTCCGTTACCATTACCATTTCCTTTACCTCCATGACCTCGTTGATTACTTTCTTGCCCACTTTGTGGACATCCTCTACCATTATTACCATTTCTCGCGGGTACCATTGCTCTAAAAGGCTGTTGTGTGGTATCTAATACATGCGAATGGGGACAATCTTTCCTCATATGCCCAGGTTCTCCACAATTGTAGCAAGTACGATCAAAAGATGGTCTATCGCCCGTCGAAGGCACGAATCCCTGGCTATTCTGAAAATCATAACATGGAGTTTCCTAGTAGTTACTTGTAGATGCGGGCATAGCAGACTGAATTGTCTTGGCTTCCAGTGTTTGCCTCCCTGAACCTCTAGAGTAAGAACCTTAAAAGCTGCCTGAATTCTTGGCCTTTTTTGCCATTGCCTTAGCCTGACTGTCTTGCCTTACCCCATCCACTTTATTAACATAATATGTCACCTCATTAAAGCTCCTTCCTGCAGAAGTCATATGAACAAATAATACTTGCAACTCATAATTCAGTCCCCTAATAAATAAGCATATACTTTCCTCCTCAATAGTCATAAATTGAGTAGCATATCTAGATAAAGCATGGAACTTGGCCTCATAAGCAGCCACAGACATACCACCTTGCTCTAAAGCCATAAACTCATCTTTCTTACGATCCCGCAAAGTTCTAGGCATATATTTCTCTAAGAATAGAGCATGAAACTGGGTCCAAGTAAATGGAGGTAAAGTAGAAGATCTGCATTCCATGTAAGCTCTCCACCACTACTTAGCCTTACCTTGAAGTTGGAAGGGCACAAACTCAACCCCATGTTGATGAACAATACCCAATTTATGAAGCCTCTCATAGCATCCAGAATGAACTCGTACGCATCCTCACTCTCAGAACAAAGAAATACCAGAGGCTTTAGCTTTAAAAACTTAGTCAATATTTCATGCTCATTACCAGTCATGACAGAACCCCATAAAGGACGGAAGGAATCATCATTACCTCCCATTCCACCCGTCTTGGGTGCAGTGCTAGCAACATGACAATTAGTAGGAGCTTGAGTTGCTTGAACAGATGAAAGCATTCTAGGACTTGCCAATCCGTTCAAAAATAAAATGATATGTTGAGCTAACACTGGGTCGATGTGTGGAATACATGTAGCCTCAGACTGAACCTCTTCCTCTTGTCCAACATCCTCAACATTTTTAACCTCAACCTCTTCTTCTATTTCCTTATAATGTATGTGAGGGTTCTCATTCACAGGAGCTTTCTCAACAGGAGCTCCATTCCCAGCAAGTGCTTCTCTTTCACGGCCTCTACCCCTAGCTCTTCCTCTACCACTACCTCAACCGCGGCCTCTCGTTGCAGATTCCTCAGCTGGAGCATTGACATAAGCTACGGGCCTGACGCTGTTATATCTAGTATTAACCATCTGCGGACAGAAGAGTGAAGGAGGTTAGATACCAATTTGAATCGACAAATACCAATTGGAATCAAGTTATAGCACGAAGGAGAAAAAAGAAAATAGTGAGATTTCCTAAAGTCCTATCGCCTCTCGAAGAAAAGTAAAGGCATCCCCGTACCGTTCCGCGAGACTCTACTAGACTCGTTTTGGTACATCAAGATCAACGAACCTAGGCTCGAATACCAACTTTGTCACGACCCAGACTATCGTGATTGGCATCCACACTAACACTCCGATGGGAGAACCACACTACAACCCAAACCAAGCAACTAAAGCAATAACTAAGGCATTTAAGTCAAATACTAAGGAAAGAAAAATAGAGTTCCCATAAATTCTAACTAAAGTATAACAATAATGAACAAACAATGCGAAAGAATAACCTAGAACCGAAAAGTCAATGTACCAAAACATCTAACAATGAACCAAGTCTAAACAAGAAGGGATACAACCCAAAACTAATGAACTAATCAACTTACTAAAACAATTGTCTAAGTCCGGAAATGGTGGACATAAACGAAAGAGAATCCATGGCAGCCCGGAAGAATTGGCTCACCCTTGAATTCGAAGCAACAATTACTGATCTCCTAAGCGAGGTCTATCAATAGTCGTTTGAAGATTCTTTGTACACAACAAAAATAAGAGCAAGTGCAGTATTAGTACACAACCACAGTGTACTGGTAGGATCACACGGCTATCCCACTAGTGCAATATAAACAAGTCAAGACAACAATATAATCACATGTATATATATCAACATGTACATCATTATCAATATTTACGAACAACGATCAATTTCACAGTTTATATCACATCATTGGTCCTCTCATGGAACCCAAACCCAAACAGTTAGCATGACGAAATGTGGCAATCGATCCCATATTTATGCTGGAACATGACAACTGATCCCATTTTTATGCCAAAACTTGGCAATCGATCCAAGTTAGTTTTACCGGAACGTGGCAGCCAATCTCATTCACACACCACAATCACAAGTATATCATCAAGTCATACATTAAGTCATGATTTCATGGCAATGATATTCATCTATCTCATTTACAACAAGTGTGATCAACATTGCAATATTCATACATATACAAGTATCATAATGAAGCAGGAATAAGCATACATCACACAATCATAGAATCACAACCATTACCTACCTCGAAACAAGCTTGAAACCCTAAGAAACTTGATCCTTCCTTTTTCGGATTCGTTTCACTTGTTCTTGGTCTACAAAAAATCAATATAATATGGGGATCAATAAACAATCACTAATTACCCGGATTACTAATAATTCTATGAACCCTAGATCAAACTCATGATCCCAATCATCCAAATTAGGGTTGTTTCCACCATTGAATCTGTAACAAAACCTTCCCCCATCAATATTCACCCACTCTATTATGTTCTACGGATCAAAAAACGGATTCGGGGAGTGAATAACTTACCTTTAGCCTCAAGAATGGTGAAAAACGAGTAGGAGCCGCCTGGGGTTCGTTCCTTAGCTCTAAAAGTCAAAAGTGCATAATGAGGTCGTTTAGGGGGTTTATTAACGACTTTAAGTCGCGTCTGGCCCGCCACACCGGACACCACCCCGCTACAGCGACCCCGCCAGAGCAGCAAAACCCAGTCCAAAGCAGTATTTATGAACCAATGAGCTATTTAAAGAATTCCAAGACTCCCATTTCACAACACACCTCTAACCCACGACGCTCAGAAAATACCCTTTACGCTAACATTGATTCCGGGAGTTCTACTCACCCGAATTCAGTTTCGTAAAGTCGTACGGGTTCTTTTACGAGTTATCTAACTACTCATTCAATCAAAATCATAATTAACTAACCCGATTGTTACCAGATTTATCTACGCCTTAAAGACTCCAATTTCGTTCAAATCTAGACTAGGTTGGGAAAATCCAAATACTACAAAAAAGTTTGTCGACCCCAAATTTTTCCCAGTTGGCTTTTCTATAACGACGGAAACATATCGTTACAATAATGGACCACAGATTGTTGTGTTTAAAATAGAGTAATATTGAATGATGTAATGACTTGGATCTTCCTTCTTATATGTATTATTAAATTAATAGGGAAAATTATACAAAATTGATCCAATTGTGAAGCTATTTACCTAAATTGCATCGAACTCAAACTATTTATCCATGGAGAAACTAAGGAAATACCCTCATAAAAGTAAAATAATTACCCACATCTACCATTTTACATTCATACCCCACTAAATAATTACACTATATATATACCCCCAACTAATTTCATTTAACTGAGACTAAATCAGCATATATATGTATATTGTAAGAGTAAATATATATTTTTGTGGTATCATTAAAGTTTCTTGTTCACACCCTACTCGTTAGCCAATGATACTATAACAGTATATATATTTATATATTGTTGTGGTATCATTAAGGTTTCTTGTTCAGAAATTACTCATTAGTCAATGATACTATAAGAATATATATATATATATATATATATATATATTTGTGGTATCATTGAGATTTCTTGTTCACACCATATACTCATTGGTAAATGATATTGTAAGAGTATATATTACCAAATAGTATCTCTAGTAAAGGAAAATTTTGAAAAAGAAGAAAAAAGAAATAAATTATAAAAAAATTACCAAATTATATATCTAATAAAGGATAAAATGATAAAGAAAGAAATAATAAAATTATTACCAAATTGTATCTCTATTAAAGGATAATATGAAAAAAAGACCAAAATAATAAATGAAAAAAGGAATAAAATAGAAAATAAAAATAATAAATAACAAAAGAAAAGATTAATTTTTTTTATTTTAAAAAAAATTAAAAATATAGAAAAAGAGAAATAATAAAAAGAAGATCTACTAACCAAAAACAAAAAGAGGAAAGATATAATAAAGATATTACTAAATGGTATATCTAATAAATGTTAAAATGAAAAAAAAGAAGAGAAATGAATAAAAAAGAAAATAAAAATAACTAATGAGAAAGAAAAAAATATTATTTTATTTTCTTAAAAAGGTGAAAATATAGAAAGAGAGAAAAGAATATAAAGAAGATAAACTAAAAAAAAGTAGAAATAATAAAAATATTGCCAAATGGTATCTCTAATAAATAATTTTTTTTAAAAAAGAGAAAATAAAAACAATAAATGGGAAAAGAATAAAAGAGAGAATAAATAATTATTTGAATTATTGTGACAAAAAATAAGGTCACAATTAAATGTAAAATTTATAGGTGAAGTTTACAATGATTAACTACAATTTATAATTCGTTGCTATTGAATCAACATAGTTTTTGTGAAGAAATATTTTTGTGCCCAATTTTTGCTTATTTTAGTACAAAAGTAAATTTGTCACATTGGATACACCATTTGGTGACAAAATAATGGCTCATTGATAATTTTATATTCATAGTTAATAACATTCAATAAATGGCACCAACTTATTATTTGGTGGGAAACATTAGTAGACAAAATTTTGCTACGAAATTTCAAGTTTGGTCACTTAGAGTATGTGCCGCATATATTTAGCTACAAAATATGATTTTCGTCATGAAAAATGAATAATTAGTGACGAATTTTGTGTCGTGGCTAATAATTTCGTAGCTAAATATCATATTTGTTGTAGCGAAGTTCCATGATAGTTAAAAAAAAATTGTGAATATAGAAAACTTTACTTGACCAAAATCATTATTTGTTGGAATTTCATTTTGATTACAAAAAGATTTCTTTTTTATTACACAATATTCTTTTCTTAGAATATTAGAGATTCATTTTCCTTTTTAGGTGTATATATATAATATTTTTATTCCTTTATTTTGTTATGTAAATAAGCTTAGGGTTTAACTATTGAGTATTATAAATTGAGGTCTTTTGTATAGTTGATTTATTAAGAAATAAAAGGAAATTTTATGCATCGCTTTATTTATTTTAACATTGTTTAAGAATAGTGTTAATTTTTTTTTCTTTTTCTCATTTTGTTCTTGTTCTTACTCTGTCTCTTTTGTCTCATAATCTTTTAATATTTCTAATTTTGAAAGTGATAAGTTAACTAAAAAGAGTGATGCAATCCATATAACTAATGCAGTAGATTATCACATGCTTTCTACATTCACCCTTTTGATTATTCCGACATGAACCTTGTCCCACTGCCTTTGATAGTAAAAGCTATGGTGGTTGAAGAAGGGTTAAAATTATTGCTCTTTTAGTTAAAAATAAATTAAGATTCATTTATGAATCTCTAATTTTTCCTACTGATAAAACCCTTCAAAAAGCATGGACAAGATGCAATAACATGGTATTGTCATGGTTGCTCAATTCTGTTTCCAAAGAAATTATTGAGTTTGTTATTTACTCCAAAAATGTCAAAATTTTGTGGTCTGACCTAGAAGACAGGTTTGGCCAGGTAAATGGAGAAAAAATATTTGAAATTCAAAAGAATTTAAATGTTGTAATTCAAGGAAATTTCAGTATTTCTACTTATTCTACAAGAATGAAAAGCTTATAAGATGTGTTGGATGCACTAAACAATTTTTCTGCTTGTAATTGTGAGTGTGAATGTGGAGCAAACGAAAAGGGTATTAAAGTTCACCAAGATGAAATACTACTTCAGTTTCTTTTATGTTTAATTGATACTTTTATTGGGGTTAGTAGTAACATTTTATTGTATTCCCCTCTTCCAATATTGGTCAAGCTTACTCCCTTGCTATTCATGATGAAAAACAAAGGGAAAAGACTATATACAAATAAAAACCACAATTGATTCCACTATTTTCATAAAGCAAAGGTCATCTTCTTTAGAAATCACTTCTCATTTAAAATTACTTTTCAACCAAAATTTAGGAACAATATTTCATTCAAGCATATCTTCAAGCATCTCAAGTCAATGACATAAACCTTCAAGGTTTGCCTATGGGTTCACACAAACTTGTTGCATTCATTCAACTCAATTGAAATCAAGACCTCACCATTAACTCAAAGGATGCAATGCCACTCACAACAAGTGAGAATCCCACTAACAATCATGTATATCATATCAAGAGATTATAAATCATACAAACGTAGTACTCACTCTCACAAACAAATTCAAGCATACCCACATCAACCCATATGCCTGCCCAATATGTAAATTGCCACTAATGTAGAATTGCAAAGCTCGGAATCACCAAGGACTTGAGGGTCAAATCATAGGTTTGGCTCAAAATGTAGTATATAATTTGGTGCAGGTGACTTAGAAACCTCCCTAATGCTATATGTAACATCTCGCTAATCGAAAGACCTAGAAAGAAGTTAAAAACTGGAAATAGACATTTTTGGAAACAATAAAAAAATCTGGAAAATTTGTTAAGTATGTTAAGTTGAGTTTATGGTCAACTTCAAACTATCATAACTCCTAGATCAGAATTATTTAGGTGTATTTCCAGATACTGTAGGTAAGATCCTGGGATTATCTTTCCAACGCCGCTAAGTTTGCGTAATTCTGAGTTCGTATGAGTGAGTTATGCCCATTGGAAGTTGGGATGTTTGGATAAGGAAAGTCCAATCCGGATTTTGGAAGGGTATTTTGGTCTTTTTCATGCCCCATGACTTAATTTCGTTTTTTGGTAATTAATTGGAGTATAAACTGTTAGGATTCAGTTTACACTTTTACCATATTGGGTTAGGGTTTTAGAGAAGAGAAAAAGAAGAGGAGAAAAGAGCAGAAGGAGCAAGAATCGTCAAGATCTTCAAGAATCGCTTGTGCATTTCGTCAAGGGATGATCCTTACGAGGTATGTGAGTTCACACAGCATTGGGTTCGTTCACCCACGCACCAAACATGTTTATTTCATATTATTTTCGTCCTAAAAGATTGAGACTTTGATGTTCTTGAGTAGTATTGTTGAATTGCTTTTGTTCTTGAATTTGGGATGAGATTGAGGAGTTGTTGAGAGTTTAAGGTCGATTCTTAGAGTTCTTTTGAGTTAGATTTTTGTGTACATGTGTTGGGCATCTGAATCTAAACAGGAATTGAGAAAAAAAAATCGAATTTAGGTGAATTGGAGTTATAAAACGAAGAAGGAAAAAGTTGGGTGAATCTGGTGCCCTAGTCCTCGTCGCGGACCTGGTCCCCCATTTCACAGAAAGTTTCTTCGCGTCGCAGAGCGGTCACGGACCATTCTGCCTCAAAATTTATTTCGCAACCAAATAATTAAATGCATCTCCGCGTTGCAGACTTGCTTCCAGACAATTATTTCTTGATCTTTTCTCATGTTTAACTATCTAAAAGCACTCCTAAACATCATGAGATCTTTCCTATCACAAATCACAATCCTTGAATCCATAATTCAACTCAAGGGAAGTTAAGAGTCATGTCAAGAGAAGTTAAGAGTCAAGTCAAGAGAAGTTCAGAGTTTTTCAAAAGTCTTTTACAAACGTTTTAACTTTGTTTTAAGACTTGAGTTTTGAGTTCATTTCTTCAAAGAGTATATGGGGACTATGCATTCCCAAAGAGTTGAAAATGTTTTCACATTTAAGCAAGAAAGGAAACTTTGATTTCCAAAAGAGCCTTTGAGCTAGTTTTTCAGTAAAGAACCTTTGAGCTAGCTTCTCAGTAAAGAGCCTTTGAGCTAATTTTTCAGTAAAGAGTAAATGCTTTCATAATTAAGCAAGAGAGGAAACTTTGCTTTCCAAGAAGAGTCTTTGAGCTAAGTTTTGAGCAATTATCTCAAACCACATAAAGAAGTTATGTGTTTAAACATAAGAGCTAGTATTATATTTTGGGAGTAGTATTGAGCACCGATATGGGGGAGAGTTTAGATAACTCCAAGCCCCCATAAACCATGTAGCCACCATGGGTAGAAAAGGGTCATACATTTTAGATGATTCCTTTAGTACTTTTTAGCATAGACTAGTGGATCCACTTAGTAGTTCAGGTTCTATACCCTTGTCAAGGTATAGGACGGACCTGGCAGTGTGAGGCAAAATGATGTATCATCACAATAGCTCTTACGTGATAGTTGTCGATTAGAGAAACTCCCACGGCAGTATTTTCTATTCTTATATCCACAGAGTTAATTGTATTTTTATATTCATTCAGAGTATATTGTATATTTGCATACATTCAGAGTTACTATTGTATTTCTAAATACACAAAGTTGTTATCCATTTTTTAAAAGCTTTTCTTTATATTGCATTTATTTTATTGCTTTATATTGAAATGAGTTAAGTTGAGTTGAGTTGAGCCCATGTATGTTCTTTCTGTTCCTTTCAAGCTTATGTCTTGTTTTAGAATTCTCCTCGCATACTCGTACATTCAATGTACTGATGTCATTTGGCCTGCATCTTTTAATGATGTAGACACACGTAACCAATATTAGTATCTAGCGCATCGTTAATTCTAGTTGAGCTCCAGAGTTTGTTGATGAGCCTCCTTGCTTCCGGAGGATCTCTTTTTATTGATTTCAGTATATTTAGTTCAGTAGGATGTCGTGGGTCTTCTCCCAACATCCATCTCAGTTATAAGTGGCTTCATAGATAGACAGTCAGTTAGTTCATTTGTCTTTACCTTGTTATTGGCTTATGTTCAGATTTTGAGTTCTCACTTTGGCTAAGTTAAATGTTTATTACCAAAACATTATGAGTTTAGTTTGAGGCATTTAAGCTATCTTGCATTTGAGTTCTTTTCTTAATGGTTAAAGTCTTCCGCTGAGTAAGTAAGCCAGTCCAAGGGTTCGCTTGCGGCCAGCAATGGTTCTCAAGTGCCAGTTCCACCCAGGGTGTAGGCTCGGGGCATGACAAACTTGGTATCAGAGCCAGATTTCAAGAGTCATAAGGAGTCTATGAAGTCGTGTCTGTAGAGTCCTAGTTATTGGTGTGAAGCGCGCCACATCTATAATTATAAGGCTATAACATTTAGGAAATTCCTTCACTTCTTTCATACTCATTTCGTGCGTTAGAGTTTTATCTTTAAAAAGTTTCTTTCTAACTCGTGCCTGCGCATAACCCATTGTGAGTTGGATTGTTTTGAAAGTGCTTTCATGGGGCATTTCTTTCCCTGTGAGCTAAGAGAAGCAAAGAGATGGTTGCCGACATTAGGAGAAGGATGAGTTTATTTGTTGCAGGGCTATCTCGTCTATCGAGTAAGAAAGGTAAGACTGCAATGCTAATAGGTGACATGGATATAGCAAGGTTGATGGTCTATGTGCAGCAGGTTGAGGAAGATAAGCTAAGGGATAGGGAAGAGTTTAAGAACAAGAGAGTTAAGACATCAGGGATGAATTCGGGCAGCAAAAGAGTAATGCGAATCGGTCTTCTTTCCAACATAAGCAGAAGGGACCTGCTCCATTATATGTTGGTGCACCTGCACCCAAGAACAAATGTGAGTACAATAGTCAGAATTCACAGCACTTCAAGGCTAGACCTGCCAATCTCAGGGTAGCGTGGCATAAAGAGGTAACTGGGCTTCTGCATGTGCTAAGTGTGGTAAAACCCACCCAAGTAAATGTCACGATGGCTCCACAGGTTGTTTTAATTGTGGACAAGAGGGTCGCTTCATGAAAGAGTACCCTAAGAACGACTAAGGAAATGGAAATTAGGGCAACAGAGCCCAATATTCATCAGTTGCTCCACCAGACAGAGCTACATCTAGAGGACATACTTCAGGCGCAGGAGGAGGATCAAACCGTATTTATGCTATCAATAGTCGCCAAGAGCAAGAGGATTCGTCAACTGTTGTCACTGGTATGATCCAAATCTTTAACATTAATGTTTACTCTTTGCTAGATCCAGGAGCAAGTTTATCTTTTGTAACTCCATATGTTGCAATGAATTTTAATGTTCTTCCTAAGCAACTTAGTGAGAACTTCAGTGTTTCTACACCTGTTGGTGAGTCTATTCTAGCAAAGAAAGTCTATCGTGATTGTCCCGTTTTCGTCAATCACAAGAGTACTATGGCTGATTTAGTTGAGTTAAACATGGTAGATTTTGATGTCATTCTTGGTATGGACTGGCTTCATGCCTATTATGCCTCAGTTGATTGTAGAACTCGAGTTGTCAAGTTTCAGTTTCCAAATGAGCTAGTTATAGAGTGGAAAAACAGTTTAGTAGCGCCTAAGGATCGTTTTATTTCATACCTTAAGGCAAGAAAGTTAGTTTCCAAGGGGTGTATCTATCACTTAGTCCGATTTAGTGACTCTAGTGTTGAGATACCTCATATTCAGTCAGTTCCAGTAGTAAAAAAGTTTCCAGATGAACTTCCCGGAGTCCCTCCTGAGAGAAAAATAGACTTCGGTATAGACCTTCTTCCAGATGTTTTTCCTATATCTATTCCACCATATAGAATGGCTCCAGCAGAGTTGAAAGTGCTAACAGAACAATTAAGAGATCTCCTTGATAAGGGTTTTATTCGACCAAGTGTCTCACCTTGGGGCACTCCGGTCTTGTTTGTGAGGAAGAAGGATGGTTCCCTTAGAATGTGTATAGATTACCATCAGTTGAACAAGGTTACCATCAAGAATAAGTATCCTCTTTCAAGAATTGATGATCTTTTTTATCAGCTTCAGGGTGCCATATGTTTCTCTAATATAGAACTCAGACTGGCTACCATTAATTAAGAGTAAGAATGTGATATTCCAAAGACAACTTTCAGGACCCGTTATGCTCACTATGAGTTTTTGGTCATGTCATTTAGTTTAACTAATTCGCCTATAGCGTTCATGGACCTTATGATTAGAGTATTCAAGCCTTATTTAGATATGTTTTTTATCGTGTTCATTAATGACATACTAATCTATTCGAGGAATGAGGAAGATCATGTTAGCCATCTCAGAATAGTTCTCCAGACTCTAAAAGATAGAGAGTTGTATGCCAAGTTCTCTAAGTGTGAGTTTTTCCTTGAGTCTGTGGAATTCTTAGGCCACATTGTGTTTGGAGAGGGAATTAAAGTTGATACTCAAAAAATTGAGGCAGTGCAGAATTGGCCCAAACCATATCTCCAACTGATATTAGGAGTTTCTTTGGTTTGGTTGGCTATTATAGAAGGTTCGTAGAGGGGTTCTCATCTATTTCATCCCCTTTGACCAAGTTAACTCAGAAAATAATGAAGTTTCAATGGTCCGAAGCTTGTGAGAAAAGCTTTCAAGAATTGAAAAAGAGGTTGACTACTGCCTCAGTATTGACCATACTAGAAAGTACTCAAGGTTTTGTCGTATATTGTGATGCGTCTAGAGTTGATTTGGGTTGTGTATTAATGCAGAATAGCAAAGTGATAGCTTATGCTTCGAGACAGTTGAAAGTTCATGAGAAAAATTACCCAACCCATTATCTAGAATTGGTTTCCATAGTATTTACTTTAAAAATATGGTGCCATTAACTTTATGATGTTCATGTAGATATGTTCACCGATCAGAAGAGTCTTCAGTATGTGTTTACTCAGAAAGAGCTTAATCTCAGACAAAGGAGGTGGTTATAATTATTCAAGGATTATGACATGAGTATTCTTTATCACCCAGGTAAGGCTAATGTTGTTGTTGATGCCTTGAGCAGGTTGTCTATGGGTAGTACCGCCTATTTTGAGGAAGATAAGAAAGAGCTAAGAAAAGATGGGCATAGACTTGCACGATTAGGAATTCGACTAATGGATTCCACTGAAGGAGGGGTAGTAGTGATGAATGGGCTTGAATCATCATTAGTGTCAGAAGTAAAAGAGAAGCAAGACTAAGATCCTTTATTGCTTGAATTCAAGGCAAGTGTTCATAAGCAAAAAGCGATGGCTTTTGAACAAGGGGGAGATGGTGTTTTGAGGTATCAAGGTAGATTGTGAGATTGATTTCAAGGGTAATTGGGATGATCACCTATCTCTCATTGAGTTTGCTTACAACAATAGTTACCATGCTAGCATCCAAATGTCTTCATATGAGGCTTTTTATGGGAGAAGATGCAGATCTGTTGGATGATTTGAAGTTGGTGAAGTAAGGTTGATAGGACCACACTTAGTTCATCAAGCTATGGAGAAAATGAAAGTCATTCAAGAGAGGTTGAAAATGGCACTGAGTCATCAGAAATCCTACACTGATGTTAAGAGAAGGGAGTTAGAGTTCGAAGTAGATGATTGGGTTTACTTGAAAGTTTCACCCATGAAAGGTGTTACAAGATTTGTTAAGAAGGTAAAGCTTAGTCCCCGATATATTGGCCCTTATAGAATATCAAAAATGATAGGTAATGTAGATTATGAGTTGAAGCTACCACCAGAGTTAGTCGCGAATCATCCGGTTTTTCACATCTCCATGTTGAAGAAGTGCATAGGAGATCCTTCATTGATCATACCAACGGAAGATATTGGGATCAGGGATAGCTTATATTATGAAGAGATTCAGGTCCACATTCTAGATCGTCAAGTTCGCAAGTTAAGGACTAAGGAAGTAGCATCAGTCAAACCTCTTTAGAGGAACCAGTTTGTTAGGGAAGCTACTTGGGAAGCTGAGGAAGATATGAAGAAGAGGTATCCATATTTCTTTGAGCCCGGAGGAATTCCAGATCAAGGTACTAATTCTCTTCTTAGTAATTTATGATTACATACTTGATATGTTAGATTTGCTTGTTGGGTGTTTGAACTGCATGATTGATGTTACACCCTACGCCTAGTAAGAGTAATCTCATTCGAGGACGAATGTTCCCAATGGAGAGATATTGTAACATCTCGCTAATCTAAACAACTAGAAAGAAGTTAAAAACTGGAAATAGTCATTTTTGGAAAGAATAAAAAAATCTGGAAAATTTGTTAAGTATGTTAAGTTGAGTTTTTGGTCAACTTCAAACGACCATAACTCCTAGCTCAAGATGAGTAAGCTGTTTTTCCAGATACCTTAAGAAAGATCTTGGGATTATGTTTCCAACGCCGCTGAGTTTGTGTGATTTCGAGTTATTATAAGTGAGATATGTCCATTAGAAGTTGGGTTGTTTGGATAATGAAAGTCTAATCCGGATTTTGAAAGGGTATTTTGGTTTTTTCCATGCCCCATGACTTAATTTTGTTTTCTGGTAATTAATTTGGGTCTAAACTGATAGGATTGTATTTACACTTTTACCATATTGAGTTAGGGTTTTAGAAAAAAGAAAAAGAAGATGAGAAGGAGCAAGAATCGTCAAGATCTTCAAGAATCACTTGTGGATTTCGTCAAGGGGTGATCCTTACCAAGTATGTGAGTTCACACAACGTTGGGTTCGTTCACCCACGTGCCAAAAATGTTTATTTCAATATGATTTTCGTCCTAAAAGATTGAGACGTTGATGTTCTTGTGTTGTATTCTTGAATTGCTTTCGTACTTGAATTTGGGATGAGATTGCGGAGTTCTTGAGAGTTTAAGGTCGATTGTAAGAGTTGTTTTGAGTTAGATTCTTGTGTACATGTGATGGGTATCTGAAACTAAAGAGGAATTGAGAAAAAGAATCTAATTTAGGCGAATTGGGGTTAGAAAATGAAGAAGGAAAAAGTCAGGCGAATCTGGTTCCCTAGTCCGCGTCGCGGACCTGGTCCCTCATTTCATAAAGAGTTTCTTCGCGGAGAGGAGCGGTCACGGACCATTCTGCCTAAAAATTTATTTTGTGACCAAATAATTAAATGCATCTCCGCGTCACGGACTTGCTTCCAGATAGTGATTTCTTGATTTTTTCTCATGTTTAACTATCTAAAAGCACTCCTAAACATCATGTGATCTTTCCTATCACAAATCCCAATCCTTGAATTCAAAATTCAATTCAAGGAAAGTTAAGAGTCAGGTCAAGAGAAGTTAAGATTCAAGTCAAGAGAAGTTCAGAGTTTTCCAAAAGTCTTTTACAAACGTTTCAACTTTGTTTTAAGACTTGAGTTTTGAGTTGAGTAAAGGTTGAAGTTCATTTCTTCAAAGAGTATATGGGGACTATGTATTCCCAAAGAGTTGAAAATGTCTTCACATTTAAGCAAGAAAGGAAACTTTGATTTCCAAAAGAGCCTTTGAGCTAGTTTTTCAGTAAAGAGCCTTTGAGCTAATTTTTCAGTAAGAGTAAATGCTTTCACAATTAAGCAAGAGAGGAAACTTTGCTTTCCAAGAAGAGCCTTTGAGCTAAGTTTTGAGTAATTATCTTTGTAACACCTCAAAAACCAGAACAAGAAAAAATTAAAGAAACTTACCTGAAACCAGTGAATCACGGCATGGTTCACGGACCGTGATAGGGTCCACGGTCCGTTGCCTTACCGTGGTCTGGAGTTAAACTCCACTATGCCCAAATGTAAGACCACGGGACCCTTCACGGTCAGTGGTCTTGACAACAAACTGTGGTGGAGTCCGTAGTGGCTGAACCAATAGCCCCCCAAGCCTAAACCTCAGACCCCACACCTAAGTGAGGACCACGAGGACCTTCACGGTCCGTAGTCCTTACAACGGGTTGTGGGGCCGTATGTGAAGTCCAACCAGTAAACCCCCAGACCTGAGCCATCAGACCACCAGCCCAAGTGAGGACCACTGGGACCTCCACTATTCGTGGTCCTCCTTACGATCCGTGATAGGGCTCGTAGGCAGGACCTCAAAAATCAGCAACCACTAGCTAAGGACCATGACTGGTCCCACAGTCCGTGGTCCCTTTCACGTTCCGTGGAAGTGACTGTGGTCAACCCCATCTTCAACTTAAGTCAAGGGTCTTTTGGTCTTTTCATTTTTTGTTGGACCCCTAAACTATGTCGTTTTAACCTTAAACTACGTGGTTTTGATTAGTTTTAGCCTAGAAACATAACTAGAACTTACCTAAGTCAGATCTTTTCATCAACACTTAGAAAATTAGAACACTAGAGAGAAGAAAAAGGTGACCAAACCCCAGTTCAACAACGCAACAAGATTCCATCAATTCTAGCCTCGAAATCGAAAGATTTCTCCGTGGAATTCATCACCAGGTATGTAGGATTTCACTAGTGGTTCCTTTCGCCCATTAGGTCCCTAGATTTCAGTCAGATTCTTGATTCCCTATTATCAACTAGACCTAGGGTTTCGAGAACTTCAGCAGATTATCATGAATTAGTTAGTTACATGTTCCAAATCAAATTATCTTGTTATTACTTCGTTTCTTGCATGAATTCCAGAACCCTAATTATGTATTTCTTTAGTTCTTGAATTACACATGCTAGGTCAGATATTTTAAGTATTTTAGATATACAGGCCTCAATCTTGAATGTGTCATTATCAGTATATTAATCTGCATTCTCAGTTTCATGTCAGTTTTGAGTTATCTACTACATTACAGAAATTTCAGTCATAATGTATTAGTAATTTAATATATTGGGAGTAGCATAATACTGAGTTGGACTAGGGTCAATCACACATATAGTCCTAGAACTACGAGCCACGTAGGTTGTAAGTCCCCTTTGTGGGCATAATTTTAGTGACCACGCCTGCATGCCTCTACACCTTTGGCCGGGTGTATTGGGTCCTCTCAATAGGGTGTATACATCGGACTCCACATTTAGCTCATGTGGTTTTATTATCGATTATTAGTAGCTCCCACAGTTCATTCAGACTCCATTGCATTAACCACATTTCAGTAAAGTCAGTATTCGGTCTCAGCATGTTATAAATTTTGCCATTGCATTCAGTTAGCCCAATATTCAGTATCTATATCATGTTCAGATTATACTTTTGCTTTATTGCTTGTTTAGTTATATGTTTATTTTAGCTTTACTCTATCCTACATGCTCAGTACCTTTCAAGTACTGACGCATACTCTACGCTACATCATCTCGTGATGTTGGTTCAGGTTCTCAGCATCCAGATCACGCATAGATCGGTTCCCAATCTCCTGTTCAGCAGCATTAGTGGTGAGTCCTCATTCTTCGAGAACAATAGTCATGTTATCTTTCAGTTTTCATTCTTTTAGTTTCAGTTTTGCTAGACTTAGCTGGGGCATGTCCCAGCACTTCTAGTCAATTAGAGGCTATTTTCAGACATACTTAGATTCAGATTAGTATTTTGGTTTGATATTTCTGTTGTATTAAACTCTCCAATTTGATATATTCAGATTTAGTATATAGGTATTCCCCATCATTTCATATTTACTTATGATTAGCTTCCGCATTCGTTATTATTATTCTTTGTATGCTCATGTCATGCCAGCAGAGTTAGCTTGGGGTCACTTGTGATCCTAGGTCCCATGTCCGCGTCTCGGAGGTAGCTCGGGGCATGACAAACTTGGTATCAGAGCACTAGGTTTAAGTGTCCTAGGATTTCTGGAAAGCCGCACTAGGTAGAATCATTTTCATGGGTTTGTAGTGCGCACCACATCTAATGAGAGGGAGGCTACAAGGTGTCTTAGGAAAAATCTTCATTTTCTGTTACTCCTATCGTGCGTAAGGTATGATCTAATTCCGTTCTAACTCAATGTTCTACTATTTAGATCATGCCTTCTCGTAGAGCTAATGCTAGGAATGTGAATGCCAGGAACGCAAACGCAGCTCCTCTAGTCCCAAATCAAGAAGTTTCGAATGCAGAGTTCCAAAACGCCATTCAGATGTTGGCTCAGAGTGTGGCCAACCAGAACAATCAGTGGTCTCCAGTTCCGACAAATGGTAATGTTGGGTCAGCTGCAGCCAGAGTGTGAGATTTTGTTAGGATGAATCCTCTAGAGTTCTTAGGATCGCAGATTGGTGAGGATCCCCAAAATTTCATTGATGAGGTCAAGAAGATCTTTGAAGTGATGCAGGTAACTGGGGATGATCGGGTTGAGTTAGCATATTACCAACTTAAGGATGTAGCTCATATTTGGTATACTCGGTGGAAAGAGAACAGGGGTACAGATGCAACTCCTATCACTTGGGATTGCTTTAGTGAGACCTTTCTGGACAGGTTTTTCCTAATATAGCTAAGGGAGGCAAAAGCTCAGAAATTTATGAACTTATGACAAGGTAGAATGACAGCCCAAGAGTATAGGCTCAAGTTTACCCAACTCTCCAGGTATGCTCCTCACATGGTTGCCAATTCCAGGTTTCAAATGAATAAGTTTCTATATGGAGTGTTAGACTTGGTAAAGACAGTTTCTAAATGGAGTGTCAGCAGATTGAGGGTGATAAGCTTAGGTAATAGGCTAAGGAGAACAAGAAGGCTAGGACTGCAAACTATGAGCATTCTCAACAGAAGTCAGATGGTGTAAATTGCTTGCAGGGTCAGCATAAATTTTCAGCTCCAGCACCTTCATCAGCTAGTGTTCTGTTCTCCAAGTTCAGACAAGATCAAAAAGGTAGGCCATCAGACTCTAAGTCTCATGGGAGTGTTACAGGTACCAAAACGTACCCAACTTACCCTAAGTGTGGTAAGAACTATCTGGGCGAGTGCCTTGCAGGAAAGGAAGGATGTTTTGGGTGTGGTCAATCTGGTCACAGGTTGAGGCATTGTCCTTCTAAACAGGGTCAAGGAGGCAATGGTAGAGCTCAGTCCACAACTTCAGCAGCACCAGCAAGTCACCCGACTCAGCAGGGTAACTCATCTAGTACTACTGGCGCGCAGCGCCAAAATAGGCTATGTTCTCTTCAGGCACGCCAGGATTAGGAAGATTCTCTTGATGTAGTAACTGGTACATTACGAGTCTGTGATCTTGATGTTTATGCTTTGTTAGATCCAGGGGCTACTCTTTCCTTTGTAACTCCTTATATAGCAGTTAAGTTTGATGTTAGTCCAGAAACTCTCTCAGAACCCTTCTCAGTCTCTACTCTAGTCGGTGACCCAATTATAGCTAGACGGGTAAACAGAAATTGCCCTGTCACAGTCTCTCAGAAAATCACCTCAGCAGATCTTGTAGAGTTAGAAATGGTAGACTTCGATGTCATTCTAGGCATGGATTGGTTACATTCCTGCTATGCCTCAGTCGATTGTAGAACTAGGATTATTCATTTTTAGTTTCCAGAAGAACCAATCTTAGAATGGAAGGGTAGTTGCTTAGCGCCTATGGGTCAATTTATTTCTTACCTTAAGGCTAGAAAGATGATTTCCAAGAGGTATATCTATCATCTAGTTTGGGTTAAGGATTCAACGTCCGAAACCCCAACTCTTAAGTCAGTTCCAGTGGTTAATGAGTTTCCTGAAGTGTTTCTAGAAGACCTTCCCGGAGTTCCTCTCGAAAGAGAAATTGACTTTGGAATTGATCTCTTTCCAGATACCTAGCCTATCTCTATTCCTCCTTGCAGGATGGCTCCAACTGAGCTTAAGGAATTAAAAGAGCAGATGAAAGACCTTCTAGATAAGGGCTTCATCAGAACTAGTATTTCATCATGGGGTGCACTGGTGTTGTTCGTGAAGAAGAAAGATGGTTCTCTTAGAAAGTGTATTGACTATAGGAAGTTGAACAAGGTCACAATCAAGAATAAGTATCCCATCCCCAAGATTGATGACTTGTTTGACCAACTTCAGGGTGCTAGTCATTTCTCAAAGATAGACCTCAGATCGGGTTATCATTAGCTCAAAGTCAGAGATAGTGACATCCCGAAGACAGTCTTCAGAACTTGGTATGGTCTTTATGAATTTGTATTTATGTCATTTTGACTAACCAATGCTTCTGCAGCTTTCATGGATTTGATGAACAGAGTGTTCAAGCAGTATTTGGACTTGTTCGTTATTGTCTTTATTGATGATATCCTCATTTACTCTAGGAATAAGGAAGAATATGCGAGTTATTTGAGAGTTGTTTTGCAAACTCTCAAAAATCGCTATTTATTTGCCAAATTTAACAAGTGCGAGTTTTGGTTACAATCAGTTGCTTTCCTTGGGCATATAGTATCTAGCGAAAGGATTCGAGTGGATTCCAAGAAAATAGAAGCAGTGAAACAATGGCCCAGACCTACCTCTCCTGCAGATATCAGAAGTTTCTTGGGTCTAGCGGGTTATTACAGAAGGTTCGTGGAAGGATTTTCATCCATAGCCTCACCATTGACTAGGTTGAGTCAGAAGATGGTCAAGTTTCAGTGGTCATATGATTGTGAGAAAAGCTTCGCATAATTGAAAACTAGGATGACTACAGCTCCCGTTTTGACTCTACCAGAGGGTTCAGACGGTTATATGATTTATTGTGATGCATCCAGAGTCGGCCTAGGCTGTGTGTTAATGCAGCGAGGTAAGGTTATATCCTATGCTTTTAGGCAACTTAAGGTGCATAAGAATAATTATTCGACTCATGACCTCGAGCTTGTAGCAGTGGTGTTTGCACTCAAGATTTGGAGACACTACTTGTATGGTGTTCATGTTGAAGTGTTCACAGACCATAAGAGCCTCCAGTATGTGTTCACCCAGAAAGAGTTGAATCTTCGCCAAAGAAGATGGCTTGAGTTCCTCAAGGATTATGACATGAGTGTGCATTACCATCCAGGTAAGGCAAATGTAGTAGCAGATGCTCCTTAGCAGACTATCTATGGGTAGTGTAGCACATGTTGAGGAAGAAAGAAAAGAGCTAGAAAAGGATGTTCACAAGCTTGCTCGTTTAGGAGTTCATCTTACGATCATATTAGATGGTGGTGTCACAGTTCAAAATGGATCAGAATCTTCATTGGTAGTGGAGATTAAGGAAAAGCAAGACAATGATTCGATATTGCTCAAACTCAAGGGTGCAGTCCATCAACAGAGGGTAGAGGTATTCTCCCAAGAGGGAGATGGTGTGCTTTGCTATCAGGGTAGATTATGTGTTCCTAAGTGGGCGAGTTGAGACAACAGATTCTTGCAGAAGCCCATAACTCCAAGTATTTTATTCATCTAGGTGCCACTAAGATGTACCGTGATCTGCGGGAAGTCTTTTGGTGGAATGGCATGAAGAGGGATATAGCAGACTTTGTGGCTAAGTGCCCCAATTGTCAACAAGTGAAGGTAGAACATCAGAAACTAGGGGGTATGACTCAAGAGATCGACATTCCTACTTAGAAGTGAGAAGTGATCAACATGGATTTCATTACAGGGTTACCTCGTACTCGCAGACAGAATGGCTCAATTTGGGTGATAGTTGACAGAGTCACTAAGTCTTCTCACTTTTTGGCAGTCAAGACTACAGGTTCGGCGGAGAACTACGCCAAGCTTTACATTAATGAGATAGTCAGGTTGCATAGGGCTCATTTGTCTATCATCTCAGATAGAGGTCCTCAGTTTACCTCTCATTTCTGGAAGTCGTTTCAGAAAGGTCTTGGTACTCAAGTTAATCTTAGCACAGCATTTCATCCAAAGTCGGATGGTCAAGCAGAGCATACCATTCAGACCTTAGAGGACATGTTGAGAGCTTGTTTGATCGACTTCAAGGGTAGTTGGGATGATCACATTCCTCTTATAGAGTTCGCCTACAATAATAGCTACCATTCCAGTATTCAGATGGCCCCTTCTGAGGCATTGTATGGGCGTAGATGTAGATCTCATGTTGGTTGGTTTGAAGTATATGAAGCAGCCTTGATAGGGCCAGATTCGGATCTTGATGCTATGGAGAAACTGCAACTCATTAGAGATAGACTTAAGACAGCCCAGAGTCGCCAGAAGTCTTATGCAGATGTAAGGAGAAGGGAACTAGATTTCCAAATGGATGATTGGGTCTTCCTGAAGGTGTCACCTATGAAGGGGTGATGAGATTTGTCAAGAAAGGGAAGCTCAGTCCCAGATATGTAGGCCCTTACCGGATCTTGAAAAGGATTAGTAAAGTGGCTTATGAGTTAGAGTTGCCAGCAGATTTGGCAGCAGTGCATCCATTCTTCCACGTTTCACTATTGAAAAAGTTTGTGGGTGATCCAGCATCCGTAGCTCCATTAGAGAGTGTGGCTGTGAAAGATAGTCTTTCTTATGAGGATGTACCAGTTGATATTTTTGATCGTTAGGTTAGAAGGTTGAGAAACAAAGAAGTAGCTTCAGTCAAGGTTTTGTGGAGGAGTCAATCCATAGAGGGAGCTACTTGGGAAGCAGAAGCAGCCATGAAGTCCAAGTATCATCACCTCTTTCCTTCCAATTCCACTCCAGCTTGACGTAATAGTTCCTCTTCAGTTTTTCAGTCATTCATGCGTAAAATCAGTCTTAGTATCATGTTCCTTCAGCATGTACTTGCATTTTCAGCATATTTGCATGTTTTTGGAACTTAGTTTAGTCAGAAATCAGTTTCCAGCGTTTAGTGGTAGGGTTGCAGCTCATCCCCTCCATTTCAGCTAGTTTAGTCTTCATTCGAGGACGAATGATCCCAAGGGGGAGATATTATAACACCTCGAAAACCAGACCTAGAAAAATTGCAGAAACTTACCTGAAACCAGTGAACCACGGCAGGGTTCATGGACCGTGACAGGGTCCACGGTCCGTTGGCCTGCCCGTGGTCTGGAGTTAAATTCCATTAGGCCCAGATATCAAACCACGGGACCCTTCACGGACCGTGGTGGCCTCCGTAGTGGCTGAACCAGTAACCCCCCAAGCGTAGACCTCAGACCCCATGCCTAAGTGAGGATCACGAGGACCTTCATGGTATGTGGTTCTTACGACGAGTCGTGGGGGCATCCGTGAAGTCCAACCAGTAGACCCCAGACCTAAGCCATCAGACCACTAGCCCAAGTGAGGACCACGGGGACCTTCGTGGTCCGTGGTCCTCCTAATGGTCTGTGGTAGGGCTCGTAGGTAGGACCTACGAAATCAGCAACCACTGGCCAAGGACCGCGACCGGTCCCACAGTCTATGGTTCCTTTCACGGTCTATGGAAGTGGTCGTGGTCAGCCCCGTCTTCAACTTAAGTCAAGGGTCTTCTGGTCTTTTCCTTTTTTGTTGGACCCCTAAACCACGTTGTTTTAACCCTAAACTACGTGGTTTTGATTAGTTTAAGCCTAGAAACACAACTAGAACTTACCTAAGTAAGATCTTTCATCAACACTTAGAAAATTAGAACGCTAGAGAGAAGAAAGTGGCGACCAAACCCCAGTTCAAGAACGCATCAGGATTTTATCAATTCCAGCCCATAAATTGAAAGATTTCTTCATGGAATTCATCACCAGGTATGTGAGATTTCACTAGTGGGTTCCTTTCGCCCATTAGGTCCCTAGATTTCAGTCAGATTCTTGATTCCCTATTATCAACTAGACCTAGGGTTTCTAGAACTTCAGTAGATTATCATGAATTAGTTAGTTACATGTTTCAAATCAGATTATCATGTTATTACTTCGTTTCTTGCATGAATTCCAGAATCCTAGTTATGTATTTCTTTAGTTCCTAAATTACACATGCTAAGTCAAATATTTTCAGTATTTCAGATATACATGCCTCAGTATTGAATATGTCATTATCAATATATTAATGTGCATTCTCAGTTTGCATGTCAGTTTTGAGCTATCTAGTACATTACAGAAATTTCAGTCATAATGTGTTAGTCATTTTATCTATTAGGAGTAGCATAATACTGAGTTGGACTAGGGTTAGTCACCCATATAGTCCCAGAACTACGAGCCACGGAGGTTTTAAGTCCCCTTTGTAGGCATCATTTTAGTGATCACGCCAGCATGCCCCTACACCTTTGGTCAGGTGTATTGGGTCCTCTCGATGGGGCGTATACATCGGACTCCACATTTAGCTCATGTGGTTTTATTATCTGTTATTAGTAGCTCCCATAGTTCTGTCAAACTCCATTGCATTGACCATATTTCGGTACAGTTAGTATTCAGTCTCAGCATGTTATAAATTTGGTCATTGCATTCAGTTAGTCCAATATTCAGTATCTATATCATGTTCAGATTATACTCTTACTTTATTGCTTGTTAAGTTATATGTTTATCTCAGTTTTACTCTAACCTGAATGCTCAGTACCTTTCAAGTATTGACGCATACTCTGCACTACATGTTCTCATGATGTAGGTTCAGGTTCTTAGCATCGAGATCATTCTTAGATCAGTTCCCGATCTCCAGTTCAGCCGCATCAGTAGTGACTCATCATTCTTCAAGGACAATAGTCATGTAAACTTTCAGTTTTCATTCTTTTAGTTTCGATTTTGCTAGACTTAGCTAGGGCATGTCCCAGCACTTCTAGTCAGTTAGAGGCTATTTTTCAACATAGTTAGACTCAGCTTAGTATTTGAGTTTGATATTTCTCTTGTATTAAACTCTCCGATTTGATACATTCAGTTTTAGTATATGGGTATTCCCCATCATTTCAGATTTACTTATGATTAGCTTCTGCATCAGTTATTATTATTCTTAGTATGATCATGTCATGCCAGCAGGGTTAGGTTGGGGTCACTTGTGATCTTAGGGATCGTGTCCGAGTCTCGGGGGTAGTTCGGGGCGTGACAATCTCAAACCAGAGAAAGAAGTTATGTTTTTAAACATAAGAGCTAGTATTATATTTTGGAGTAGTATTGAGCGCCGATATGGGGGAGAGTTTAGATAACTCCCAGCCCGCATATACCATGTAGTGCTTTTTAGCATAGACTAGTGATCCACTTAGTAGTTCAGGTTCTATACCCTCGGCAAGGTATAAGACGTCCCTGGCAGCGTAAGGCAAAGCGATGTATCATCACAATTGCTCTTACGTGATGGTTGTTGGTTAGAGAAACTCCCACAGAAGTATTTTGTATTCTTATATACACATAGTTAATTGTGTTTTTATATACATTCAGAGTTTATATTGTATCTTTGCATACATTCAGAGTTACTATTGTATTTCTAAATACACAGAGTTGTTATCCATGTTTTAAAAGTTTTTCTTTATATTGCATTTATTTAATTGTTTTATATTGAAATGAGTTAAGTTGAGTTGAGTTGAGCCCAGATATGTTCTTTCAATTCCTTTTAAGCTTATGTCTTGTTTTAGAATTCCTCTCGCATACTCGTACATTCAATATATTGATGTCATCTGGCCTACATCTTTTAATGATGCAGACACAGGTAACCAGGATCAGCATCAAGCGCATCATTGATTCTAGTTGAGCTCCAGAGTTTGTTGGTGAGTCTCCTTGCTTCCGGAGGATCTCTTTTTATTGATTTTAGTATATTTAGTTCATTAGGATGTCATGGGTCTTGTCCCGACATCCATCTCAGTTATTAGAGGCTTCATAGATAGACAGTCAGTTAGTTCATTTGTCTTTACCTTGTTATTGGCTTATGTTCAAATTTTGAGTTCCCACTTTGGCTAAGTTAAATGTTTATTTCTAAAACATTATGAGTTTAGTTTGAGGCAGTTGAGTTATCTTGCATTTGTGTTCTTTTCTTAATGTTTTAAGTCTTCCGTTGAGTAAGTAAGCCAGGCCAAGGGTTCGTTTGGGGCCAGCAATGGTTCTCAAGTGCCAGTCCCACCCAAGGTGTAAGCTTGGGGCGTGTCACTATCACATCTCACCTTGAACTTACCACCCATATCATTGATTTATTTTCACATTTTCTCCCATTCATAGCATTAATCATTCATTCAAGCCTTATTTTTCTTCATAAGCATGAGCACGAGATTAGTCAACACCAATTCGTTATTTTTCTTCCTTTTTCTCATTGATCCTTAGGATTACTAAGTACTCTTTCAATTGAAGCTTATAGTGCCCTAAACATTTTAGCTCATTCCTCTTTAATTCTTTGATGTGCACACCCCCATTAGGCTTTTGTCTACATCACATATTTATTCTTGTCTTCCCCAAACCTAGGCTTTAAGCCTATAATTTCATCACTACCAATTAGGGAGGTAGGGGTTAAGGTGTGAAACATGGTGACCAAATAAATTGATTAAGGTGCGCAACATGGTGAACAATCAAAGTTGGTTAAAGCTCAATGGGGTTTAGGATCAATATTTGCGACTAATCAAAGAGGGACTAGGTTCATCTTCCAAGCCAATTCATATTTAGAATTTCGCTTAAATAATATTTTGGGGATAGTTCTAGACAATATGCATACACAATAATTATGCAACATCTTACCACAAAAGGTGTCACAAACCAACAAGATCTCAAGTTAGTCTCAAAATCAATTGAGTCGAATGACTTTTGACTATGAACAACCGGTTGATTGGTGCTCGCTTGTATATCACAAAGCTAAATGAAGAATGTATGAGTCATCACAAGAGATTTCCTTCAAATTCATTTTTCTCATTTTTCATAATCTTTTCGAAAACCCGTTGCTAATAAATTTTTTGGTGGTCCCTCTTGTGAGAAGTGTAACATGGACTCAAGATAAAACTAAAACTTCACATTTCCTTTAAGAAAGTTACCTCATCTAATAAACTTGGCATTTTGAGAATGTATTATTTTCTGCAACTCTTCAAGAGATGACCAATCATATGACAATTTTCCTATGATAGCATAATTTTAATTTTGAATCTTCTTTATTCTATTGACTTCTTCCTCCATCAACCTGACTACCGATTTTTCTTGAGAGGAGTAGATGTTGTATCAACAACCTTATCTCTATTAGTTCTTGCTTGAAGTGGTAGTGCAAATCTTTGGAATAATTCAGAGTCACTATTTTATGTATGATTAAAACATTAACGCAATTCTCTTATAACTTATCTTTCTTAAAATATTATCCAACAATCTATTGGAAACTTTTTACTTAGAATTTTTTGCAAATATATTTTTAGGAGTAATTTTAAATTCTTTTATTTTCTTTTGGTATAAATTATGCATCAATTTGCAAAGAAAATAAACAAACTAATGCTTGTTGTGCTTCTCTTATTTCTCAATTTCTTTTTCTTTTTAAGAAGTATAAAATACGTTGTCGAATAACTTAAAATATAATAATTATTCCTCCTTTAGTTTTGCTTAATTTGAGCCACTTGGCTTAGAGCCTATTTGACATTGTTGTTGGGAGGCCAGAAGTGTTTTTTGAGAAAAAACACTTATTTTGAGAAATTAAGTGTTTGACAAATTTTTAAAGGGGTAAAAAACTTAAATATACAATTTAAGCACCTAAATAACCTCTATATAACAATAGTTTGACTTTACACCAACATAGCAATATAATCTTTACAAAATAAAAATAAATTTAAAAAAAGGGTAAAAAAAGAAAGAAGCAACGCATCATTCAATATTAAATAAGATATTAATTCCTTAATTTACTCCAATTCAGTTACCTTCCATAAATATTCATTACTTAATATTTCTCTCTCATATCTCAAAACAACGTAGTGTAACCAAAAACAAAGTCTTTATCTCATGGTTAAGGTCGTTTCAATGGGAAAGCAAGAACGTGTCCGTTTTAATTCAGCACGACAAATATGAGATATCACCGGTATGTATCATTTTTTTAAATTACTTCCGATTTATTTTTGTAAGATTATATAGTTTGATTTTTCAAAAAAAAAAAAAAACAAATGTTTCAGTGGCTGAAAAATCTCTTTTTAAGGCTTTTTTGTTGTGGTTAATCATGAAAATTTTATTATTTGTAAATTGATTTTGATGAATCATTCATGGCACTAATGTTATTTGTATAATTGTTAAAATGAATATTTCGTATGGTTTGTAGATTATGGTATTATGAATTGTAGGATTGCAAATATAATCAAAACCAAGATTAACACCTAATATAACTCGAATTTTATAAATTTATCTCTGTTTAATGACAATATTAATATGGAAATTTATGTTAAATAGTAATGTACTCACTTTTTAATTAATTTGGTTATCCAAAATAATTTGATAAAATTCTTGGTAAGATCATGGTGTAATGTTGGTTTAAAATATGTATTATTTATCATATTAAATTATACACCATAATGTACACCATTCAAGTACACTATAATTAATGTGTAAATTTTAAAAAATAGATATTATATGATGGTATTATGTATTTAGTTGATTGTTTAATTAAATTTATTATATAAATAAATTAGTTACTTTTGGTTAGTTTGTGGTGTAAATGTTTGGTGTATATCATACATTATATATTAGATTGAAATGTACACCAAATTGTCACCATAATGAACACCTTAATCATATAATCATGGTGTTATGCACCGTTGGATTGTAACATATAATCATGTTCAACTTTATCAATCTACATAAATCAATGTTATATATATAGTTGGTTATAAGTTGGTGTTCGAATTTCATTATAAGAATAATGAAGTGGACACCAATTTTTAACCATATTATACACCATTTCGTATATAACTTTTTTTTGGTGATGTAAAATAAATATGATTGTGTATTTCAAATTTGATTGTTATAACGGTTGTTAAGTAGGTTCTTTAATTATTTTTTTTGAAATGTATTGCAGGAAGGTATGTGGATTTCAAGATTGAAGGAGTGATATGTGACGCAAATACCATTTAAAAAAAAAATCAAATACCAAAACTTGTACCAAATATTCATATGAGGATTGGCATTGTTGAGTTAATTTTTTTTTATAACACTTTTTTTTCATAATCTAATTGAATGTTATTAGCGGATTTGAATTTTATTAGTTGTTTATTACACATTTTTTTCAGAATCATATTTAATCATATGATGTAATTAGTTCTATTATTTATGTTTGTTTTCCTTGTGGTATTAAATGTCATTTAAAAAAAGATGGCACGAAATATCAACTAAATTGGTATATTATATGGGGTAGAATTCAATAATTGTTGGTATATTATATGGTACAATTTTGATATGGGGTAGAATTCAATAATTGTTGGTATATTATATAGTACAAATGTTAGTATTATTATATGGTACATTTTTTATATTATAAATTTTTAATGTTATTCGTAAATAGTGTCATATAGTTTTAGTGTAATTTCAAGTTCTATACCACATTGTATACCGTTTTAAACAATCAAATTATATACTAGTAAAATTGTATTTACAAATAAAAAAATATATATTGAAAAGCATATTGTACATCAATTGACATCATAATAAGATTTCATATTTTCCTTTTTTACAATATTACCTAAAAGAAGTCTATTATTGATATACAAATTAGTATGCATAAATAATTATTGTGGTATGCAAATGGTTATTATTAGGGTATGCAAATTTTTTTTTTATTACTTTGCATATATTGGTACTTATATAATGAAACTTAAATTGGTATTTCTTTTATAAAAGAATTGAAACGAAAATGGAGAGAGAAGAATAAATTCAAGAGTAATTGTATCAAATAAGGAATGTATTAAATGGTAGAAATCCTATTAATTAGACAATAAATTCTCCCCCAAAAAATCAGCACTAGAATTGAAAAAATCAACCAAAAAAATGAGAGAAAGAAACGTGCATCCTAAAAAATAGGATCTTTAAGTAAAAAAAATCATATTCAACTATAATTGTCATTGAGAATTCCAAAGTAAATATGGTACGTCAAAAATTGTAATGTACACCAAATTGTCACCATAATATATACAATATTAAAAAAATTATATCCAAAAATACATGTTTATGCCATTCCATATCCTAACTTTCGCTATATATTATTCTGAAGATAACTTATACCAAGAAAAACAACATGTTTATACTATTCTATTTCATAATTTTACCACCATATATATACCAATTTTGCACTTAAATAATATCAAGAAAAACAAGAAGTTTATACCATTCTATATCATATATTTTTTTATCATTATATTATTCTAAAAGTAAAAAAAAAAACGTAATTGAAGAGAAAGAAAAAAAATAGAAGTGTAATTGTATTAAGTAAGAAAGAGAAAGAAAAGGCAAAAATAATGTAACCAATTATAGTTGTGATTGAAAATCAAAAAAGTAAAAATAATAAATTATGAAACACATAAAATCAGACTACTAAGCTAAAAAATAGGTAAAAAAATCGTATAAAGATATGTATATTTATTAAGTTGTCAGGTCTGTAATTAAAATGATAATGTTGTAAATAAAAAGAGTAAATTAACATTATGTAAATTAAAGTCTTAAATTGAATATTCTAGTAATTTTTCCTTTTTAAAGCTGCTTTTAAATGGAAGTAGAAACAGTTTTTCTATTGTTAGGAAGAATCTAAAAATTTCTGCTTTTTAAAAAAAGTAGAAGCAGAAATAGAGAATTAATTTTTTAAGACTAAAATATCTCTTACATATATACATATTTATCACATATCACTTATTAATTAAATAACATATTTCATAAGTTTGGTTGATTTTTATTCAAAAACTTATTTTTTATTTATTTATGTTTTATATTATTATTTATATATTTTGTCGTATATATTACTTTATGCATTACTTTACAGAAATAGTATATATATATATATATATATATAATGAGTTGTCATTGAAATATTAATTATTTCATAAAATATTTTGGTGGCGCTTGTAAAACCCCAATCTTTTTCCTTTTTTCCGAAAAAATCACTTTTATTACGATAGTAAGTACAAATAATTACCAATATATATAAAATTTAACGTACAAAACATAACAAGTACGTTCTCATTGAATTTAAAAAAAATAAAATATTAGTACTCTTTTTACATAAAGTAGAGTAATTGACTTACCAAAAATACGAGAATATTTGAATAATAAAACTAAAACGTCATACACTATATAGGATGATAAAACAATTCTAAAATTTCATTGAAAATGAAACATAAATATTATGTATCTTGAAATATAAATTAATTAATATTATATTGAACTTGTTACGCGCGCTCTGGCAAGAAAAGAATGTAGTGAGTAAATTATCACGACTATTCCCATAACCTTTAATAGAATGTAGTGAGTAAATTATCACGACTATTCACATTCCTTTCTCCCAAAGTTGAATGAAGCAAAAAGGATAGATTAATAAAATCTGGAAAACGCATGTGATGCATAAATTCTAACTAGGGTTGTTCATGGTTATGGTTAAAAAACCAAATCAAACCGATTAAAAAATCAACTTTTAGTTGGTTTAGTTCGGTTTGATTTAAAGTTTTGAAAACCGATACTATTTGATTTGGTTTGGTTTTGGTTTTACTAAAAAAATCGTAAAAATAACCAAACCGACCCTGATTCTAACAAAAGTAAGATATCAACTACCGTTGTACATGAGATAAATAACCAATCCAAACCGAATCATGAACACCCTTGATTCTAACAAAATTAGGATATCAACAACCATTGTACATGAGATAAATAACCGATCCAAACTGAATCATGAACACCCCTGATTCTAACAAAAGTAGGATATCAACTACCGTTGTACATGAGATAGAATGGGTTGTTAATACTCCTAAATAAATATAAGGGAAATGAGTCTAATATACCCCTCAACTTTGTCATTTAGAGCTGATATACTCCTTGTTTTGAAAGTGACTCATATATACTCTTACTGTTATACAAATGACTTACATATACCCTTACTGTTACAAATGGAGCTCACATATACAATTCATCTAACGGAAGTGAAAAAATTAGTTCTAAATTTATCTTTTTTACTTTGAATTTTAGAAAAATGCATGTAGGGGTATATATTGTTGAAAAACTATATGCACAGCGGAAACATATCATAAACTTACTGCTTACTTGAAAAATAGATAACAAATAATCATTTGTGCTAGAACACATAATCATGCTAAAACACATAAACTTGTTGAAATTTAATTCAAGAATTACCTCTTGAAGCGTGAACAGTTACCTTTGAGCGAATCCACAAGTTATATAGATCTTCAAGCGAATCAACAAGATAGATAGCAGCTTTCCAGTCTTCTACAATGATTCCAAGTTTACATCTATACTCTCTCAATAATTGGGGGGCAAGCATGAATAGAAATCTTCGATCTTTCTAGGGTTAGAAGTATCCCTAATTATAGAGATTTCTTCCCATTCCAAAGAGGAGAACAATACACATGTTATTTTTCTTTAACCTAAAAATACACGCTAGTTTTCTTTTAGAAATAGGATTCTGAGTTCTAGTTAAATATGGGAATTGTAGGGACCACACAATTAATTACTGAGACTTCCTATTATGGAATTAATTCCAAATAATTAATTTGAATTATTCTTACCCTAATAAATTACAAATCATTCCACTAGAAATTCGTAATTGCACTCCTCTATTTATATTTCAAAATTCCCCATTAAACACTTATGTAATTCCCCATGTTAAGATTTAAGATACTAATTAGTAAATTAAATTACCGATGAACTAAATTTATTGGTTAATTTTCTTTAGAGCACTACTTAACTTATTTCATGTGTCGGATTCATAAATCCACTTGCAAGGTTTGACACGATAAAAACTTATAAGCTTCTCAAAAAGGCATATCAATCAATCTCTATAACGAGACATGGATTTCATCAACTAACTTATTATTTCACCAATATATATTATTATCATCCAATCTACCAGACATATTGACCCATCTCAGAATCTCACATTTTAATAAATCAAAACGATAATTAATATATACAGATCATAATAGTAATATCAAGATTGAGAATATAAGTACATTTAACATTTTAGAGAATATGCTTTTGTCAGTCAGTCTAAAGAAACCATCTCTACTCGGTATCGTTCAATACATACAAAATGCACTAGCACAAGAAGTTGGAACTATATCGTTCCCATAATAAAGATAAATTACATATAATCTTGTGCTACAATCGTACCGATGGCATGTCCAATTTCCATCCCAGATTGTGAACAAAAAAACTTTATACTTATAAGAACCAATGATTTACTCATTTGTGTATAAGCTAAAACTCTATTGTAACACCCCAGAAAATTTTAAAACTAAGACTCGAACTATCTTTCGTTGTGAGTAGGATTTTACCAAGGAAATTAAAATTTCTTGAGTGTTAAGGTCACTAGAAGTAGAACCTTGAGTTCCAAAAAGAACTAAAGAGAGTTCATTCAAGTCATTCCTAAGTTCTTCTAAGTTGTGGGTCAACTTCAAACGACCATAACTCTTAGTACATGATGAGTTAGGTATGCCATAAGATATCAAATGGATGGCCTTTGAATTATCTTTCCAATGCCACCGAGTTTGCTAAGTTTCGAGGTCGGAGTGAGATATTCCCTTTTGTAGTCAGGCTATCCAATTAAGGAAACTTACTCAAAAATAGTGAGGGGTATTTTGGTCTTTTCCTTACCCAATCAGATTTAATTCATTTTTAGTAATATTTTAGGGGTCTAATATGATTAGGTTCAGTTTTATAATCCTAATGTACGCCTAGGGTTTTAGTTGAGAGTTCAAGAAGAGAAAAGAAGAGAAAAGAGGAGAAAAGAGAAGAGGATCAAAGCGTTCGTCGAGGTTCTTGAGTTTTGTTGCGGATTTTCACCATGAGTTTAATCCCTAAGAAGAATGTAAGTTTTCAAAGTGTTGGGTTTGTTCACCCACACGCCAAACATGATTTTCATATTCGAATTCGTCCATAAAGATTGAAAGATTTAAGTTCTTGAAGTGTTCTTGAAGTTTCATTCTAAATCTTTTTTTGTTAGGGTTTTGATGAATTATTGAGATAAATCCTTGGGATTTGAGGGTTGTTTTGAGTTGAATTTTTGGGTGGGGGCCTGGCGCCCCACGCCAACCAGTGCGCCCCAACCACACCTCTGTAGGTAGAGGTCTGGCACCCTGTGCCACTCAGTGTGCCAGGGTCACCTGCCCCCACCCCTTCTCCGTCGTTTTGCCCGTCTAAGCCTTTAAAAGGGTACCTTCAAGCCTATCGATTCTAAACTACTTCTAAACACCTAGAAATCATTTATAACATGAATCATAACCTTGAATTCATAATTCAAATTCAAGGAAGAGTTAAGAGTTATGTCTTGAGAGTTCTTTTGAACATTTGAGAAAGTCCCTTTGAGTTTTTTTGAGGAGTCTTCTACAATTTCAAATAACTTGTTTCAAGACTCGAGCAAGTGAGTATAAGAATGAGGAGAATTTTTTCATGAGTCTAAATTATCATCACGAGTTCCTTCATATCATGAATCATAATTCTTGAATTCATAATTCAAATCCAAGAGAAAGTTAAGAGTAGAGTTCAAGAAAGTCTTTGAGTTCACTTGTGAATCCTTTGAGATCAACTATCGATTTTGAGTAAGATTTTGAAGAAGTAAGTATGAGAATGAGAAGAGTCGTATACATGAGTTACATAATTTTCTTTAAACCCTTGAGTCGAGTCGTTCATGCTCATAAATTTCGCATGAACTCCATACATTGAGTATCTTCGAGAGAAGTAGCATCTTCGAGTTCTAAGTCTTTGAACATTGAGTTCCTAATCCTTCTGAGATTATATTCCTACTTATGGGACTACTACATGTTACCCATGAAGCCCTTGAGTTGAGTTGTTCATGTCCATAATTCTGCATGAACCCTATGAGTCGAGCAGTCTAGAGATGAGTAGTATCATTGAGTCTTGAGTTCTGAGGTTCTTTATTTCTATTAAGTTCCCTAAGTTGAGTCGTTCATATTCATAATTCCACATGAACCCTATGATTTGAGTTATAAATTTTAAAAAAGCTTTTTAAAGCCAACACTTGAGTTCTTAAAGTGAGTTTTGAGAAAGTAAAGATGAATTTTGAGAAAAGAGTTTTCTACAACATGATTAGTCAGACAATCGAGTATGAGCAGTATGGTATCTATATATACCATCAATGTTTATGTAGTATGACTTGCCGAGTCATTAATGATAATATTATAATATAATTTTTGAAATGTTTTGAGAAAGAGCATAGTTGAGTTCAATTTCTTTAAAATGATATATGGGAGCTAAGTATTCCCAAGATTAAATATTTTCACATTAAAAAGAGGAGGAAACTGAGATTTCCAAAAGAGTTTTGAATAGTTTGAATAAAAGCTCTCTTTAGAGAAAGATTTTGAGTAATAATCTCAAACCACAGAAAGAGTTATGTTTTTTAAACATATGAACTAGTTACATTTTGGGAGTAGTATAGAACACCGATATGAGTTTGAGTTCTTATAATTCAAAGTCTCCATAAACCGTGTAGCCAGCATGGGTAGAATAGGGTCATACTTTTTAGATGATTCCTTAATGCTTTTTAGCATAGACTAGTGGATCCACTTAGTAGTAGGTTCTATACCCCAGCAAAGTATAGGACAACCCTGGCAGCGTGAGGCAAGACGTTGTATCATCACATAACTCATAGTGATGGTTGTTGGTTACAGAAACTCTCATAGAGATATTTTATATTCTTATATACACAGAGTTTACTTTGTATTTTCATATACAAGCAGAGTTTATCTTGTATACTTGCATAAAAAATCAGTTACTATTGTATCTTTCAATACATTGAGTTGTTTTCTACTGTTTTAAAAGTTTTCCATATATTACATTTGTATTGTTGCTTTATATTGAGTTGAGTATCCAGAGTTGAGTATCCACAGTTGAGTATCCAGAGTTGAGTACCCAGAGTCGAGTATCTGATAATTGAGTTGAGCCTTAATTCACTGAGTTGAATAACTTATTGTTGAGTTGAGCCTTATTTCACTAAGTTGAATATCTTATTATTGAGTTGAGCCTTATTTCACTAAGTTGAATGTCTTATTGTTGAGTTGTTGAGCCTTATTTCACTAGAGTTCAATATCTTACCATTGAGTTGAGCCTTATTTTCACTGAGTTGAGTTTAATTATGTCTCTTTGAGTTGAGTTGAGTTGAGTTGAGTGAGTCGAGAAGAGGTAAGTATGTTTCTTTTCCACCAGTTCAAGCTTATGTTTATGCTTTAGAATTCCCCTTACATGCTCGTACATTCCATGTACTGAGTCATTTGGCCTGCATCGTTTCATGATGCAGATACAGATATTCAGGATCATCAATAGACGCTTCGTTGATATCACATGCAGTTCGAGTTAGCTATAGTTAGCCTCCTTGCTTCCGGAGGGTTCCACTTGTACTTTCAGTTATATCAGTTGTTAGGCTATCATGGGTCTTTTCCCGACTTCATCTTTGTCAGTTAGAGGCTTCATAGAAAAATAGTAGAGTTTCAGAAGTCTATTCATTTATTTTGTTAAATGTTTTAAAGACTTTAGTTGCCTATTTTATGGCGAATTGAATATATTATTTTTATGTAGAGTTAATCAGTTCAGTAATGGGACATATTATGTTATTGCAATCGTGTACCCAGTCAGTTATAAGTGATGAGTTCCTTTATGAGTAGAATAAGGAATAATAATGTTGTAAATAGTCCTTGATAGAAGAAAGAGAAATAGTTACTAGTCAAGACAAGTTGGAGTCTATTGTTAACTAGAATAGAGTTGATGTCGATGTGTCATCATGTTAGAGGAGACTAAATATAGGTATGGAATTAGATAGTAGAGGACTGATGAAGTGATAGACCCAAGCTAGGCTTTTTTTGAAGTGGAATGTGATGGTAATTTTTGAGTATAGAGATTCAGAGGTAAGGATTGACTACTTGTCATAAGATCCTAGTGGACAACTGTTTCTGAAATTGTATCTAGTAGTTGTACGTTAGTATAGTAAGCGAGCAATCATATTGATATTCGTGTTTAGTAATAAACATTAGGCTTGAATTTGAGATGAGTGTCATGACCAAAAGAATGGCAACATGAGAGTGATGATCTTAGTCTTGAGATTTGATCTAGAAGACTTGACATAGAGTAGGTGAGGAATTGAGGTGATTAGCTGCAAGTGAGAGACCCTAACCTTTAGATAAGGGCAGTGAATTGTGGCTAAGTCACAAGAGTAACTAGAGCATTAAGAGGTTAAGGGAAATACCTTAGAAAGAGGTCTTAGTACTTGTTTATGGAGAGTTCGGTAGTCATGAGATAAACTTCTCCCGAGTGTTAGAGTAAAAGAGGATATAGATCTAGTTTAGAGATGATGGGATAGGTCTCATAGCTTTCAAATGTCAGCTTTAGACCTAAGGGAGAGATGACAAGATGAGAAATCAAGTCAAGTGTTCGAGAATTAGATAGTAATGAGTTCCAAAGAGTATCAGAGATATCTTTTCAAAGGTCGTTTTTGTAATAGAGTGATTTAGAAAGAGAATGTTAATGATCCTATCGTGATAATGATGGTGTGATAATTCCTTCTAAGGTTATAAATAAGGAGGAAGAGTAGGATGAGGTTTTGCTATGAGAAATAGCTAAATGAGAGCCCTTAGATGGTTCCGAATAGAAATGCGGGCAAATTCTAGTTGATATGGCAAAGATGATAAGAGTAACCCCGTTCCATACCCAGTTCAACCGTCATTCGAGGACGAATGATCCCAAGGGGGAGATATTGTAAAACCCCATAAAATTTTAAAACTAAGACTCAAACTATCCTTCGTTGTGAGTAGGATTTTACCAAGGAATTTCAAATTTCTTGAGTGTTAAGGTCACTAGAAGTAACACCTTGAGTTCCAAAAAGAACTAAAGAGAGTTCATTCAAGTCATTCCTAAGTTCTTCTAAGTTGTGGGTCAACTTCAAACGATCATAACTCTGAGTAAAGGATGAGTTAGGTGTTTCATAAGATATCAAATGAAAGGTCTTTGGATTATATTTTCAACAGTTTGCTAAGTTTCGAGGTCGGATGAGTGAGACATGCCCTTTTGAAGTCAGGTTGTCCAATTAAGAAAAATTACCCGAAAATAGTGAGGGGTTTTTTGGTCTTTTCCTTACCCAATAAGATTTAATTCGTTTTTAGTAATTTTTAGGGGTCTAATCTGAATAGGTTTAGTTTTAAAATCTTAATATACGCCTAGGGTTTTAGTTGAGAGTTCAAGAAGAGCAAATAAGAGAAAAGAGGAGAGGATCAAAGCATTTATCGAGGTTCTTGAGTTTTGTTGCGGATTTTCGCCATGGGTTTAATCCCTAAGAGGTATGTAAGTTTCCATAGTGTTGGGTTCATTCACCCACATGCCAAACATGATTTTCATATTTGAATTTGTCCATAAAGATTGAAAGATTTAAGTTCTTGGTAAGTGTTCTTGAAGTTTCATTCTAAATCTTGTTTTGTTGGGGTTTTGATGAATTCTTGAGATAAATCCTTGGGATTTGAGGGTTGTTTTGATTATTTTAGTGTGTACTTAGGTTGGGTATTCGAATCTAAGTGATTGGGATAGAAACCGTTCGATTCTAAGCGAGTTAGGGTGAGAAAAAAAGCAAAGAAAGTCGTTGGGTTTTCTGCGTTGGGGCCTGGCGGCCCATGCCAACCAGTGCAACCCAACCACACCTCTGTAGGTAGAGTGCTGGCGCGCTGCACCACTTAGAGCGCCAGGTCACTTGCCCCTACCCCTTCTCCATCGTGTTTCCCGTCTGAGCCTTTAAAAGGGTACATTCAAGCCCTATCGATTCTAAACTACTTCTAAACACCTAGAAATCATTCAAAATATTGAATTCATAATTCAAATTCAAGGAAGATTTAAGATTTAAGTTTTGAGTGTTCTTTCGAACATTTTGAGAAATTGCCTTTGAGTCTTTCTGAGGAGTCTTCTACAATTTCAAATAACTTGTTTCAAGACTCGAGCAAGTGAGTATAAGAATGAGGAGAATATTTTCATGAGTCTACATTATCATCACGAGATCCTTTATATCATGAATCATAACTCTTGAATTCATAATTCAAATTCAAGAGAGTTAAGAGTAGAGTTCAAGAAAGTCTTCGAGTTCAATTGTGAATCCTTCGAGATCAACTATCGATTTTTAGTTAAGTTTTAAAGAAGTAAGTATGAGAATGAGAAGAGTCGTATACATGAGTTCTATAATGTTCTTTAGACCCTTGAGTCGAGTCATTCATTCTCATAAATTTCGCATGAACTCCATACATTGAGTATCTTCGAGAGGAGTAGCAACTTTGAGCTCTAAGTCTTTGAGCATTGAGTTCCTAATCCTTTTGAGTTCTAAGTATATTTCCTTTCCACTAGTTTAAGCTTATGTTTATGCTTTAGAATTCCCCTTACATGCTCGTACTGAGCCATTTGGACTGCATCGTTTCATGATGCATATACAGGTATTCAGGATCATCAACAGACGCTTCGTTGATATCACATGCAGTTCGAGTTAGCTATGGTGAGCCTCCTTGCTTCCGGAGAGTTCCACTTGTACTTTCAGTTATATCAGTTGTTAGGACGTCGTGGGTCTTGTCCCGACTTCCATCTTTGTCAGTTAGAGGCTTCATAGAAATACAATAGAGTTTCAGAAGTCTGTTCATTTATTTTGTTAAATGTTTTAAAGACTTAAATTGCCTATTTTATGGCGAGTTGAATATATTATTTTTATTCAGAGTTAATCATTTCAATTTTTAAGCTTTTGCATGCTTAAGTTAGTCTTCCGCTTGTAGTTAGCCAGGATGATGGTTCGCTTGGGGACCAGCTATGGTTCTTGAGTGCCGGCCACGTCCAGGGTTTAGACTCGGATCGTGACATGTATACACTAAATCATCTACTATATATGTAAACAGACACCATAAACGAATATATGATCTATTAAAACTGAATAAATATTTATTCTGTAATAGATATTATATCCTAACATATGGTTAATAGTATATATCCGAACATATATTTGATACTTCTGACAAAGTTCAAGGTATATTTTAATCTTTTTCATACAAAAATTATTTTTTGACTTCTTTGATTATCATTATTCGAGTTTCATATTCCTTTTTTTAATTTCATTCTTTAGTGTAAAGAAAAAATTTAAATTATTTTGTTGCGGCTATAATGTAATCTAGCTTTTGTATTGGTAAAAATAAAATTTAAAAAATGGGACATCTATAATAAGTTTTACAAGAAAATTAGTGAAACATAAATAAATTTGACCATCAAAATAATAAATTTAAATTAGTCGTTGAAACTAAAAAGTAAAAAAAAAAATATATGTGTGAGGAGGATCAAATATACTCCATATAGATTATATATTTTTCAAAAAAAATAAATAAAAGATTAAATTTAAATTATTTTTTCACTTTCATTTGAAGAAAATGATATATGTGAGTCATTTGTTTAACAGTAAAAGTAAATTATGAGTCACTTTCATAACGAGGGTCTATCAACTCTAAATGACAAAGTTGAGGGGTATATCCGACCCTTTCCCTACATTTATATCTTAAGTCGGATCCATAAGCCTAATCAAACAAAGAAATATGAAAATTACATATAGAAAAAAGTTACCGAACAACATCTCTATAGAAGCTAAAATAATTAAAGCATGCCCACAAAACTTACTTAACAATTTAAAGCTACTAATCTCGATCATAAAAATACTATTGGAGCGCATAAAGATGGAGAGGAAGAAGTTTGAAGGTGTTGAAGTGTGTAATCATCTCATCTAAAAGCTCCAAGCACATGTGTCACACCTCTTCTTTTTACGGTGGATAGGTTTTTTCCAATTTAAGTGACGGTATTGATTAGGTATTATTTTATATTTTCAGAGCCGCCACTTGGAATGGAGTTATGGTGTTCCAAGTCACCTTTTCTTTTGAATCCCTAATCAAAAGGAAATGACTCTTTATTTTGATCTGCGAACTAGAAATTCGGGCAAGGAATTTTGTTGACAAAGGGGAAGGTATTAGGCATCCCTCGAATCCCGTAGTTCTAGCACGGTCGCTTTTATTGACTTATACTTATATTAATCTTTTTTTGGACATATTATTACATGTCATAATTTGCTCGCATGTTTTAATTGTTGAACTTTATTGAGTCTCAACCTAGATGCGTAACCGCATTCTTGGTCTTGTTATTTAGAGACATAACTGTCTTCTTTGCATCACACCGAATAATCTTAATTTTTATAAGTCTCTACTTTAAATTTTTTAAAAAAAACAATTATAGTATTGGACAAGGTGTGTCACCGCATCCTTGAGTTTATTTTAATGTCTCAAGAAAAAGATGTGTAACCACATTTATAATTGAAACAAATATTTTTATCGTGCCGAAGTGTTCGTTCTAACGTTAAACGAAAATATTTATTCCTTATAAAGAAAAAGCAAATAAGTAAAATACTAAACCTCTAGAATAAATTTTGGACCATTTTCATATCATTTTATTCTTTACTACTCTTAAAGTTGACGTTAAAATTAAACATACACTTTCGTTTTTCTAATCTAACAAAACAATATCGAATTGTTAAAAATAAATCTCATTTTCTGTTTGATAAATAAAATAACAATAATTTATTTACTTATTTTAGCCTAACAATTCATTTTTTATCATTATTATCTAAATGAAGACAAGAACATGCCATGGCCTTTCATTTTTAAAAGATCACCACTAACGAATAAAAATAAATAAATAAAAAATAATCATCAATTAAAGTTATCTTCATTCATTAAACATAGATATAACTCTTTAGCCCAATATTCATTTCAATCAAATTATAAATAAAACAAAACTATAAGAAAACTAATCATATAATTACATCAAATTCCATAAATAAATTAAAAATTTAGGCAAAGTTATACCTCAAGTAAAAAAAATAAGTACCGCAAAATCTTAAACGAAGCTCAACTAAAACATCCACAAATCTTTTGTAGATTGTATGGAGTGATATATGTATTCTGTTGGTATGAAAATAAAGAAAGAGTACGAAAATATATGAATGTGTTGTTGTTTTTTTTTTATTGGTGATGATATTTTGTGATTTTGTTGTGTGCGCGTCTGTGTTGTTTGGTAAGGGTGAGGATAGTGTGGGTAGTGGAGGAAAAAGGGGTAATGTGAGGTGAAGTTGGGGTAGTACGTGTAGGTTAGGAGAGTTATTTTCTTTTTTTAGATTTTTAATATAATATAATATAATATAATATAATATAAAAATATTATTTAAATATTTTTAAACTAATAAAAAATTAAGCAGCTAATCATAATTAAAAAATTGCTTATTTATTAAACTAAATTAAAAGAAGACATATAATCTTTTATAAATTTTTTATTTCTTTTTTAAACCATTGAAAAAAAATAAAACTTACCAAAAATGTGATTATGTTTTTGTTGTTTTCAAATCCTTTTAAAATAAACTTAATAAAATAAAATAAAAGTCAAAAATATATAATTTAGATTTTTAAAATATTTAAACTCTTAAAATGGTGTAAAATTTTAGGTTCGGTCAAAACTTACGTGTCTACAACGTATAAATTCTTTTTTATATGAATGATAGTAAAATTCGATCACATGACCTCTGCTTGTTATGTCATCTTGAAGTGTGAGATTATCTAATCTACATAATTTATGGTACTCTGTTGATGATGAAGAGATGAGAATTGATACCGTGAGGTCAAATCAAATATACAAGTAACATAAATGACAATAACTAATTAGGTTTAGGTAAATTTTACTATAATAAATAAAGAATTTAATAATAATTATTGTTATATTATATTTAGCGATAAAAGTAAATAATGATACTTATAACTAACGCTCCATATAAAAAGTTTAAATTGACTGGTCACATGTAAAAAATTCATCCATTCATTTATTATAAATTAGGAGTGAGTTATTGTTCTTGAAGCCTCTCAATCACCTTTTTAACTTTATATTGAGTGGTCACATGTAAAAATTCATCCATTATAAATTAGGAGGGAGTTATTGTCCTTGTAGCCTCTCCATCACCATTCCTCATTTAGAAAGAAAATTTAACTTTATATTGAGTGGTCACATATAAAAATCCATCCATTATAAATTAGAAGTGAGTTAATGTCCTTGTAGCCTATCCATCACCCTTCCTCATTTAGAAAGGAAATTTAACTTTATATTGAGTGGTCACATGTAAAAATTCATCCATTATAAATTAGGAGTCAACTATTGTCTTTGTAGACTCTCCATCACCCTTCCTCATTTAGAAAGAAAATGTAACTTTATATTGAGTGGTCACAGACAAAAATCCATCCATTATAAATTAGGATTGAGTTATTGTCCTTGTAACCTCTCCATCACTCTTCCTCATTTAGAAAGAAAATTTAACTTTATACTGAGTGGTCACATGTAAAAATTCATCCATTATAAATTAGGAGTGAGTTATTGTCCTTGTAGACTCTAAATCACCCATCCTCATTTTGAAAGAAAATTTAACTTTATATTGGGTAGTTATATGTAATAATTCATCAATTATATATTAGAAGTGGGTTATTGTCCTTGTAGCCTCTCCATCACCCTTCCTCATTTAGAAAGAAAATTTAACTTTATATTGGGTTGTCACATGTAAAAATTCATCCATTATAAATTAGGAGTGAGTTATTGTCCTTGTAGCCTCTCCATATCACCCTTCCTCATTTAGAAAGAAAATTTAACTTTATAATGGGTGGTTATATGTAAAAATTCATCCATTATAAATTAGGAGTGGGTTATTGTCCTTGTAGCCTCTCCATCACCCTTCCTCATTAAGAAAGAAAATTTAACTTTATATTGAGTGGTCAGATGTAAAAATCCATACATTATAAATTAGAAGTGAGTTATTGTCCTTATAGCCTCCCCATCACCCTATCTCATTAAGAAAGGAAATTTAACTTTCTATTGAGTGGTCACATATAAAAATCCATCCATTATAAATTAGGAGTGAGTTATTGTCCTTGTAACCTCTCCATCACGTTTCCTCATTTAGATAGAAAATTTAACTTTATATTGAGTGGTCACATATAAAAATCCATCCATTATAAATTAGGAGTGAGTTATTGTCCTGGTAGCCTCTCCATCACCCTTCCTCATTTAGAAAGAAAATTTAACTTTATATTGAGTGGTCACATGTAAAAATCCATCCATTATAAATTAGGAGTGAGTTATTGTCCTTGTAGCCTCTCCATCACCCTTCCTCATTTAGAAAAAAAATTTAACTTTATATTTAGTGGTCATATGTAAAAATCCATCCATTATAAATTAGGATTGTGATATTGTCCATGTAGCTTCTCGATCACCCTTCTTCATTTAGAAAGAAAATTTACTTTATATTGAGTGGTCACATGTAAACATCCATCAATTATAAATTACAAATGAGTTATTGTCCATGTAGCCTCTCCATAACCCTTCCTCATTTAGAAAGAAAATTTAACTTTATATTGAGGGGTGACCACATGTAAAAATCCATACATTATAAATTAGGACTGAGTTATTGTCCTTGTAGCCTCTCCATCACCCTTTCTCATTTAGAAAGGAAATTTAACATTATATTAAGTGGTCACATGTAAAAATTCATCCATTATAAATTAGGAGTGAATTATTATCTTTGTAGCCTCTCCATCACCTTTCCTCATTTAGTAAGAAAATTTAATTTTATAATGCGTGGTCACAAGTAAAAATCCATCAATTATAAATTTGGATTGAATTATTGTCCTTGTCGCCCCTTCATCGCCCTTCCTCATTTTGAAAGAAAATTTAACTTTATATCGAGTGGTCACATGTAAAAATTCATCCGTTATAAATTAGGAGTGAGTTATTGTCCCTGTAGTAGCCTCTCCATCACCCTTCCTCATTGAGAAAGAAAATTTAACTTTATATTGAGTGGTCACATGTAAATATCCATCCATTATAAATTAGGAGTGAGTTATTGTCCTTGTAGCCTCTCAATCACCTTTCCTCATTTAGAAAGAAAATTTACCTTTATATTGAGTGGTCACCATTCACATGTAAAAATTCATCCATTATAAATTAGGAGTGAGTTAATGTCCTTGTAGCCTCTCCATCATCCTTCCTCATTTAGAAAGAAAATTTAACTTTATATTGAGTGGTCACATGTTAAAATTCATCCATTCTAAATTAGGAGTGAGTTATTGTTCTTGTAGCCTCTCCATCACCCTTCCTCATTTAGAAAGAAAATTTAACTTTATATTGAGTTGTCACATGTAAAAATTCATCCATTATAAATTAGGAGTGAATTATTGTCATTGTAGCCTTTCCATCACACTTCCTCATTTAGAAAGAAAATTTAACTTTATATTGAGTGCTCACATGTAACAATCCATCCATTATGAATTAGGAGTGAGTTGTTGTCCTTATAGCCTCTCCTTCACCCTTCCTCATTTAGAAAGAAAATTTAACTTTATATTGAGTGGTCATATGTGAAAATCCATCAATTATAAATTAGGAGTGATTTATTTTTCTTGTAGCCTCTCCATCACCCTTCCTCATTTAGAAAGAAAATTTAACTTTATATTGAGTGGTGACATGTAAAAATTCTTCCATTATAAATTAGGAGTGCGTTATTGTCCTTGTAGCCTCTCCATTACCCTTTCTCATTTAGAAAGAAAATTTAACTTTATATTGAGTGTTCACATGTAAAAATTCATCCATTAAAAATTTGGAGTGAGTTATTTGCCTTGTAGCCTCTCCATCACCATTCCTCATTTAGAAAGAAAATTTAACTTTATATTGAGTGGTAACATGTAAAAATCCATCCATTATAAATTAGGATTGAGTTATTGTCCTTGTAGCCTCTCCATCATGTTGGGATATATACTATTAACCATGTGTTAAGAAATAATATTTATTGTAGAATAAATATTTGCTCAATTTTAATAGATCATATATTCGTTTGTGGTGTCTGTTTACTTATATAGTAGATGATTTAGTGTGTAGAGTTTTAGCTTATGCACAGAAGATTAAATTATTGGTTGTTATATGTATAAAGTTTTTTGTTCGCAATCTAGGATGGTAATTGGACATCCCATCGGTACGATTGTAGCACAAAATTATATGTAATTTATCTTGATTATGGGAACAGTATAGTTCCAACTTCTTGTGCTAGTGTATTTTGTATGTATTGAACGGGATCGAGTAGAGATAGTTGTTTTAGACTGACTGACAGAACATATTCTCTAAACTATTAAATGTACTTATATTCTTAATTTTGATAGAACTATTATGATCTATATATATTAATTATCGTTTTGATTTATTAAAAGGTGAGATTCTGAGATGGGTCAATATGTCTGGAATGTTGGATGATAATAATATATATTGGTGAAATAATAAGTTAGTTGATGGATTCCATGTCTCGTTATAGAGATTAATTGATATGCCTTTTTCAGAAACTTATAAGTTTTCATCGTGTCAAACCTTGCAAGTGAATTTATGAATTCGACACATGAAATAAGTTAAGTAGTGCTCTAAAGAAAATTAATCATTAAGTTAAATTTGTCAGTAATTTAATTTATTGATTAGTATCTGAAATCTTAACATGGGGAATTACATAAGAGTTTAATGGGGAATTACGAAATATAAATAGAGGAGTGCAATTATGAATTTCTAGTGGAATAATTTGTAATTTATTATGGTAGGAATAATTCAAATTAATTATTTGGAATTATTTCCATAATAGGATGCCTCAATAATTAATTCCATGTTCCCTCCAGTGCCCATATTTAACTATAACTCAAAATCCTATTTCTTAGGGGAAAAATGAGTAGGCGTGTGTTTTCTTGTTTTTCAAGAAAACTAGGTGTTCTTCTCCTTTTTGGATTGGGGAAGAAATCTCTATAATTAGAGATTCTCCTAACCTAGAAAAAGATTGATTAGTTTTCTATTCGATACTTGCCCACCCAAGTATTGAGAGAATTCGGATGTGAATTTGAGATCACTGTAGAAGACCATAGCTATTTTTTTTTCTCGTAGATTTGCTTGAAGGTCTGTCTATCTTGGAGATTCGCTTGGAGGTATCTGCTCACACTTCAAGAGGTATTTATCGAATTAAATTTCAGCAAGTTTATGTGTGTTGGTTTTTGTTAGCATTTTAATATTAATTCTTTGTAATATTGATTTGCTATCCTTTACTTACTTTTGGTTGTTGCCTTCCAACGGTTAGGTGGCATTTCATTTGCTACCGTTGGAACTCCTTTGTTGCTGCATTACTCCATCTTATTTTGGAGTTAGTGCTCATTCCAATTCTTCAATAAGTTGAGCAGCAATCCGTTAGAGAAATTAGCCATTGATGGCATTGGATACCCCTCATTTCATTTTACTCTTAATTCCTCCATTATACCTTGTAACCTATGTAACTCCTAAGGCAATTATCTTCACTATTTACTACCCCATTATCTTTCTATTCATTGCTAGGAAGACTTCTTCTAGTATAAATAGTGGTGGTCTTCATTTGGTTTGCAATATACTACACACAAGAAAAATATAGAGTGAAAGAGTTAGTCAAAAAAGAGAGTTCTTATTAGTTGAAGGAAGGTGTTCTTTTTTGTGGAGCTTTGGACTCAACTCTTGTCCAGAGTTGTTGAGTTATATATTGTGATTAGACTGTTGTATCCTGGAGGGGACAAGTCAAGAAGAACGACTGCTGGACCGGTGAAAACATTTGCTGCAGTGGGCTTGAATCTCCTTAAAGAGAGCGAGATATCCGCGCCTCAGCCTGAAGAGATTTATTTCTTCATATTTATTTTCAATTCTAATATTGTATTTTTTGTTATCTTGTAAGTTTTTCACTAACAATTTTAAGGAGATTCAACATGGCTACAATTGAAAAAACCGCGGATGTCAAGATGGGAGACCTTAACAAGCCATTTCGGTTCAATGGTAACCATTTTAAGAGATGGAAGGGTAAAGTACTTTTCTACTTGAGTCTTCTCAATGTTTCTTATGTGTTAACTGAGAAGAATCCTAATAAAGTAGACATCACCTCTATGAATGATGATGAAACTATTTCTCATCTAGAGAAAGTGGAAAAGTACGATGGTGATTCCTATAAGTATCGGTATTATATTCTTAATTGTCTATCTGATAATTTTTATGATTATTATGATAGAACTTACTCTAGTGCAAAGAAAATTTGGAAAGCGTTGCAGAGTAAGTATGATACCGAAGAGGCTGGAGCGAAAAAATATGCGGCTAGTAGATTTTTTCGTTTCCAAATGGTGGACAACAAATCAGTGGTAGACCAAGCTCAAGACTTTATAATGATTGTTGGAGAGCTAAGGTCCGAGGAGGTAAAAATTGGAGATAATCTTATTGTTTGTGGCATAGTAGATAAACTTCCACCTTCTTGGAAGGAATTTCAAAAAACTATGCGCCACAAACAGAAGGAAACCTCTCTTGAAACCTTGATAATGAAAATCCGCATGGAAGAAGAGGCAAGAGGCCAAGATGCACTTTTACAAACAGAAGAGAACAACATCACAACGAAGGTAAATTTAATTACTTCAAATAATGCTACTCCTGAATCTCACAAAAATACTTTTTTGAAGCCTAAGAAGAAAAAATTCAAGAAAAATAATGGTAGACCTCCCAAGAAAAATAATGGTGAAAATAACCAAGCACAAAATCAACAAGTTCAAGACAAAGGACCGTGCTTTGTTTGTGGCAAGAGTGGGCATATTGCTCGATTTTGCAGATTCCGGAAACGTGGTCCTAATCCTCAGGTAAACGTTACCGAAGAACCTTTTGTGGCGGTGATTACCAACATAAACATGGTTGAGAATGTTGATGGATGGTGGGCTGATTCTGGTGCAAACCGTCATGTCTGTTATGACAAAGACTGGTTTAAGAAATATACTCATTTTGAGGAGCCCAAAACCATCATGCTTGGTGATGCTCACACTACTCAAGTGCTTGGAAAGGGAGATGTTGAATTGTGTTTTACTTCTGGAAGGGTATTAACTTTGAAAGATGTACTTTATACTCCTTCTATGAGGAAAAATTTGATGTCTAGTTTTCTTCTTAATAAAGCAGGCTTTAAACAGGTTATTGAGTCTAATCAATATGTAATAGTGAAGAAGGGTATTTTTGTGGGAAAGGGGTATGCATGTGATGGGATGTTCAAATTGAATGTTGAAATGAATAAAACTTCTACTTCTGTTTACATGCTTTCTTTTACCAATTTTTGGCATGCTCGTTTGTGTCATATTAATGATCGTTATGTTGGAATCATGAGTAGTTTAGGATTAATTCCAATGATTAAAAAGAATTTTGAAAAGTGTGAGGCTTGTAGTAAAGCCAAAATCACTAAAAGGCCTCATCTTCAAGTTGAAAGAAAAACTGATTTGTTAGAATTAGTTCATACTGATATTTGTGAACTTGGTGGAGTTTTAACTCGTGGAGGTAATAGATATTTTATCACTTTCATTGATGATTTTTCTATGTTTACATATGTTTTCTTGATGAAAAATAAAAGTGATGCTTTTGAAAATTTCAAAACTTATCTCCATGAAGTTGAAAATCAGTTTGGAAGAAAAATAAAAAAGAATTAGAAGTGATAGAGGCCGTGAATATGAGTCAAATGAGTTTAATTCTTTTGTTAGATCATTGGGAATAATTCATGAAACTACTCCTCCTTACTCTCCTTCATCTAATGGAGTAGCGGAAAGGAAAAATAGAACTTTGGTTGAATTGACTAATGCCATGCTTATTGAGTCACATGCACCTTTAAATTTTTGGGGTGAAGCTATTTTAACTGCTTGTTATGTGTTGAATCGTGTGCCTCATAAAAAGTCTAAATTGACACCTTTTGAATTGTGGAAAGGTTACAAGCCAAGTTTGGGATATCTAAGAGTTTGGGGTTGTCTAGCCTTTGTGAGGCTAATGGATCCCAAGATTACAAAGTTGGGTAAGAAAGTTACTACTTGTGCTTTTCTTGGTTATGCTTCAAATAGTACAGCCTATTGATTTTTTAATCTTGAAGATAATATTGTGATAGAATCGGGTGATGCTATTTTTCATGAGAATAAATTTCCTTTTGATTCTAAAAATAGTGGGGGTCAAAGGATTGAACAAAATATTTTGTCACTACCTAGTTCTTCTACTTCTACTTTGAAAAATAAAGAAGTTGATGATTTTGAGTTAAGAAGAAGTCAAAGAGCTAGAGTAGAAAAAGATTTTGGTCCTGATTTTTATGTGTTTAATGTTGGAGATGACCCTCTCACTTTGAAAGAAGCATTATCTTCACATGATTCTATTTTTTTGGAAAGAGGCTGTAAATGATGAAATGGAATCACTAATTTCTAATAAAACTTGGAAACTAGTTGATTTACCACCGGGTTGTAAAACAATCGGTTGCAAATGGGTCTTAAGAAAAAAGTTGAAACCGGATGGTTCTATTGATAAATACAAAGCTAGACTAGTTGCAAAAGGTTTTAAACAACTAGAAGGCTTAGAATTTTTTGATACTTTTTCACCGGTAACAAGAATTACATTCATAAGACTTTTAATTGCTATGGCTGCAATTTTTGATTTGCAAATTCATCAATGGATGTAAAAACTGCTTTTTTAAATGGAGACCTAAATGAGGAAATTTATATGGATCAACTCGAGTCTTTTGTTGAAGCAGGCCAAGAAAGCAAAGTATGTAAACTTACTAAATCCCTATATGGCTTGAAACAGGCACCTGAGCAACGGCATGAAAAGTTTGATTCCTGCATGATTGAGAATGATTTTAAAACAAATGAGTGTGATAAGTGCATATATCATAAGTCTTGGAATAATTCACATGTGATTATTTGCCTATATGTTGATGATTTGTTGATCTTTGGCTCTAACATGAATGTTATTGATGAGGCTAAGAATATTCTTAGAAGCCATTTTGATATGAAAGATCTTGGTGAGGTAAATGTTATTCTTGGAATAAAAATTACAAGAACATGTGATGGAATTTTCCTTGACCAGTCACATGATGTTGAGAAAATATTGAAAAAATATAACTTTCTTGATTGCAAGCATGTTGCAACTCCTTTTGATTCAAGTGTTCACTTATTTCCTGTTGAAAGTGAAAATGATGTAATAAATCAAAAGGAATATGCTAGCATAATCGGAAGTTTGAGGTATGTGACTGATTGCACTAGGCCTGATATTGCATATGCAGTAGGAGTACTTGGCAGGTTTACAAGCAAGCCAGGTAATGAACATTGACATGCTGTAACAAGAGTTATGAGATATTTAATTGGAACGAAAAATTGTAGTTTGTTCTATAAAAAATATCCTGTTGTACTTGAAGGCTTTTGTGATGCAGATTGGAACACTTTATCAGGTGATTCATGTTCTACCACTGGTTATGTCTTTACTTTAGGTGGTGGTGCTGTTTGTTGGAAATCAAAAAAGCAAACTATTATTGCTAACTCTACCATGGAGGCTGAACTAATTGCTTTAGCTTCAACTAGTGAGGAATCGAATTGGTTAAGAGATTTATTATTTCAAATACCTTATTTTGAAAAACCAATTCCTCCTATTTTAATTCATTGTGATAGCACCGCTGCGATTGGTAGAGTTCAAAATCGTTATTACAACGATAAATCCAGACCTATAAGGAGGAAACACAGTAATGTAAGATCATATTTGACAAATGGTACCATTAATGTTGATTATGTCAAATCTTGTGATAATCTTGCAGATCCTCTTACTAAGGCCTTAACAAGAGAAAAGGTCTGGAGAACATCGAGGGGGATGGGATTGAACCCTATAAATCATTGAGTCATATATGAGGAAACCCAACCTGGGGACTAGAGATCCTATAACCAGGTTCAAAGGGAAAAACTAATCATATGATGACTTGTTGTGGAAAATGCACTATATTTTTATTCCCTCCCTATGATGTGAGTGCATTGTTTCCTGTAGTTTGTGAAGGTTGAGTTGATAAAACTCTTAATGAATATCTGTAGCCCGTATGGGTGGAGTGTTAAGCTTACAGGAGCACTCTCGACAGATTTCACTTATGTGATGTGTGGAAGTAGGTCGCTTCCTATGAGAATTGGGCTTATTCTCAAAAGCACTCATGAAACCGGGATAGCACATGGCCATAACGTGCTGGCTTTAAAGCTCATGTCAACACCTTGATTATTATGTGTGAGCAGTGATATCTTATTTCCCTTAAGCAGTCATAGTTCAAGTCTGAGACCACTACGACTCTGGAATAAAAGTTACTGTTTCACTAAGTGGATGTTCAATGCAGAGCACACCTTCATTATGCATAGTAATCTTTCTTCAACTGATATACTCTCTTAGTTAATATTAAAATGAGTGGGGGATTGTTGGTTTTTGTTAGCATTTTAATATTAATTCTTTGTAATATTGATTTGCTATCCTTTACTTACTTTTGGTTGTTGCCTTCCAACGGTTAGGTGGCATTTCATTTGCTACCGTTGGAACTCCTTTGTTGCTGCATTACTCCATCTTATTTTGGAGTTAGTGCTCATTCCAATTCTTCAATAAGTTGAGCAGCAATTCGTTAGAGAAATTAGCCATTGATGGCATTGGATACCCCTCATTTCATTTCACTCTTAATTCCTCCATTATACCTTGTAACTTATGTAACCCCTAAGGCAATTATCTTCACTATTTACTACCCCATTATCTTTCTATTCATTGCTAGGAAGACTTCTTCTAGTATAAATAGTGGTGGTCTTCATTTGGTTTGCAATATACTACACACAAGAAAAATATAGAGTGAAAGAGTTAGTCAAAAAAGAGAGTTCTTATTAGTTGAAGGAAGGTGTTCTTTTTTGTGGAGCTTTGGACTCAACTCTTGTCCAGAGTTGTTGAGTTATATATTGTGATTAGACTGTTGTATCCTGGAGGGGACAAGTCAAGAAGAACGACTGCTGGACCGGTGAAAACATTTGCTGCAGTGGGCTTGAATCTCCTTAAAGAGAGCGAGATATCCGCGCCTCAGCCTGAAGAGATTTATTTCTTCATATTTATTTTCAATTCTAATATTGTATTTTTTGTTATCTTGTAAGTTTTTCACTAACAATGTGTTCTAACATGATTATGTGTTTTAGCATAAACAATATTGGTTATATATTATTTATGTAAGCCGTAAGATTCAAATATGCTTTCGTTGTGCATATAATGTTTCAACAATTGGTATCAGGGCCATGCTTGCATCTAAATAGATAACCTATATAAGATATGCATATGTGCGATTATACTTATGTTTCATCATTTTTAGTTTTGTTAAAAATCACGTGTTAAGTTTTATAATGTATTGTTAGACGCCAGTTGTGACATGAACATGGTGTTGTCTGATATCTTGGGGTTTAATCCTTTTTGTTAATTATTTAATATACACAAAAAGGGGGTTAAATATAGATGTCTTGTGTTCGGCGGCGGTCAGCAATTTAGTAAAATTAATTGAAAAGAAAGTTGTGGTAGTTCATGGTGGCCCTAGGGATTAAGTTTATCCTTTATGTTGTGACTTATGTCGGCAGAGGCTGCTGTTATTTCAAAGAAACTTAATTGTTTCTTGATAAACTTCAAGAGGCCATATTCAATTGTGTTTTGCTAGAAAGGATTTGGCGAATCTAGTTTGCATTCAATTTCCTTATTTCTTTGGAGTTGTGTAGCTCAATTTGTTTTTAATTTGTGAATCATATAATTACAGTTTTTGTTTGACTTGGTTGAACATAAAAAATATTAATTAACAAAAGAGGGATGAAGTGTTGTGTCGGTTTCTCCTTTGGTACACATGGGTACTTTTCATTAAATTTTGTTTTAGATTGGTTCACATCTTAGAGACACATGAGCAGCAACTTATTCTCTTACACTCATTGGCATGGATTTTTTTTCTCACGGTAATGTTTTATATATGTGATATATGAATTGAGAATAATGATTAATAAATAGGATCTATGAAAGTGGTCTATTTATTTGAGTCATTAGAGTATTTTCAATGTATTATATATAAATTGTCCTAAGTGAATACTAGTGGTGAATTTTTTGAATAAGTTTTCTTTAATATGCTAGTAATGCTAAATTAATTCATGAGAAGAGATATTAAAGTTTTCACTCAAAAGGAGAAAAAATAGTATCTTGAATTCTCAGAAGTATTAATCGAGAGGACAATTTGATATAAGAAGGTGTTATGTGTCTTAGTAAAAGGAAGGACACATCGTATGCCTTGTGCTCATGGGATAATTATAAAAAGAGAATGAAAATCTGAATCAAGTTATTTTAATTTTTAACTATGCCTGAAACGATTAATTTTTCAAATTTGGTCATAGTTAAGGTGGTCATGAATTTTATGATATCTGATTGACTTGAAATTGATGGTTCCAACGAAAATCGTTTAGATGGGTTTAGGTAGTTGTCGGATTAAAATTTAATTTGAATATGATAAGATCATTCCTTATGTTAATTATGTTTATGTTAAATTTGGAACATGACTACACATGGTTATTTAACATGAAATTGATATGTGATAAGAATATATGTCATATTGTTTTAATTCCTAAAGATACTTAAATTACTTGAATTTGAATTTGGTCATAGCTTTGAAAATAAAGATTCTTTATAGGCTCAATTGACCTGAAATTTGATAAGTTCATTGATAACGGTCTAGTAAGAAGTACTCATTATTATGAGGTTATGTTTCTTTGAGGTTGTTAAAATGATTTTAAAGTAGTTTTTTGGAATTAAAATGTGATTTAGTATGAATGACATCTTTTATATCGGTTTTATTTATGTTATATGTGGTACGTGATTACACGTGATGAGTTAACATGAATTGATATATGATAAAGATGTAGATCTGATTATTTTTCCTTAAATCGTTTGAATCTTAATTTGATCATAGCTTTGGTGATAAATATTATTTTTGAACTCTGATTGATTTGAAATTCGGTAGGTTCATCAGAAACGATCAAATTAAAAATACTCATTGTTATGAAGTGATTTGGTACTTTGAGGTCGTTTAGATAATGTTTTTAGATATTTCATATTGAAAATTAATTTTAATGAAAATTACTCGACTATGATATAGTGGTGATAGAGATTGTTCTCTATGACATTCATGACTAAATTTTAGTGAAGTATTAAGTTCATGTGTTGGCTTAGACCTTCCTCCATATCGGATGAAATTAATACAAGTCATTAAAGTTTAATCTCTAGTTTTGATTATCTGCATTGACTGTCCTAAACTGAGTAATATTTGATTGGATCAATGGATCTAGGGATAATGATATTTACTTGACTCAAATTAACATATACTCTCCATCTGAGTTAGCTTTTGTTCTAAATTTGTTAAAGTGAATATCTGACACCACATATGTATGTTGCATGAGTAGTCATTTTTGAATCAAAACTTATTGTTCAAGATGCATGGATATCTATGAGGTGTGTTTTTGAATTTTTTTTTATTCAATGCATTCATAAGCATGCTGATTTTTGGAAAATAGATTCAGATAAAGTAAATAGTTTTTAGAATTTTGTTCTTTGTTCTTGATTTGTGTATCTATTTCACAAATGATGACATGTGTCTTGCAATAAGAATTATTGAACGGAAAAATTTTAAATTCTATTTTGACCATATAACGTTTTCAACCAAATTGATCATAGTTTTGGAATTCAAAAAAATAAGGAACTCTGATTGATTTGAAATTTAGTAGATTCATAAGAACGACCTAGTAAGAAACTAATTTTTTTTGGATCGTTATATGAGTTTTTGGTCATATTTGATTAAATAGTAGTGAAGTATTAATTTTATGTGCTAGCTTAGACCTTCCTCCCTATCGGATGAAATTGATACAAGTCACTATGTATTTAATCGTCTAGTTTTGATAATTTGTATTAACTCTCCTAAACTGAGTAATATAAGATTGGTCAATGTAACTAGAGGATTTTCACTTGACTTAAACTAACAGTAGACTCTCCATCTAAGTTAGATCTGTATAAGTTTATGGAGTGAATAATCGGTCATTGTACATGTGTATTGTATGAGTAGTTCTCCAATCCCATCGATTGGTTATTCGAGATGCATGGATATATATATGTATAAATGAGCCTTGACTTTTGTTATTTAGGATTATTCGAAAATTTATGATCTATTTAAAGTATTATATCTCATATTCTCAATAGACTTTACACATCCACTTAGTAATACTTAAGCTTTTCTTTTGGTAGAGATAAAGATATTAATTCAAAGAATGCATTGTACATGTACCTTATGTTAGAAGGAATTATTTTCAGTTTCTAACTAGATAAGAGATGCGTATTTAATAGTTTTGGTTGTAACTCTCCTATCATTGAGTTTGATGAATATTTTATTTCTTGTGGTATATTGATGCGTGATTCTTTTATTAGTATTATTTCTCATGAATTGAATTTTATTAATCTGTCTCGTAAGGAAAAATATCTTTTAAATTGAATGAAACTTATCTGTATATTAGTGTCTAAGTCATTTATTCTGAATAGAATTTCGAGGTTGGTTAATGGATGAACATAACGGTTCATTAAAAGTGAAGTCACTACCAACATGTGAGTCTTGTTTAGAAGGAAAAATGACTAAGAGACCTTTCCTCTTAGAAAAGGAAAAAGAGGCAGTGATAAGTTATAATTAATCTATTATGATTTGTGTAATAAATGAGCATTTGGGCAAGAGGTGAATTTGAGTATTCTGAGTTTTCAAGAAGATTACTCATGATATAAATATATTTTTTGATGTTTTGTAAGTCTACATGTCTTGATAAACTCAAAATATTTAAGACACATGAAAATAGCTTCATGACAAATATATAAAATCACTGCAATCTGATTGTAGTGATGTAAACCTCTCTGCAGGGCTCATAAGTCACTTATCTTATAGAATAATTGCATTTCAACTGTCTACACCAGACACTCTATAATAGATTGGTGTAGAAGAGAAAAGAAGTAGACTCTTATGAAGATGATAAGATTAATTATTGACTTATTATTAGTTATTTTGTTTCTTTTGGGATAGGTTCTAATAACTACATATCACATTCTGAATTCAATTTCTTTCATATCAGTACCTTGAACAACTATAGAGCTAGCTGGATTTGTTGTAAGTTTAATCTGTGACATGTTCAAATATAGGATTGTTCAGCACATGTGCTGAGTGGGAGAATAAGAAAATTGAAATTAAGAACGGAATGTGGGTGTTAATTAGATATCCTATAGAATGAAAGAAGGTTTATTATAGTGTCCTAAAGAAAATAAGACAATTGTTAACACAACTATCTGATTTCTAGAAAAGGATCATTTAGTAAACCATGTTCCTAAAAGTAAACTAGTTTTACAGGAATTGAACAAAGAAATAACAAATAAGTCAATTATAAATTCAGACGCTCAAACAAATATAATCAGTATGTCAGAAATGACGTTCCATTGCATTTAAGTAGTGGGAGAAACGTTGCTAGACATACGAAAATTGCTACCTCAAGTAGTGGAAGTGATGTTGAGCAAATTGAAGAACACTACATGAAAAGTTACGTTGTTAATATTTCAATATCGAAAGATTTTGAAGAAAATATTAAGACTCAAGATCATGAAAGTGTGATTATGTAGTGCTTAGTCGTAGTGGGAGAATCATAGCGAAGATTGATTTGTTTTGTATGCTTGAGAGAAATTTTATGATCTGAAAAGAAGTACACTCTTGGAAGGTTTCATTAGAAGCTCTCTCAAGATCTAGTACAAAATCGATTTGTTACGACGAAGCACTACTAGACAAAATTGCATAAGAAAATAGAAATAAAGGAATGCTTGTGAAAGTTGTAAATGCGTAGTTAAGAGTCTAAATGGGAGATTGTTAGGGTATATACTATTAATCATGTGTTTAGACATAGTATTCTAACAATTTTCAAGATTAAATATCTAAGGGGGAGATTGTTCCGGTATATACTATTAACCTTGCATTTAGATATAGTACATTATAACAATTGTGATGGTTAAAAGTCCAAGTGGGAGATTGTTGGGATATATACTATTAACCATGTGTTAAGAAATAATATTTATTATCGAATAAATATTTGCTCAATTTTAATAGATCATATATTTGTTTATGGTGTATGTTTACTTATATAGTAGATGATTTAGTGTGTAGAGTTTTAGCTTTTGCACAGAAGATTAAATCATCGGTTGTTATAAGTATAAAGTTTTTTGTTCACAATCTAGGATGGAAATTGGACATGCCATCGGTACGATTGTAGCACAAGATTATATGTAATTTATATTGATTATGGGAACAATATACTTCCAACTTCTTGTGCTAGTGCATTTTGTATGTATTGAGCGGGATCGAGTAGAGATAGTTGTTTTAGAATGACTGACAAAACATATTCTCTAAACTATTAAATGTACTTATATTCTTAATCCTGATATAACTATTATGATCTGTATATATTAATTATCGTTTTGATTTATTAAAAGGTGAAATTCTGAGATGGGTCAATATGCCTGGTAAGTTGGATGATAATAATATATATTGGTGAAATAATAAGTTAGTTGATGGAATCCATGTCTCGTTATAGAGATTGATTGATATGCCTTTTTGAGAAACTTATAAGTTTTCATCGTGTCAAACCTTGCAAGTGGATTTATGAATCTGATACATGAAATAAGTTAAGTAGTGCTATAAAGAAAATTAATCATTAAGTTAAATTCGTCAGTAGTTTAATTTATTGATTAGTATCTGAAATCTTAACATGGGGAATTACATAAGTGTAATGGGGAATTACAAAATATAAATAGAGAGGTGCAATTACGAATTTCTAGTGGAATAATTTGTAATTTATTATGGTAAGAATAATTCAAATTAATTATTTGGAATTATTTCCATAATAGGAAGCCTCAGTAATTAATTCTGTGGTCCCTCCAGTGCCCATATTTAACTAGAACTCAGAATCCTATTTCTTAGGGGAAAAAGGAGTAGGCGTGTGTTTTCTTGTTTTTTCAAGAAAACTAGGTTTGCTTCTCCTTTTTGGATTGGGGAAGAAATCTCTATAAATAGAGATTCTCCTAACCTAGAAAAAGATTGATTAGTTTTTTATTCGATACTTGTCCACCCAAGTATTGAGAGAGTTCGGATGTGAATTTGGGATCACTATAGAAGACCATAGCTATTGTTTTTCTCGTAGATTTGCTTGAAGGTCTGTATATCTTGGAGATTCGCTTAGAGGTATCTGCTCACGCTTCAAGAGGTATTTATCGAATTAAATTTCAGCAAGTTTATGTGTTCTAACATGATTATGTGTTCTAGCATAAACAATATTGGCTATCTATTATTCATGTAAGCCGTAAGATTCAAGTATGCTTCCGCTATGCATATAATTTTCCAACACATCATCCTTCCTCATTTAGAATAAAAATTTAACTTTATCTTGAGTGGTCACCTGTAAAAATCCATCCATTATAAATTAGGAGTGAGTTATTGTCCTTATAGCCTCTGCATCACCCTTCCTCGTTTAGAAAGAAAATTTAACTTTATATTGGGTGGCCACATGTAAAAATTCATCCATTATAAATTAGGAGCGAGTTATCGTCCTTGTAGCCTCTCCAGCACCCTTCCTCATTTGGAAAGAAAATTTAAATTTATATTGAGTGGTCACATGTAAAAATCAATCAATTATAAATTAGAAGTGAGTTATTGTCCTTGTGGCCTCTCCATCTCCCTTCCTCATTTAGAAAGAAAATTTAACTTTATATTGAGTGGTCACATGTAAAAATTCATCCATTATAAATTAAGAGTGAGTTATTGTCCTTGTAGCCTCTCTATCACCCTTCCTCATTTAGAAAGAATATTTAACTTTATATTGAGTGGTCACATGTAAAAATCCATCCATCATAAATTAGGAGTGAGTTATTGTCCTTGTAGCCTCTCCATCACCCTTCCTCATTTAGAAAGGAAATTTAACTTTATGTTGAGTGGTCACATGTAAAAATTTATCCATTATAAATTAGGAATGAGTTATTTTCTTTGTAGCCTCTCCATCACCTTTCCTCATTTAGAAAGAAAATTTAACTTTATATTGAGTGGTCATAGGTAAAAATCCATCCATTATAAATTAGGATTGAGTTATTGTCCTTGTAGCGTCTCCATCACCCTTCCTCATTTAGAAAGAAAATTTAACTTTATATTGAGTGGTCACATGTAAAAATCAATCCATTAAATTAGGAGTGAGTTATTGTCCTTGTAGCCTCTCCGTCACCTTTTCTCTTTTAGAAAGAAAATTTAATGGAAAGCTTGCCTGTGGGAGTTCAAGATGCAGTCCCTCGTCGCTCTGCGAATTACCATAAAAGTATTTGGGGAGACTATTTCCTTCATAATACTTCTGATTCTATGGTAATATAATGCTGAATTAATTAAAACAGCTCACTAATCATGCAACCTTCTTAACTAATTACTTTTCAATTTTTTGTGTTTCTTGATTTTCTATATTTATTTTCAAAATTCTCATTCTTTATGTTTTTTTTTTTTGTAATTAAATTTTTTAACTTCACCTCTGAATTACGTTTAGACAAACAATGGGTATGTCGAGGTTCGGTAAGAATATTTAAAGAAGGCTTAATATGAAATGAATCATATATAGTTGTATCTTTAGAGCATGTTCAACTTCCAAAATTTCTGGAGTCTTACACTACGTATGACATTAGTTGTAAAGGGAAGACATATATACAAATTTCTGTTAGTTCTTCATTTCATATTAAAAATATCAAAGCGAAATCAAAGCTGCTTGACTTCTTTATTTTTTCCCCCTTGTAACAAAAAATCCTAACTCTACCACTGGATTGTTGACGTCCTAGAAAATTCATCCTCGGGAAAGGGAACAAGTTCAAGACCGGAAAGAAGAAGTGAGGAGGATGTTAATTGCATTCCCTAATACTTCTTTAGAAAAGCTTGAGTTGATTGACAAAATCCAGCGCTCAGAAGTATCGTACCACTTTGAAGAGGAAATTGAGGCATCGCTGCAAATGATATACGAAGCGTACTACGAATGCAACAACATATTTGGGGACGATAATCTTTATGTTGTAGCTCTTGGATTTCGTTTACTAAGACAACAAGGTCTGGTAAGTCACAAATTAACCAGTCTTCTCAATAATATTTACTTGAATTTACTTTAAGGACATGTGTGGTGTGACGGGCTAAAGGAAAATAATCAGTAATAAATTTTTAGTATTCCTTAATCCCATGTTTGGTTATAAAGTTTGGGATAATTAATCCAAGGACGGTGTTGGGATATATTATTGCGACCTCTGGTTGAAATACTAATTTTGGGATAACTTATCTTGAGATAAAATAGTTAAATGACGATTTTTCACATTCTTTACATTTGGAGGGTATTTTTGTAAGCTAACAACTTATTTTTAGAAATTATGCAATTCATATTGTTTTAACACAACAAACCAACCATTCATTAATAAATAATATCAGGTTAACTAAATATTCCATTATAAGTAATTGCAACATAATTAATCATTTGGTCCACCACTCAAGACCAAGGAATTTTCATTTCAACGGAATTCTCATATATTTTCCTCTTATCATATATTTTAAGAATTCATTTTTAATTTATTTTAAATTCTAGTTAATTTCAAAGTCCTAAATATTATTAATAATAAATTAAAAATAGTAAATGATCATTTTGTATATAATAGGGTCATTTAATAAAGGGAAAATGTTAGATCAAAATTTCTAAGGACCTTCATGCTTTTAATATACTTAAATAAATAGAAGATTAATGAAGTACTAGATGATGGCAAGTTTCGGACCTTAGGTTCCTTGTAACATTAACGCTTTTTTTGTTAATGACAATGACGTTCAAATTAATTTATAATTTTACCTATTATTTCCAAAACTTCTCAAATATTATAGCTCTGCCCGTCTCATGTACTGATGCATAATAATCATTAATATAAGTATCTTATTTGACAAAAAAAAAATGTTTCGGTCCTTGGGTTCCTTGTAACATTAGCTCTTTTTTGTTAATGACATTGACATTTAAATCAGTTTACTATTTTACCTATATTATCTCCACAACTTCTCAAAAAAGAATTTGAGATGGAGTCTGCCATCAAAGATATAGATAGAAAGACAAAAGGGGCCGGCGTGGAAAGAGCACGTAATATCAAACACCTTAAAAAGGAAAAAGAAACCATAGGAAAAAAATTAGGTTCCTTGTAATATTAACTCTTTTTTTTGTTAATGACAATGACATTCTCAGTTTATAGTTTTCCTAAAGAGTCTGGCGTGGAAAGAGATATGTTATCAAACACCTTAAAAAGAAAAATGAAACCTTAGGAAAAGATTAGGTTCCTTGTAACATTAACTCTTTTTTTTGTTAGTGATAATGACGTTCAAATTTGTTTATAATTTTGCATATTATCGCCACAACTTCTCAAATATTTGTGATGGAGTTTATCAACAAAGATATAGATAGAAGGACAAAAGGGTCCGGCGTGGAAAGAGAATGTAATATCAAACTGTTAGTGGAAACGTGAAATTAAAGAACAAGGAAGAACAACAATGTTTAACGTGGTTCGGATCAAAATGATCCTACGTCCACCAAAGAACAACTGCACCAATATTTATTTCACTCTGCAAAGAATACAAGTGAAATACTACAAGAGAGAACATCAAATGCCTTAGAAGGTGAGAAGGCAAGTGAAATGATGATTTGAAAATGAATTAAGAGCTACCTATTTATAGGAATGAATTCTTCCTATTGATGTCATCCATGACATCACTATGTGCCAAAAATGTCAAGGTTAAACATGTGAAACCATTTTATGATTTACCTAAATTTTACCTACCAAGATACTATCTTGACTTTTATTTTGCACTAATTATCTTCCTACCAAATCTTCATATTAATTCATCTTCCATTGAGTTTGATTCCACAAGAACCAAACCAACTCTTTCAATCTCCACCTTGTTTGCATTCTGAGCATACGTATAAACAACTCCGGCCAAAACTTCTAAACTTACTGGGCAATCCCGTTGTAAGAAACAAGAAGAATCAAACCTTTGTTGAACATACTAGCTCCACCTAGCAGTTGTTCTCTCAGAGTTGCATCAATTGATGCATACTCCCACCAAGTCCTCGCAGTGTGCAAACTTGGCCAGCGGGACTATCTTGGTCAACATGTATGCAACGTTATCGTATGTGATAACCTTCTCAACCTTGATAGCTCCCTCTTCTACGACATCTCAAATAAAATGGAATCTGACATCAATATGTTTGGTGCGCTCATGAAATCTTTGATTTTTAATCAAAGGAATAGCACTTTGACTATCACATCTTAGAGTTGATTCCAGCTGAATCAAACTCAATTCTACCACCAAACCTTTCAACCAGATAGTTTCTTTCCCTACCTCCGTTGCGGCCATATATTCTACCTCTGTTGTAGACAAAGCGACAATCGACTGTAAGGTCGATTTCCAACTAACGGCACTGCCAACGAGAGTAAAGATGTATCCAGTTGTGGACCTCCTCCTATCAAGATCCCTTGCATAGTCAGAATCTACATAACCGAGAATTGAAATACCTTCACTTTTCTGGAAGGTTAGGCCAATATCAGGAGCTCGTTTGAGATATCTCAATATCCACTTTACAGCTTCCCAATGCCTTTTTCCTGGATTTGCCATGTACTTGCTTACCACACTTACAGATTGAACAATATTTGGACGTGTGCACACCATAGCATACATAATGCTACCAACTGCGCTCGCATAAGGAACCTTTGACATATGCTCTACCTCATCCATTGACTGAGGCATTTGTAACTCTGAAAGCTTGAAATGAGAAGCTAACGGTGTACTTACAGGCTTGCTCATATGCATATTGAATCTCTCAAGAACCTTTTCGATGTACCTCTTTTGAGAAAGATTTACAACACCATCTTCTCTTGAAATCTCCATTCCAAGGATTTTCTTTGCAACTCCCAAATCCTTCATGTCAAATTCCTTGCTCAACAGTTTCTTCAAAATATTTATCTATGTGATGTTGTTAGCAGCAATAAGCATATCATCAACATACAACAATAGATAAATCATAGAGTTACTAGACATTTTCTTGTGATACACACAGCTATCAAATGCACTCCTCGAAAAATCATGTGTAGTCATGAATGCATCAAACCTCTTGTACCACTGCCTAAGGGATTTCTTCAAACCATACAAAGACTTCTTCAGTTGGCATACATTATCTTCTTTTCCCTCAGCTAGGAAACCTCCAGGCTGATCCATATAGATTGTGTCTTCTAGATTACCATGTAAGAAAGCAGTTTTGACATCAAGCTGTTGAAGTTCTAAATCAAATTGTGCAACCAATGCTAGTAACACACGAATTGAGCTATGTTTCACGACTGGAGAGAAGATCTCATTGTAGTCAATTCCTTCCTTCTGGCCGAAACCCTTTGCAACCAATCTCGCCTTGAACATAGCATATTCTACTTCTGGAATACCCTCTTTCTTTCTGTAGACCCATTTGCATCCAATTGTCCTCTTCCCCTTTGGCCTTTTAACTAAGATCCATGTCTCATTTTTGTGAAGAGACTTCATCTCTTCCATCATGGCTAACTGCCATTGTGCAACATCTTTGCAAGAAGTTGCTTCAACATACGAAGAGGCTCGAGATCCTAATCTCTTCTTCTGCAGCTACGAACGCATGTGCAATCAAATTTTCTTGCTCTATAAGACATTCCGGTTTCCGTATCTGCCTTTTGTCCTTTCCCTTCGCAATTGTGTATGGTTTATTTACATCAAGTTCTTCAAGTCTGCATCTTTTGACTCATCAATTTGAGTCTCTTGATCTCATTTCTTGGTAAGCTCCACTGGTAGCTCCACCTGCTCGTTGTTCTCGTTTCTTGATAACTCCACAGAAACTTTACGAGGATCAAGTATAGAGGATTCATCAAAGGTAACATCTCTACTAACTACAAATTTGAGTAAGGACAAACACCAAAGTTTGTACCCTTTTACTCCATCTACATATCCTATGAATATGGTCTTCTTAGCCCTTGGTTCAAGCTTTCCTTCATTAACATGATAATAAGCTGGAAACCCAAATATTCGCAAGTATGAATAGTTATAGGGTTCACCTGACTAGACCTCATTCGGAGTCTTAAAGTCAATCGATGATGCTGGAGATCGATAGACAATATGAGAAGCAATATGAACTGCTTAAGCCCAAAATACTTTGGACATCTTGGCTTGTAAGAGCATACAACGACCCTTCTCAAGAAGAGTTCTGTTCATTCTCTCGACAACTCCATTCTGTTGTGGTGTGTGCCTGACCGTCTTATGTCTTGCAATCCCATGAACCTTGAAGAAATCATTGAACTCTTCACTGCAAAACTCCAAGCCATTATCTGTGCGAAAATACTTGATTTTTCTCTCCATTTGATTTTCTACCAAAATCTTCCACTCTTTAAATGCTTCAAAAGCATCACCGCAGTAACGCCATCATCTGGATCTTCCAAATATTGAAGTTGTTGCACCCACTAAATCTATCAATATCAAAATTCATATAACTCATTTTTACTTGTTCTTCCTTTTCTACTACAATGTATTCAGAAATACAGAAAACTAAAGTAATTTTTTTCTGATGTGGAAGTTCTGACTATGTTGCAACCACAGAGCATACTTAGACAGAACATTGGCTCGGATACCAATTGTTAGCGAAAACATGAAATTAAAGAACATGGAAGAACAACAATATTTAACGTGGTTCGGATCAAAATGATCCTACGTCCACCAAAGAACAACTGCACCAATATTTATTTCACTCTACAAAGAATACAAGTGAAATACTACAAGAGAGAACATCAAATGCCTTAGAAGGTGAGAAGGCAAGTGAAAGGATGATTTGAAGATGAATTAAGAGCTACCTATTTATAGGAATGAATTCTTCCTATTTATGTCATCCATGACATCACTACGTACCAAAAATGTCAAGGTTAAACATGTGAAACCATTTTATGGTTTACCTAAATTTTACCTACCAAGATACTATCTTGACTTTTATTTTGCACTAATTATCTTCCTACCAAATCTTCATATTAATTAATCTTCCATTGAGTTTGATTCCACAAGAACCAAACCAACTCTTTCACAAACACCTCTTAAAAAGGAAAAAGAAACCTTAGGAAAACAATTAGGTTCCTAGTAATAGTAACTCTTTTTTTGTTAATGACAATAATGTTCAAATCAGTTTTTAATTTTGCCTATTATCTCCACAACTTTTCAAATATTTGAGATGGAGTCTAGCATCAAAGAGACGGATAGAAAGACAAAAGGGTCCGACATGGAAAGTGAATCTGATATCAAACACCTTAAAAAGGAAAAGAGAAACCGTAGGAAAAAATTAGGTTCCTTATAACTTTAACTCTTATTTTGTTAATGACAATGACGTTCAAATCAGTTTACAATTTCGCTTCTATCTCCTCAGCTTCTAAACAAATATATGAGATAGAGTCTATCATCAAAGAGATCATTAGAAAGACGAACGTCCCAGTGTGGAAAGAAAATTCGAAATTAGAAACCTTAGGAAAAAAAGTACTTTCTACTAACTTATCTGCAATATTTCTTCGGTCTATCTATGTCTCTCTTGTAACCATTCATAGCCAACCTCACACATCAATATTGCAATGGTGCATCAATGCATCCCTTCTTCACATCAAGGTCGGAGTCATGTGGTTGTTAGAGTGTCTAATTGGACACCCTTCGTCGGAAAAAAATACTGTATATACAAGTAAAATGATAAACGAAGTGATTATATAACATATTTTTGGACACCCTTGATATTACAGACTGTTGTAGCCTTGCGGTTTTAGATGCCTTGAATGAGTCAATGGTCATGTGTTCAAATCTCACTAGCAGCAATTCCTAGCTCTGTTACTGCTTCACATGTCCGAACCATCTAAGCATTGATTTCCACATCTTATCTTCCATTGAGACCACTTCTTCCTTGCCTTAGATATCCTCATTTCTAATGTTACCTCTCCTAATGTGCCTAAACATCCACCCAAATATCCCCACTTCTGCAACTTTCAACTTCATATATTAGTCTAATATCTGTTAACTAATACTTTGAATGGTTAATTTTGTGTAAACAGATGTGTTCAAAAAGTTCAAGGATAGTGAAGGAAATTTTGAGAAGGCATTGACTACACATGTACCAGCAATGTTGAGTTTTTATGAAGCTACACATCTTCGAGTCCATGGAGAGGATATTTTAGAGCAAGCCCTAGTCTTCACATCAAGTCATCTAAAATCTATGATGCCTTCCTTGAGTGATTTCTTTAGGGAACAAGTTATGCTTGCCCTGAATCAACCAATATGTATGAGCTTACCAAGGGTAGATGCAAGAAGAATTATATCTATATACCAAAAGTATGACACAAGGGATAAAGTAGTACTTAAATTTGCTAAATTGGACTTCAACTTGTTGCAAAAGGTACATACGAAGGAGCTAAGTCACATTACAAGGTAAGATGTGATGCCACAAAACCATTTAGCTGTAATAGTTATTGCCGCAAAAATATTTAGCCATAGTTGAGTCAATACCATTGCATTCAGAGTCGCTAAAGTCTTTAACATAACGTATATAGAGAGTTTGTTACAAATATCATATTTATTATTGCCTCTAAATATAATATAGTGACAATTATATTATTCCCGCTAAATCCTTTATAGGAGTACTCGGGAAGTACTTTTGTTAAAGACTGGTTCAAAGATTACGTTTCTGGATTTAGGTGGTGGAGAGATTTGGAATTTTTAACCAAGTATCCGTTTGCTAGAGATCGATTAGTTGAGTCCTACTTTTGGTCATTGTCAGTGTATTTCGAGCCAAAATTTGCTATGGCAAGAAGAATGTTGGCTAAAATAATTGCCTTGGCTACCATTATCGATGAAATCTACGATGTATATGGATCTTATGACGAACTTAGGTGTTTCACACATGTAATAGAGAGGTTTGTTTCAAAAGTATTTTTACTTTCTTAAATCTGTTTGAAGTAAAAATAGGACAAACAAATTGAAATGGAGGAAGTATATAATTTCTTTTTTGTTAATATTACTCTGCTCGATTTGATTAAGATGATGCTTGAATAGCAGTTCGGACTCTGGACGTAGTGCCATTGATCAATTGTCATCATACATGAGACTGTGCTATCTTGCCATTCTTGACGTATATAGTGAAATGGAGGAAGAATTGGCCAAGAAAGGCAAAACCTATCGCCTTTACTATGCCAAAAATGAGGTCATAATCATACACTTCATATTACTACATTCTTTATTTCTTGCCATTGATGTATTTTCTATTGTTCCTAGTTTGACAATATAGTTATCGACTAATATTTCCTATTTGTTCTCAGATGAAAAAGTTGATAAGGGCGTATTTTGACGAGGCAAAGTGGTATCATTCAGACTATTCTGTTCCAACTTTTGAGGAGTATATAAAGGTTTCACTTGTTTCTAGTGGTTACATGATGGTTGCAACAATCTCTTTGGTTGGCATAGAGGATAATTTGATGAATAAATATATCATGGATTGGGTAACAAAGGAACCTTTGGTTGTTAAAGCATCAACAGTAATTGCCAGACTCATGGATGACATTGCTGGACATGAAGTAAGAATTTTAATTTTTTTTTTTTTTTTGGCTTATTGAACTTCTTTCTTTGCAATTTCCTTTGTGTAATGCTTTCTACTTTCATGGAGAAAAGTCTTTTAAGTATGGTAAGAAATATACGTTATATCTACCAACTAAACCTTCTAGTTGGATGGGGTTGAGCTAGTATTTTTTTAGCCAGTTTAAAATTGGAACTTTTAAAAATTGGCTAGTAAAATATTCTTCAAACTTAAAATTCTTGATTCGTCTCTGCTTTTTTACCTCGTAAGGATGGGCTACTTTAACCATTGGATGGGTCAAAAATCTTTAAAAGGTAAAGTTTATAGATAGGGATGCCAGAAATATCCAATTTTGGGATCACTATTTAAGTTGTGCCCTAATTTCATTTTTAAAAAAAACTTATGTGCTTTGGACATAACTTCAGACATACGTGAATAAAGTAATAATATCCTTGTTTGAAGTTGGGAAGTCACAACATACTACTGAAGTGCAACCATCGTCTGCATTTCAGACATGTTATAATTATGTGTGTCTTATGTTGTTACATCATATATATTTCAAATTTATATAATTAGCAAGGATAAATTTTAGAAGTATATATTCTTTTAGTTGTTACTTCCAATATATATTTTTCTTGTATAAAGTTTATAAACTATTAGGACACATTTATTTTAGTTTGAGCAAGAAAAAGGGCATGAACCATCAACAGTGGAGTGCTTAATGACACAAAATGGAACTTCAAAAGAAGAGGTGATTTTGGAGCTTCAAAAATTAGTAAACGATGCATGGGAAGATGTAAACAAGCAATGCTTGAGTCCAACTGATGTACTAGTGCTTATTCTCGTTCGAGTTCTCAATCTTGTACGCGTGATAGATCTCCTTTACAAAGATGGAGATGTATTTACTCATTCCACAACCCACTTCAAGGACATCATTACATCAATACTGGTTGATCCTATTCCATAATCCTTGCAAAGGATGAAGGAAGATTGAACACCGTCGATTCAATCATGATTTCCACACTGAGGTCGAGGTTATAGGCCCTTGTGTGTAGAGTGCTTTGATATGGGTAAGGAAAGAACATTGTACCTGACCCAATGTAGCTCGATTATGTTTTAGCACATCTTTTATTTTGAATTGCATATATGTATAGCTAATGAGATATTTCTTAATGGATAAAGATAAAATACCTTGACCAACTTTTTGTTGTAACAGCCCTCAACATCATTTTGTGATTTTTGTCTCTTTTTCTTTGTTTGATCCTTTTCATAATTTTGGTTTATGGAAATGGTGACAAGATTCCCGAGGTGATCATATGTGTTTCGGGTAAGTTTTTGAGTTTTGAAAGTTTGAAACTTGAAAAGTTTAATCAAAGTCAACATTTGGGTTGACAAGGTTGAATTCGAGTTTTGATGATTCCACTAGGTCAAGAGCGTCATTTATGACCTAGTTGAAAGTTATCCAAGGTTCCCAAGTCCTTCGGGGGATGTTTTGGGTCCTTGCGTGGATTTTTAGCTTTTCTTAATTTAATAGTTGACCATGGTAAACATATGGTCAAGACAACCATGGAATGGAGATTGGATTATTTCAACTAGTTCGAGATTTGTTTTATGATCGATTGCACTAATGGTTTGACTTAAGATGTTTCAAATGAATTTCAAGGTTCCGTTCTGAGAGTTTCATGTGTTTTGGAGTTAGCTTTCTATTGCCATCTGTGTGGGGTACATCACATGTTTTATTTGTCAACTTTGGCTACTACATCAAAGATTCTCAATTGCTGCAAGCAATTGTTAAAAAGTAACAGTGGCAACAAATGTTGAATTGAATGATTGGCATCAAATGGACATTCTGGTTGTGAACATAGACTTTCAGCAAATATTAGCAAATGTTATTTTGAATTGTCACTCCTAATTGATGTGATCAATAGGTAGAATTTTTTCCTAAAAATAGAGAACTCTTTCACATTTGTAATACACACCAAGATAGAGAGAAATTTTTTATTTGAGAGCAAAGTAAGGTATTGCGTAGATTATATAAGAAAAATAGTTTGTGAAGAAAAAGAAGATGTGAGCAATATTTTAGTCAGGTGGTAAATCTAAAGAGTGTTATTCATTTTGAGTGTGTAGTAGTCAGTTTGAGTATTATACTCGTGACTATACAATGTGAAATTCCTTACTATAGTGATATTTGTTGCTCCTCTTGGCCGGTGGTTTTTCCCTTATTTAGAAGGGTTTCCACGTAAAATTCTTTTTTGCGTTATTTGACCATATATTTTTGTGTTAGTTAGCGTTTTCCCAACAAACTGATTTCAGAGCATTGGATCGCAATAGCTATATTTTTTGGAGGGAAACAATGGAATCCTACACAGATAGAATGGTTACTTTGAATGGTGTTAATTATACCATTTGGAAAGGAAAATAGAAGACCTGCTTTATGTTAAGAATTTCTAGCAACCAGTCTTTACCATTGTGAAGCCTGAAAATAAATAGATGAAGAGTGGAATTTGTTGCAAAGACGTGGAATCTGTTGCACAGACACGTTTGTGGATTTATTAGGCAATGGGTTAACGATAATGTGTTGAACCATATTTCTGGAGAAACACATGCTCGGATCCTATGGGAGCGTCTTGAAAGTTTGTATGCTCGAAAAACTGGAAATAATACGATGTTCATGATAGAGCAGATGCTAAGTCTAAATTACCATGATGGTTCTCCGATGACAGATCACCTGAATAGTTTTAAGGGGATTATGGACTAATTATTTGCTATGGGCATCAAGTTTGATGAAGAAATTCAAGTCTTGCTTCTACTTAGTTCCCTACCAGACTCTTGGGAAATATTTAGAACTTCTTTATCAAATTCTACTACGTATGGTGTGATCTCTATGGATTTTGCCAAGAGCAGTGTGTTGAACGTGTCCAGGTGAGAAGAAAATCTCTAGGTTTTTTTTCGTCGGATGTCCTAGTGGCTGGCCCTAGGGGGAGAAATAAACCTCGTGTTTCTCATAATAGAGAACAAAACAAGAGAAATCCAGAGGAAGACATAAAGATATTGAGTGCTATCATTGTGGCGTGAAAGGGTACACAAAAAAGTTTTGTCGAAAGTTGAAGAGGGAGAACAAAGATAAAGAGAAAACTAAAGAAGATGGCAATGAAAATTTCCTAGCCACCGTCACCACCGAATATCTTGTTACCGTCCTTGATGCAAATATGATAAATATTGCTTGTGATGAGTCAAGTTGGGTTGTAGACACTGGTGCCACATCTCACGTGACATCAAGGAAAAAGATTTTGCAACCTTTGGGTAATGAGATTATATCTAGGGTGGTTGGTATTGATATAATTTGTTTGGAAACTAGTGTTAGAACTAAACTAGTTTTGAACAATGTGAACATGCAAATGATGTTCGTCTGCACCTAATTTTTGTTTGTGTTTTGGATGATGAAGGATATGTTAGTACCAATTGTGATAGAAAGTGGAAACTCATTAAGGGTTTCTTGATTGTGGCTTGTGGCAACAAACGTTGCGGTCTATATTACACTACGACTTCTACTTGTGTTGATATGGTGAATGCAGTTGAGAGCGATAACTCTCCAACGTTATGTCACAAGAGGCTTAGCCATATCAGCGAGAAAAGAATTAAATTCTCTAGCCAAGAAGAAATCATTGTCAGATTTCGAAAGTGCTAAATTAGAGAAGTGTGAGCACTGTTTGGCTAGTAAACAAAAATAGAGTTTCCTTTAAGTCTAACATTCCTTCAAGAAACACGGAGTTGTTTGAGTTGGTGCACTCTGATTTATGTGGTCCAATGAAGGTAAGGACATTGGGTGGTATGCTCTACTAATTTGTCACTTTTATTGATGACTGCTTGAGAAAACTTTGGGTCTATGTGTTGAAGACTAAAGACCAAGTATTAGGTGTCTCCAAGCAGTTTCAGACTTCAGTTGAAAGAGAAACTGGAAAGAAACTGAAAAGCATTCGTACTAATAATAGTGGTGAATATTCTGGACCATTTGATAAATACTGTAAGCATCAAGGTACTAGATACAAGAAGACTCCTTAGCTTAATGGTTTAGTTGAGAGGATGAACAATACCTTGATGGAAAGAGTTCGATGTTTGCTTTCTGAAGCAAAATTATTGAACTCATTTTGGGGTGAAGCTTTCTTGATCGTTGCACATGTTATTAATCTATCTCTCATTGTTTATTTGCAAAGTGATGTTCCAAATAGAGTTTGGTATGGAAATGATGTTTTCTATGACCATTTGAGAGTATTTGGTTGCAAAGCTTTTGTACATGTGTCAAAAGATGAGAGGTCAAAGTTAGATGCCAAGACAAGGCACTGCATCTGCGTTAAATATGGCCTTGATGAATTTGGTTACAAGATATATGATCCAATTGAGAAGAAACTTGCGAGAAGTTGTGATATTGTTTTATGGAGAATCAAACTATTGAAAATATTGACAAAGCGAAGAAGCTAGAATCTTCAAGTTTTGATGGCATACTTCATCTTGATGAATTTCCTCACACAAGTGTGCATGAATGTTGTTGGGTTTGATGATCATGGTGACACCCAGAATCATATATCGAATCAACATGTTGATGTTGATAATAACAATGATGTTGTTATTGATGATCGACCTGCTCATGAAGTTGTGGACGAATCAAATATTTTGCTTAGGAGGTCCATAAGACAATGGGTTCCTTCCTCTCATTATTCACCCAATGCGTATGTGTTACTTACTAACGGGGGAGAACCTGAATGTTATAAGGAGGCCATGAAAGATGAGCACAAGGATCAATGGATTGAATCCATGCGAGACGAGATATAGTCGTTCCATGAGAACCACACTTATGAGTTGGTGAAATTGCTTAAGGGCATGAGAACTTTAAGGAACAAGTGAGTGTTCAAAGTTTAAGTTGAAGAACACAACTTGAAGCCCAGTACAAATCTAGATTGGTTGTTAAGGGATTTCGTCAAAGGAAGGGTATTGACGTTGACTGAATATTCATGAAAATGTCCTCTATTTGTACAATTGTAGGTTTGGCAGCTAGTCTTAATTTAGAGATTGAGCAGATGGATGTGAAGACGACTTTTTTCACGGTGACCTAGAAGAAGAAATTTATATGGAACAACCCGAAGGATTCAAAGTAAATGGTAAAGAAAATTTTGTGTACAAACTCAAAAATAATCTCTATGGCTTAAAACAAGCTCTTAGACAGTGGTACAAGATGTTTGAATCTATTATGGGGACCAAGGCTAGAAGAAGACGTCTTCAGATCATTGTGTATTTGTACAAAAGACGATAATGTTATCATCCTCTTGCTATATGTGGATGATATGTTGATCGTGGGAAGGAATACTTCCAAGATTGACGAATTGAAGAAAGAGTTGTGTAAGTCTTTTTCTATGAAAGACTTGGGTCATGCCCAACAAATTTTGGGCATGAGAATAACCCGTCATAGAGATGTAAGGAAAACTCATTTGTCACAAAAGAAGTACATTGAATGTGTATTGATGTTTGCGTAATAAAGACATAACTTCCAATGAAAGTGTCTACGATCGTACAATAGTAAAGTAACCCAACCAAGGGTTGGGGTCGAGTCCCAAGGGAGTGGTTTTGAGAATCCATAGAAAAATAAAATTAAGTTCTAATTAGTCGTAGCTAAACAGATTATCGAATATAAACATGTTAAATCTAAGGGGTGATGCAAGCATCAATTATCAATGGGGGGTTTGTAACAAGTAAGCAAGAACAACAAAAATGCAAAGAGTACTAATCAAGGAGATGGGATACTTGGGATGTGATAGGAATACGGGATAAACTAAACTATTGGGTACATGCTTTTGATAATAAATCTGTTGAATATTTGTGACTAGGCTAGACTATAGTTGGGGTAAATTCTCTCTCGAACAACTTACCCAGAATCAACTCGATTTCTCTCGAACACCGAGTTGCCGCATGAAGAACAGCCTCCGCTTTAGCCCACTCAGTCTCTCGAGTTGAGTGTGTGGGAGAAGGACTAGGGTTCACTCTCTCGAGCTGAACCTCATGTCGACCCAATCCCATCGGCCATCAATTTAGTAGTCTTAATTTAACGACCTCTCTCTCGAGCAAGCTGAAAACACAAAGGTGAAATTGTATTTACAACTACAATTTCATTAAGTTCCAACACAACTACTAAACGAAATCACATTTAAACAATGATTAAACTATCAGCAAGCAAGACCCAACAATTAACTTAACCCATATTCACCAAATCACAGTACCCCAAGAATTGGGGTTTTAGCTAGAGATGAACAAGAGATAGAAATTTATACCAATATGAGTTTGCATTCAAATGTGTATGAAGATTTAAGTCTCAAAAAAGCCAATAGTGAAGAATCCACAAGACCCAAGTCCAAAATCTTGGAGTTGAAACCCTTTGGGTATTCAAGTTCTTCAAAACCCTCTCCAAACATGAAAATATTCTAAGTCTGAATATAAAACTTAATACTAAAGTAAAAACTTCAACTGGTATTTATAGTTTTTCAGAAAGTGTGATGTAAAGGACCCATTTGGCGCAGTTAGTTGGGATCGCTGACCCATTCGGTGATCCGCCCTTTGGTCTGCTTCATCGCCTTTCAGTGCTTGCCTTCAGCATCTTTGCGTCCTGGGTCATTGGGCGATAGAGTACTGCTTCACGGAACTGCTCGGAGACACACCGATTGCTCAATTTCATCGCCAACTTGATCTTTCCCTTTATGGCTCAGCACACTGGAACAAAGGGCGAGATTGTAGGCCTTTCGGCGATTCGCCAACTGGGCTCGGCGATCCTCATGCCTTCATTTCTTTGTTCTTTTCAGCCGCTTTGTTCCTTCTTACTAAGTAGTGTTCATGCTTTGCCTCAAACTCTAAATACCTGAAACTTAAGGGTTTTCATCAGATATTGAGACAAAATATGCATTTGAGGACACTAATGCTATCAAAATATAGCCCTAAATGAGTCCAAATTATGGACTCATCAACATCCCCAACTTAAACTTTTGCTTGTCCTCAAGTAAAACTCAAGTTCAGTCGTTCAAAAAGGATTTTTCAAACAGTGCTACACAAGACTCAATCATGAATGTGCACAACAAGACTCAACTTACTCATGCAAGAATCAATTGTATACTCAAAGACTCAAGTTGTTACACACCATTATCAAAGATTCTTAAGCTCACAATACTTGCTTCAAATGCAAGTTCAAGCTCAACTAAAGTGTTCAAATGCCCTCACACGAAGAATGATTCCATATTCACACAATGGTTTAATCATTTAAAGCTCCAGAATCAAATGCAACGCTCACTCTCACAAAGAAAAACACAATGCATGCTTTCACCCATAGGTTTACCCATATTTTCCAATCAACAATTGTTTCAGCTCACTCAAAATCAAAATGATCTTTTCAAGGCTTGTAATGGGGTTGAGTGCAAAGGTATGGTCATTTAGGCTCAGTGACTTTCTTCCTCGTGAAATGTGGTGCTTTCAACACTCCCTTCCCTCTTCTTTCATTATTTTGTTTTAGTGCTCATAAGTCATCCCATTATTCACTTCCATGGATTGTTCGGAACCCCATTTCTTTTGACATTTCTCATAACATTATTTCACAACTTTTTCTTTTTCCTTTCTCTAATTGTCTTTTCTCTTTCTTTTTTTCTGTATGGAGGGGTTCCATTTCTCTCAACACCATGGGTTAAAGGGGACTTTTCTTGCACTTCTTGGCTTGTCTTTTCTTTTCACCACACCCCCAACTTAGGCTTTTGACCTAAGTTGGCTATTCAATCAACCACAAATCATGAGGATTATGGGTAGTTGATTTAAGACAGGTCATGCTTTCATCAAGTTTCTTCCAAAGAAAGGTAAGGCTCAAGGGGGGTTCAAAAGAGGTTCACACACTCATAAGGTATGCCACAAAAGAGGGGTATATGTCAAATTGGCTCACACTCTTCGAAATTGCCTAAGATCATATCAAGAGATAGCCTTACTTAGTTAACCGGACCAATGGGGTAAATTCTAGGTGTTATCATGCATGTTTTATAGTAAGCTCATCACACAAGGCATCGACACCAAAGTCAAACAAGACTCCACACTTTCGCTAGTGTGCAACGTTCATCACAAGAGAATCGATTTGATAATTGGCTAGTCACAATGAGATGCATAGAGTTCACATATTGACTATGTAACTTCAATTGGTCTCATTGTAACCACACATTCATGTTTGTTCGATTTTAAGCACTATCCAAGTCATCAATATTGATTTGAACCGACTCAAATTTGTGAAGGAACAACCACATTCAACACAGAAGGGGTGGCAAATTTTTTTCGAAATGGTCAAAATCATTTTGCAATTTAAAACACGAAGCCACAAGCTCAAATCTTCCACGAAAGCAGTATTTAACACAATTATAGCTTACAACCCAAATACATAAATGAAACACAATTCAACGAATAGCTCACAAAGGTGGGCCTCACCCCACCACAAATAAAAGCAATTTGTCCTCAAATGCAAGCAATAAAATATCCAGAATGTATATTAAAGAAAGATAGAGAGGGAGGTAAAAATGGGATCCTGTCTATGCAGTCTCTCTATCTGTCTGGGCATCAGTGCCCGATGCCTTACCCTGAGCCTGGGCATCACTGCCTGAGGTCACCTCAGGGGGAACAACAGTGCCAGTTTCACCATGGTCTGTTGATTGTGAGTCTGCCAGAAAGACATGCACTGCTCTGCAAAATCCCTTGGCCCATGAAGAAGTATCAGGGTCTAGGGTAATGGTTTTCCGGGCAGGAGTGGGCCTCTTGCCCTTGCCTTTCCCAGTAGTTGTGGGTAGTTTCAAAACGTTTCCTTTCGATGTAACTGCATCTTTCTTTTTCTAAATTCCTTTGGACTTCTCTTGAGCTAGCGTTATTCTATCAGCAGCTTTAGGTTTAGTCATGTCTGTAAAATCTCGAAGAGAAGTTAGAGAAATATTTGACAAAAGCACTGATAAGCTTCACCAACTCTTTCGGTGAGTCACCGATATTATTCGATGATCTAGAGTTGTCCCATTGAAAGCTACAGTGCACAAAGATCCAGGGGAGTTGACAAGGGTAAAACGAGACTTTCGACGAGTCGCCGAAAGTCATTGGCGACCTTCAACTTCTCGCCGAAAGTCACAGAATTAACAACATATTTATCATTAAGTTAAAGGCGAGATGGGGTCGTTAGGCGAACCGCCGAGTGGTTCGGCGAGCTCGACCCAGCTCACCAAATGGCTCAACATACCTATTTTCAACCCATCTTCTCGAATTCAACCCTGTAACCACTGAAGAAAAAATCAAAGTATGCACTAGTACAATCAAGGTATGACCCATAGCACCCAAACACAACCCTTAGAATTTTAATCCAGATTAAGGCATACAATCACTGGAATTCAACAATCACAACTACTCAAGCAAGATTGTCAAATTAAAGCAAGCGTGTAAACAATCTAATCCGATCCGGCAGGGTTAGAATACTTTCGACAAGATCTGGCTATTGCAAATGAGCATTAATTTTTATAAAATAAGTTCAGGGCATAGAAAACCGACCTTTTGTGTTGACTACGAAATGATTGAAACGCTAGGCGGCAAGGTAATCCAATTCCGAGCACAAATCAACCAACCAAAATACTATAAAAGTGCAAGAAATATAGAAACTAGAGTGCATGTATGAGTTTGGGACGATAAAAAGTGAGGAAAGTGAATGAAGTTGAAACTTTTAAACCTTTGTCTTGCAAAACCGTCCAGTTTTCGCCCACTCGGCGACATTAGTCAAGTTCTCCTAATCACTCGGAGGAACGCCGAATATTTTAGTTTCCTCGCCAAAATTTATAGGACCTCCAGTTAATATGGGGGTCCCAATGATGGTCTCCATTGAGGTCGCTGACCTCTTCGGCGATTCGCCAACTGGACCTGTTGATCGCCACCCTACACTTTTTCGAACACTTTCCACGCTTCGACCTGTACAAACAACACACCGTTATTTTACAATAACATGAATAAAAAGAAAAAAAGGGTTTTGGGTTGCCTCCCAAACAGCGCCTTAGTTAACGTCGTGGCATGACACAAGTTAACGTCTAGTCCTTATCCTCGGAGTCGGCCATGGTGTAACTAGGAGAGTCCTCGGCAAACGTTGGATAACAACCTGATATTAACTGATTTATCTAGGTATCTTGTAGCTGAATTGTCATGGAGTTAGAGGTTGTCGCTTGATTCAGCATGTCGATGTTCTCTTTCATCTCATTCAACATTTTATCTTGTTCTTTGATTTTTTGTTGAATGAGTAAGAGGAATTCGTCATATTGTACGCCCTTCTTCTTCTTCCTCTTTGTACACTCTCGAAGGGAGAAGCTTTTCCTTTTTCAGGGCCTGTGCTTCCAACTCCATGACTCTTTTGGATAAAAAATCCCACTGAGCTAGCAGTGCATCCCACTCTTGTTTCTTTTTGGTCTCCTTGTTAGCTTTAACCATGCCATCTAGGAGTTCGGCTACGACTTCATAGGGCTGGTGTAGCATACCACCTGCGAAAAGTTGATCAACATTACTTCTATTATCGGGTCCAAGACCCCTATAGAAGATTTCTAGTAGCACCTTGTCGGTCATCCCATGAGTGGGGCATGGCTGCAACACTGCCTGAAACCTCATCCACATTTCCTGAAGGGTTTCATCCCCTACTTGTTTGAACGTTAGGAGACTATCCCTAAGGTTCAACAGTTTCAAAAGGGGGTGATCCATTTGATACCTATAATGATTATTCGTATTTATTGTCCGGCTTCTATACACGAACAAACAATACAAAACTAAAAATTAAGTAACTAAACTACAACTAAGAAGAACAAAGATTCTATTAATCTAAGAATTCTCAAATAACACCACTCCCCGGCAGCGGCGCCATTTTGATGTTTGTGTAATCAACACACAACTTCCAGTGCAAGTGTTTACGATCGTACAATAGTAAAGTAACCCAACCAAGGGTTGGGGTCGAGTCCCAAGGGAGTGGTTTTGAGAATTAATAGAAAAACAAAATTAAGTTCTAATTAGTCGTAGCTAAAAATATTATCGAATATAAACATGTTAAATCTAAGGGGTGACGCAAGCGTCAATTATCAATGGGGGTTTATAACAAGTAAGCAAGAACATAAAAAATGCAAAGAGTACTAATCAAGGAGATGTGATTCTAGGCATGTGATAGGAATACGGGATAAACTAAACTATTGGGTACATGCTTTTGATAATAAATCCGTTGAATATTTGTGACTAGGCTAGACTATAGTGGGCTAAATTCTCTCTCGAGCAACTTATCCCGAATCAACTCGGTTTCTCTCAAACACCGAGTTGCCGCATGAAGAACAGCCTCCGCCTTAGCCCACTCACTCTCTCGAGCTGAGTGTGTAGGAGAAGGACTAGGGTTCACTCTCTCGAGCAGAACCTCATGTCGACCCAATCTCACCGGCCATCAATTTAGTAGTCTTAGTTTTACGACCTCTCTCTCGAGCAAGCTGAAAACACAAAGGTGAAATTGTATTTGCAACTACAATTTCATTAAGTTCCAACACAACTACTAAATGAAATCACATTTAAACAATGATTAAACTATCAGCAAGCAAGACCCAACAATTAACTTAACCCATATTCACCAAATCACAGTACCCCAAGAATTGAGGTTTTAGCTAGACATGAACAAGAGATAGAAATTTATACCAATATGAGTTTGCATTCAAATGTGTATGAAGATTTAAGTCTCAAAACAAGTAAAGAGTGAAGAATCCGCAAGACCCAAGTCCAAAATCTTGGAGTTGAAACCCTTTGGATATTCAAGTTCTTCAAAACCCTCTCCAAACTTGAAAATATTCTAAGTTTGAATATAAAACTTGATACTACAAAACTTGATACTAATGTAAAAACTTCAACTGGTATTTATAGTTTTTCAGAAAGTGTGTTGTGATGGATCCATTCGACACAGTTAGTCGGGATCGCAGACCCATTCGACGATCCGCCCTTCGGTCTGCTTCATTGCCTTACAGCGTTTGCCTTCAACATCTTTGCGTCCTGGATCATTGGGTGATAGAGTACTGTTTCACGGAACTGCTCGGCGACACGCTGACTGCTTCATTTCATCGCCAACTTGATCTTTCCCTTCATGGCTAAGCACACTGGAACAAAAGGCGAGATTATAGGCCTTTTAGCGATTCGCCAACTGGGCTTGGCAATCCTCAGGCCTTTATTTCTTCGTTCTTTTCAGCCGCTTTGTTCCTTCTTGCCAAGTAGTGTCCATGCTTTGCCTCAAACTCTAAATACCTGAAAACCCTAATTCTATCTAAATATAGCCCTAAATGAGTCCAAATTATGGACTCATCTTGTATTGGAGCGCTTCGATATGAACAATTCTAAGCTTGTTAGTATACCTCTTGCTGGTCATAGGAAGTTGAGAAAGACAATGTGCCCTGCAACTAAGGATGAAAAAGAGAGCATGGCCAAAGTTCCATATTCTTCTATCAGAAAAAGTCTAATGTATGGAATGGCATGTATTAGATTTGATATTTCTCATGCAATTGGTGTTGTCAACAATTTTTTTGACATTTTCGGGAAAGAGCATTGGAAAGCTGTGAAGTGGATACTTAAGTATCTTAGAGGCAACTAAGGTGAATGCTTGTGATTTGGAGCATCAGATCCAATCTTGAAGGGCTATACAGATCATCATATGGTAAGTGATTACCTTGATAACAAAAAATCCACTACTGGATATTTGTTTACTTTTTTATGGGGAGCTATATCATGGCAGTAAAGTTGTGAAAGTGTGTTGCATTGTCTATAACTGAACTTGAGTATATTGAGGCTACTGATGTGGCTCAAGTGATTTCTCCAAGAACTTTGATTGCAACGGATGGAGTATGTTGTCTATTGTGATAGTTAGAGTGCAATAGACTTGGGCATGAATTCCATATACCATGCAATGACAAAACACATTGACGTCATATATCATTGGATTCGTGAGGAAGTTGATAGTGAATCATTTCACGTCAAAAATATCCACACAAGTGAACATCCTGAATATATGCTGACCAGGACGATACCAAAAGACAAGTTCGTATTATGCAAAGAATTTGTAGGTATGAGCTCTCTTTAAAGAAGATGAAGATACCTCTTTCTGGTGCATGAGACTGAAGGGGGAGATTTGTGGGATCCATCCCATGTTTTATTAATCAACTTTTTCTACTACATCAAAGATTCTCAATTGGTGCAAGCAGTTATTAAAAAGTAACAGTGGCAACAAATATTGAATTGAATGATTGGCAGCAAATGGACTTCTGATTGTGAACATAAACTTTCAGCAAATGTTAGTAAATGTCATTTTGAATTGTTACTCCATATATTTTTTTAATTTTTTTACCAGAAAAGCACGCAATTTGCGAAAATGTCTAAAATCTCACTAATTCCAAAATCTTCATGAAACATAAACATGGAACTTTTGATCACAAGTCCTTTTTCTTGAAAACAAAAATACATTGCAAATGTAAAAGCTGGTGAATTAACTAACTAGGTCCTTCAAACATCAATAGTGGTGGATACATGCCTCACTTATTCTTTTCACCACCTCCAGTAGCCCTCATCTTGCGGAGAACACTAGACATCGCTTCTCTCTTCCTCTTCGGCCTCTTGTGAGTACCCAACTTCCTCTTGGCTACCTTCAAGGCACGCTTGTCCTTTCCAACTTTAAGAAGCTCAGTGATCCTCTTCTCGTACGGAGCAAATCCAACAACTTCTCTGATAAGACTCCTCACAAAGTGGATTCTTTTGCTTGTTTTCCCTTTTCTGTCAGAAGGGTGTGGAGCTAATTCCTTCTTGGTCACAATAGTGCCTTTGTTTAGGCCAACAGATAGCCCTGTATTCGGCTGCTTTGGAGCCATCACCTCTTCAATTTGTTGGATCTACTCCGACGTAGTAGGGTTGTGAAAAGTTGTTACTCCATATTGAAGTCATCAATAGGTAGAAATATTTTCTATAAATAGAGCACTCTTACTCATTTGTAATACACACCAAGATAGAGAGAAAAACTATTTGAGAGCAAAGTGAAGTATTCCATAGACTATATAAAAAAAATAGTGTGTGAGCGATATTTTAGTAAGGTGTTAAATCAAAAGAGTGTTATTCATGTTGAGTGTGTAGTAGTTACTTTGAATATTATAGTTGTGACTATAAAGTGTAAAATTCATTATTATAGTCATATCAGTTGCTCCTGTTGGCTGGTGGTTTTTCCCTTATTTAGAAGATTTCCACATAAAATTCTTGGTGTCATTGTTTTCCCATTTTATTTATATTATTTTGATCATATATATTTTTGTGTTAATCCATGTTTTTCCAACATTATGGTGATGTTTGCAATTGTGAGGTTGGTTCACAATCGTGAAGTTTGTGACTTTTAGTGAATCTGGCAATTTCTAGGTATTGGTTTGCAATTGCATGGTTGCAGTTTCTAGAAACTGCTAGATGAGAGAATCTCACAATTATGAGGTTTTAATTCTGAAGATAAGATGGTGATCATTGAGTAGTCTAAAATCAGGTTAGATAGTTCACAATTGGAAGGATTCTTTCGTAATTGTCATGTCACCTAGAGTTTAATAAAATATCCCTTAATGTAATTTCATTTGTTGAAACTCTATTTTGGAAGATGTTGAGATTGATTTTGGGAGTTTATTAAAGTTACATCGAGATTTCACTACGGAGGTGAGATTCGAACTCCCTATTTGGTATTTTCCAATCGATTAATCAATTATTTTATCGTTTAAGTCATCTATGGATTTTGAATTCAGGGATCTCACCAAAAAGTTAAGAAATCATAAAATTGGTGATTTGAGGGTAGATTTGAACCTTGATTTCTGCAAAATTTCGAATCTAAGTGTTTTATCTTATGGAATCTGATTTCGAAGGAAAATTCTAGGTTTGACATTAGGGGTGTGTTTGGTATGAAGGAAAAGAAAATGTTTTCCAATTTTCTCATGTTTGGTTGGGTTAAATGTTTTGGAAAATGTTTTCCAAATCAACTCATTTTCCTCAAATTTAAGGAAAATGGCTTCCCTTCAAAACTTAAGGAAAACATTTTTCGAAACTCTCTTCCAACTTCCAATTAAAAAAAAATTATTGAAAAAATCAATTTATTTGGTCCCTACCCTCAAACCAGCCCCCCCCCAAAAAAAAATAATTTAAAGTTTTTTTTAAAATTCAATATTTTTACCCCAGCCTCACCCCTACTCCCACCCCCTACCACCATCCCCCAAAAAATATTAAAAGTTATTTTTAAAAGATATTTCTAATTTCAATTTTTTATTTTTTACACCCCCACCTCCTACCCTTGCCCCCCCCCAGCCCCCCACCCCCTTCAAAAAGAAAAAAAATTAAGTTTGTTTTTAAAAAATATTATTTCATTTTTTCACCCTTACCCTCGACCCCCCTATCCAGCCCCCACCCACCCCCTACCAACCCCCCACTCCCCAAAATATTTTTAAAAAATATTTTTGACTTCAAAATTTCATTTTTTCATCCCTACCCTCGAACCCCCCCCCCCCCCCCCACCCCAAAAAAAAAATTAAGTCTGTTTTTAAAAAATATTTTCGACTTCAAAATTTCAATTTTTCACCCCTACCCTCGACCCCCACACCCACCCACCCCCAAAAAAAAATTAAGTTTATTTTTAAAAAATATTTTCAATTTCAATAATTATTTTCTACTCTAGTAAAAATAAAAGAAATTTTTCAAAAACATTTTTCATTCATAAATCAAACACTAAAAATCTTTTTCGGAAAATATTTTCTACTCACCAACCAAACATGAGAAAATAAGTCAAAAATCAACTTGTTTTCCAAGAAAACATTTTCTAGGAAAATATTTTCCATGGAAAACATTTTCCTTCATACCAAACACACCCTAGGTCTTGGGTTGACTTTTTAACCCAAACTTTTACCTGGACTTTTATATTACAATATGTGATGTCGAACAGAATCTATTAAGATGTCGGACATTATTTTTAAAGATTAGGAGTATTATGTGGCATTACATAAAGGAAAAACAATTGTGAGAGGGTTTGTGGCACATTTTCTCTGTCTTTGAGGTAGATTATGGCTTGGTTTATAAGACTTAGCTTGGGGGATAACTTAAAAATGTGTTATTGTTTGGGAAAATGATAAAATTAAAATGTTATAGGGTTGAATCATTATTGTGAAATATGAGAATGAGATTTAGCTGAATGATGATTTATGACTTGGAATTGTATCGTTGTTGAGTTTTTCTTGATTTCATACATCTTATCATACATGAGAGGTTATTTTCCCGAACTGGGCATCATATTGAAAGCAAATTGTTGAATTGATAAACTACGGTCTTATGTCACGGTTTTCAAAAATAAATCTACTATTGAGAGGTTTGTAGTCTTCATTATTTGTGTTGAAAAAGACATTCAACATACATTCCGAATTTGAAACATCCTGATTTATTGTGATCATGTATACATATGTATTCTCATGGATAACATGCTTGGTAGTATGAATACAATGTGTTGAGGAATATTTATATTCTATGGAAAAGGATTTTGGATGATATTGAGGAAAGTGTGTGGCCCATTGAGGAATAATTTTTGGGAATTTTACACAAATCACATAGTTTTAATAATAATTACATCCTATCCCTATTTTTTTCTAAATTAAAATTTATTCTTAAATTTGGTGGAATCATGATGCATCCTTCAACGTCTCGATACATCGCATCTCGGTTTTGGATACATCACTCAACATCCCGATACATTGGTACGTCCCGATACATCGATGTGTCCCGATACATCACAATAAAGTGATGTATCCAATCGATACATCGCATAAAATAATGTATCCGTGAACAGGAGAGAGTAGACATTTTTGTAATTTTTTCAAATGGTAAGAAATTGTAGAGAATATGATAAAGAAAGTTGTATATTTAGATAATTTTTCCATAATTTTTAATGGGTGTATGGACAACACGATTCTCCTATGGGTTCTACCTCACAATATGCTATTGTGGAGGGGTTGTATATTGGCAGGGTCATTGGTCATTACATTGCATTGAATTTAACATTATTTCATTGATTTGCGTTGCCCTTCATTTATTTAAAAGATTTAATTCTGACTTTGCTTTACTTAATGAATGATTCATGTTAGTTCTTTATATATAACATTATTTTGGATTATCAGATTGTTCTACTGATTTAGTCGGATTTTAGCATATTTCTTTTCTATGATATAGTTGTTACTCTTGCTCGATTGGTCTATGATGCCTACTTAATACGTGTATATTACACTCATACTGCTCTTAATGCATCCTTTGATTAGAAGTACTTGTGAGCTATTAATTCTGATCATCTAAGGTGGTTCTTGATTAGAAGTACTTGTGAGCTACTCGCGTTCAGAACATTAGCTTAGCTTCATCTTGTTTTCCTTTATCTTTTGATTTTCTAGATAGTTTGAAGTATTGAACAAATATATTATGTTTTAGCAAGCTCTTGTACTGGTAAACTTAGCTTTTAGGATTTTTTAACTTCTGTATTTCATGTCTTTACTTATAAGGATTTGATTTTAAGACTAATTTCTCTATTGTTTTACTTCTTCTGCAGTTCTTTTTAAGTGTTTTCTTATTGGGTAAATGGTTGACTAACCTAGCAAGAGGTTAGGATAGGTGCTATTATAACTTGAATTTTGGCTAGTGATAATGTGGTATCAAAAAGTCTAGGTTCACTACCAAGTACAAGAGCAAGTGTCTAATAGAGTCTTACGAAATGTATGATGATGTACATATTTATCTGTGAGAGTCTAGAAGAAATTTTAGGAAAATTCTATTAGTTGGTTCTTTATCATATGTACTTCAAATTTCTTGAGTTTGTAAGCTTCGTGCATTATTCTCTCATAGTTGGTGAGGACTAAGCTAGCTACAGTGGGAGACAAAGAGCTTGCACGCGTTGCTGGACGATGAAGCCGAGGTAGCACACAAATTGCTACACTTGCTTGGGGTCATGCTAGGGAAACATTCCTCGAGCCAGAGAGAGATAGAGGATGAGACTTATCAACTCAAAATGATGGGACCAGCCTAGATAACCTCATGGTTTTGTGTCTACATCAATATTGCAAGATACCATAGTTTATATTTTGAGTTTCTAGGATGATATGTAAGGGTTTCTACTTATTACCTCAAATTGTTCTCAAGCTAGAGTCGAGGCTTAAAATCGAAACCAGCACCGATTCAACATTTGAAACACCTAAGGAACACTCATTTGTTGTTGTGGCTCCCCCACTAATGCGGCTAGATTAGTGAAGTCAATAGAGAAGTAGAAAATGTACAACCATTTTGTTCAGATTGGTTCTCTCAATTTGACTGGTGATTTTGAGGAAGATGTGTATGAGTTATTCGTCAACTATTATAAGATTTTGCTTAACTTTGCTCTACGGAGTTGCATGGGGTTGATTATACTACATTCTAGTTATAGATCGACTGATTCACGACCTCATTTGATATGGACTCAATTTCTTTAGATCTTCTTAAGGAAGTATGTGTCTTGCAGCTTGATAGAGATCATGGGAGATAATTTTGAGGGTCTCTAACATGGTAGCATATCAGTCACGGAGTATGATACTAAGTTTCAAGTCTTATTCCATCATGCATTAGTGATTTTATCCATTGAGGAAAAGTGGGTCGATGGGTTGGTAAAGGGGTTTATTATGCTTATTCACATAGGTTCTGCGCATTTGATAATTTCTGAATATTATTGTAGTACCTTATTGATCATGCAAATAATATTGAGATGATACCTCTCTAGCCTCTAAAGGTGGCAACAAAAAGGACCATAAGCATGGCAGCTTTAGTGTTACTTTATCCTGTGTTGAGATTATTCAAGTAGAGGTTGCCATTTCTAGTCTAGTAGACCTATTCATGCGACATTAGGAACTTCAAACTGTAGTTTTTCTGGACACAACACACAGAGTAGTTACATTATAAGTATCACGATCCAAGCTACCCCAGACATGACATTGTGAACATAATATCGAAAGACTCTAAGCGAACCATATGACATAGCATGACACTAAGATCACAATAGAACAGACATACAAAGATAAGCGGAATCATAGGCTCAATGGAAATCTCAATATAAACTGAATCTGAGTACAAAGACCATAATGCAGAACTACTATGTCTGACAACAAGTATTTACTACATAATGAGTGAATAGGATAAGCCCTGTGTAACATCCGACAATTTGAAATAACTATGAAGAGGCTTAGAATTGGAAATTTTCATTTTTGGAAAGAATTCAAAGATCTGGAAAATTTGGCTAAGTATGGAAAATAATGAATTTTTGGCCATCTTTGAACAGTTATAACTCCTAGCTCAGGATGATCTAGGCGTGGTTCCAGTTATGGTTGCAAAGTTCGTGGATTGGTTTTTCCAACGCCATCGAGTTTGCTCGTTTCTGAGTTCGTATAAGCGAGTTATGCCCTTTGAAAGTTGGACAGTTGGCAGGGAATCCGTCCGGAAATTTTAAGGGTATTTTGGTCTTTTCCCTAGCCTTGTCTTTGGATATATATTAAGGTGTAGGACTGATTTTTATCAGTTTTTCCCTTTTTAAAAAGAGTAAGAGTTAGGGTTCTTGAGAGAAAAAGAGAGAAAGGAGAAGAAGAAGCAAACTTCGTAAAGATCGTCGTGGTTTTCTTCGGGGGTGATCCCTATTAAGGTATGTGAGTTCATAGTGTTGGGTTAGTTCTTTCCCCCACACGCCAAGCTCGTTTAATTTCAAGAAAAGATTGATTATGTTTGATTGAAGTTGTTGGCTGGAATTGTTGAAGTTGTAGTTGTGTTGTGTTGTAGCTCTTGTTGGTTTGGTGTATGTTTCCGGCGGTGTTTTTGAGTTGAATCTAGTGTATGTTAAGGGTTTTGATGATCCTAAGTGTTTGGGGAATAAAGCTTTGAAGTTTAGAAGGTTTACAGTTGGAGAAAAGGAGGAGAAAAGTTGAGTTTTTGGGGAAAAGGGCTGGGGCGTTGCGCCAGCCAACGCGCCCCAAAAGGGACTCTGAGGTCCAGCCCTTGGGGCGCCGCCCCTACCAGAGCCCCAACCAGACCCCTCTGAAGTTTGAGGTCTGGCGCTCCGTGTCACGCCCCGAGCTACCCCCGAGACGCGGACTCGGGACCTAGGACAACAAGTGATCCCAAGTTAACCCTGCTAGCATGGTCATGAGCATACTAAAGATAATAAACTGATGTGGAAGCTAAATCATAAATACATCTGAAAAGATGGGGAATACCCATATACTGTAACTGAATATATCAAATCTGAGAGTTTAATACAAAAGAAATATCAAACTCAAGATACTAAGCTGAATATAACTATGTCTGAAATAGGCCTCTAAACTGACTAGAAATGTTGGGACATGCCCCAACTAGATCTAGCAAGACTGAAACTAAAGACTAAAAGTGATAAAGATAAACATGTCACCAGTCCTCGAAGAATGAGGACTCACCACTGGTGCTGCTGAACTGAAGACTGGGAACCGATCTAAGCGTGATCTGGATACTGAGAACCTGAACCTACATCACGAGAAGATGTAGCGCACGTATGCGTCAGTACTTGAAAGGTACTGAGCATGCAGGATAGAGTAAAGTTGAAATAACATATAACTGAACAAAGCAATAAAGCAATGAAATAATCTGAACATGATATAGATACTGAATGCTGAGCTAACTGAATGCAATGACCAATTTATAACATGCTGAGACTAAATACTGAATATACTGATAAATGGTCAATGCAATAGAATCTGACTGAACTGTGGGAGCTACTAATAACCGACATAAAACCACATGAGCTAAATGTGGAGTCCGATGTATACGCCCCATCGAGAGGACCCAATATACCCTGCCAGAGGTATAGAGGCATGCTGGCGTGATCACTAAACTGATGTTGCCCACAGAGGGGACTTACACCTACGTGGCTCATAGTTCTAGGACTATATGGGTACGCTGAAACCCTAGTCCAACTTGGGATTATGCTACTCCCAATGAATTAAGTGGTTAACTAGTTATGACTGAATTTATGTAAATACTGGATAGCTCGAAACTGAACATGCAAACTGAGAATGCAACAATTAATCTGATAATGATGCATTCATAAACTGAGGCATGTAAAATTGAATACTGAAATATCTGACCTAGCATGTGTAATTCAAGAACTAAAGAAATACATAGCTAGGGTTCTGAAATTCATGCAATAGACTGAGCAATAACATGATAATCTGATTTGGAGCATTTAAATAACTAATTCATGATGATCTGTTGAAATTCTAGAAACCCTTGGTCTGTTCATAATCATGGAATCAAGAATCTGACTGAATTCTAGGGACCTAATGGGCGAAAGGAACCCACTAGTGAAATCCCACATACCTGGTGACGAATTCCACCGGAGAAATCTTTCGATTTCGGGGCTGGAACTGAAGAAACCTCGCTGCGTTCTTGAACTAGGGTTCTTAACCTTTTTCTCCTCTCTTGCTTCTAATTTTCTAAGTTTGATTAATGATTTCGACTAAGGTAAGTTCTAGTTATGTTTCTAGGCTTAAATTGATTAAAACCTCATGATTTAGGGTCTAAACGACGTATCTTAGGGGTTAAATGAAATAGGAAAAGACCAAAAGACCCCTGAATTAGCTGCTGTCGGAGTGATTGACGGACGGGACTGACGGTCCGTCAATCAATCGACGGTCCGTCGATTGGGTCCGTAGATCGAGTCTGCCCGACAGGGCTTCACTAAAACGGGCATAACTTTTTACTCGAAGGTTGGAATTTAGCAAACTCAGTGGCGTTGGAAATATAATTCAATTATCTATCTAACCATATGTCATAGGACACATAATTCGTTTTGTGATAAAAATTATGACCATCTAAAGTTGACCCATCAATATTTTTCATCTAACTAGATGCTAACCTCATCTACGGTCAGACCTACGGACCGTGGATCGAATGACGGTCCGTGCTGGTCGACCGTAGTTTGTGTCAGAGGCTGGTAAGGGAAGTCTCGATCCATGGACACAGACCACGGACCATGGTCTGTTCTACAGACCGTGGGTCTGTCCGTGAGTTGGGACTTAGCCAAATTTTCTGACTGAGTTCTGGGGAAGTTTTCTGTCACGAACCACGGACCTGCAGGATGGACTATGAGTCCATCTCCGGTCCATGGATGGTGTCCGTGAGTGCCATTTGTAACACCAGAAATCTGAAATCTCTATTTTCGGATATGGGGTGTTACATTATCTCCCCCTTGGGACCATTCGTCCTCGAATGAAGACTAATCTAACTGAAATAGAGGGAGAGGGCTACAATCACTACCACTAAACACTGAGAACTGAATTTCTAACTGAACTGAGTTCCAAGAACATGCAAATACGCTAAAATGCAAGTACGAACTGAAGGAACATGATTCTAAGACTGAATTTTCGCATGAATGACTGAAAAACTAAAGAGGAACTATTACCTCAAGCTGGAATGGAATCGGAAGGAAAGAGGTGAGGATACTTGGACTTCATGGCTGCTTCTGCTTCCCAAGTAGCTCCCTCTACGGACTAACTCCTCCACAAAACCTTGACTGAAGCGACTTTTTGTTTCTCAACCTTCTAACCTGATGATCGAGAATCTCAACTGGTACATCCTCATATGAAAGGCTATCTTTCAGGGCCACACTCTCTAATGGCACTATGGATGCTAGATCACCCACCCACTTCTTCAAAAGAAAATGTGAAAGACTGGATGCACTGCTGCTAAGTCTGCTGGCAACTCTAACTCATAAGCCACTTTACCAATCCTTTTCAAGATCCGGTAAGGGCCTATATATCTGGGACTGAGCTTCCCTTTCTTGCCAAATCTCATCACCCTTATCATAGGTGACACTTTCAAGAAAACCCAATCATCAACTTGGAACTCTAGTTCCCTTCTTCTCACATCTGCATAAGACTTCTGGCGACTCTGAGCAGTCTTGAGTCTATCTCTAATGAGTTGCACTTTCTCCATAGCATCAAGGACTGAATCTGGTCCTATCAAGCCTGCTTCACCTACTTCAAACCAACCAACTGGAGATCTACATCTACGCCCATACAATGCCTCACAAGGGGCCATCTAAATGCTGGAATGGTAACTATTGTTGTAGGCGAACTCAATATGAGGAAGGTGATCGTCCCAACTACCCTTGAAGTCGATCACACAAGCTCTCAACATATCCTCTACGGTCTGAATGGTACGTTCTGCCTGACCATCCGTCTGTGGATGAAATGATGTGCTAAGGTTAGCCTGAGTACCAAGACCCTTCTGAAATGACTTCTAGAAATGAGAGGTAAACTGAGGACCTCTATCTGAGATGATAGACAAAGGAACCCCATGCAACCTCACAATCTCAATAATGTAAAGCTTGGCGTAATCCTCCGCCGAATCTGTAGTCTTGACCGCCAAAAAGCGAGAAGACTTAGTAACCCTATCAACAATCACCCAAATGGAGTCATGTTGTCTGAGAGTACGAGGTAAACCTGTGATGAAGTCCATGTTGATCACTTCCCACTTCCAAGTAGGAATGTCAATCCCTTGAGTCATACCCCCTGGTTTCTGATGTTCTACCTTTACTTGCTGGCAATTGGGGCACTTAGCCACAAAGTCTGCTATATCTTTTTCATACCAGTCCACCAATAGACTTCCCGCAGATCACGGTACATCTTAGTGGCGCCTGGATGAATAGAATATCTGGAATTGTGGGCTTCTGCGAGAATATGCTGTCTCAATTCACCCACATCAGGAACACACAATCTACCTTGATAGCGAAGTACACCATCTCCCCCTTGGGAGGAAACCTCCACTCTCTGATTGTGGACTGCACCATTAAGTTCAAGCAAGATTGGATCACTGTCTTGTTTTTCCTTAACCTCTACTACCAAAGAAGACTCTGCCCCATTCTGAACCGTTACACCATTATCTGATATGCTCATAAGACGAACTCCTAGACGAGCAAGTCTGTGAACATCCTTTGCTAGCTCTCTCATTTCTTCCTCAACATGTGCTACACTACCCATGGATAGTCTGCTAAGGGCATCTGCTACTACATTCGCCTTACCCGAATGGTAATGCACACTCATATCATAATCTTTGAGGAACTCAAGCCACCTTCTCTGGCAAAGATTCAACTTTTTCTGGGTGAACACATACTGAAGGCTCTTATGGTCTATGAACACCATACAAGTAATGTCTCCAAATCTTAAGTGCAAACACCACTGCTGCTAGCTCGAGGTCATGAGTTGGATAATTCTTCTCATGTACCTTAAGATGTCTAGAAGCATAAGCTATAACCTTACCTCGCTGCATCAACACACAACCTAGGCCGACTCTGGATGCATCACAATAGATCACATAACCATCTGAACCCTCTGGTAGAGTCAAGACAGGAGTTGTAGTCAACCTAGTTTTCAGTTCTACAAAGCTTTTCTCACAATCATCTGACCATTGAAACTTAACCTTTTTCTGAGTTAACTTAGTCAATAGAGAGGCTATGGATGAAAATCCTTTCATAAACCGTCTGTAATAGCCCGCTAGACCCAAGAAACTTCTGATATCTGTAGCAGAAGTAGGTCTGGGCCATTGTTTCACTGCTTCTATCTTCTGGGAATCTACTCGAATTCCTTCACTAGACACAATATGCCCAAGGAAGGCAACTGATTGTAACCTAAACTCGCACTTGTTAAACTTTGCAAATAACTGGTAATCTTTGAGAGTTTGTAGAACAACTCTCAAATGACTTGCATGTTCTTCCTCATTCCTAGAGTAAATGAGGATATCATCAATAAAGATGATAACGAACAAGTCCAAGTACTGCTTGAACACTCTGTTCATCAAATCCATGAAAGCTGCAGGAGCATTGGTTAGTCCAAATGACATAACTACAAATTCATAATGACCATACCGAGTTCTGAAGGCTGTCTTCGGAATGTCACTATCTCTGACTCTAAGCTGATGATAACCTGATCTGAGGTCTATCTTTGAGAAATGACTAGCACCCTGAAGTTGGTCAAACAAGTCATCAATCCTGGGGATGGGATACTTATTCTTGATTGTGACCTTGTTCAACTGCCTATAGTCAATGTACATTCTTAGAGAACCATCTTTCTTCTTTACGAACAACACTGGTGCACCCCATGGCGAAATACTAGGTCTGATGAAGCCCTTATCTAGAAGGTCTTTCAACTGCTCTTTCAATTCCTTAAGCTCTGCTGGAGCCATTCTGTAAGGAGGAATAGAGATAGGCTGGGTATCTGGAAGGAGATCAATTCCAAAGTCTATTTCCCTTTCGGGAGGAACTCCAGGAAGATCTTCTGGGAACACTTCTGGAAACTCATTAACCACTGGAACTGACTCAAGAGTTGGGGTTTCGGAACTAGAATCCTTAACCCGAACTAGATGATAGAGATAACCCTTAGAGATCATTTTTCTGGCCTTAAGGTAAGAAATGAATCGACCTATAGGCGTTAAGCTACTACCCTTCCATTCTAGAATTGGTTCGTCTGGAAACTGAAAATGAACAATCCTAGTTCTACAATCAACTGAGGCATAACATGAATGCAACCAATCCATACCTAGAATGACATCGAAGTCTACCATCTCTAACTCTACAAGATCTGCTGAGGTGACTTTCTGAGAGACTGTGACAGGGCAATTTCTGTATATCCGTCTAGCTATAACTGGGTCACTGACTGGAGTAGAGACTAAGAAGGGTTCTGAGAAAGTTTCTAGACTGACATTTAAGATTACTGCTATAAAGGGACTTACAAAAGAAAAAGTAGCCCATGTTGTCTTTCCACTGAGTGTACCATATGTGAGCCACATCCTTATACTGGTAGGATGACAACTCAACCCTACCATTACCAATCACTTGCATCACTCCAAAAATTTTCCTAACCTCATCAATGAAGTTCTGTGGGTCCTCACAACCTTGTGACCCTAAAAACTCTGGCAGATTCATCCTAACAAAATCTCAAACTCTAGCTGCCACTGATCCATCGTTGGCATTAGCCTGAACTAGAACCCGCTGATTGTTCTGGTTGATCATACTCTGAGCCAAAAGTTGGATCGCATTCTGAAACTCTTCATTCTTAACCTCAGGGTCTGCGACTAGAGGAATTGCGTTAGCATTCCTAGCATTCGCATTCGTGGCATTAGCTCTATGGGGAGGCATGATATTAAGCACATAACGATGGATTAGAAAGGAGATCATACCAACGCACGATAGAATATCAAGAAAGTAAAGTTTTCCTAAAACACTTCATAGCCTCCCTATCATTAGATGTGGTGCACTTCACACCTATGAAAAGGACTCTACTTAGTGCGGCTTATTAGACATCCTAAGACACTTAAACCTAATGCTCTGATACCAAGTTTGTCACGCCCCGAGCTACCCCCGAGACGCGGACACCGGACCTAGGACCACAAGTGATCCCAAGCTAACCCTGCTAGCATGATCATGAGCATACTAAAGATAATAAACTGATGTGGAAGCTAAATCATAAATACATCTGAAAAGATGGGGAATACCCATATACTGTAACTGAATATATCAAATCTGAGAGTTTAATACAAAAGAAATATCAAACTCAAGATACTAAGCTGAATATAACTATGTCTGAAATAGGCCTCTAAACTGACTAGAAATGTTGGGACATGCCCCAACTAGATCTAGCAAGACTGAAACTAAAGACTAAAAGTGATAAAGATAAACATGTCACCAGTCCTCGAAGAATGAGGACTCACCACTGGTGCTGCTGAACTGAAGACTGGGAACCGATCTAAGCGTGATCTGGATACTGAGAACCTGAACCTACATCACGAGAAGATGTAGCGCACGTATGCGTCAGTACTTGAAAGGTACTGAGCATGCAGGATAGAGTAAAGTTGAAATAACATATAACTGAACAAAGCAATAAAGCAATGAAATAATCTGAACATGATATAGATACTGAATGCTGAGCTAACTGAATGCAATGACCAATTTATAACATGCTGAGACTAAATACTGAATATACTGATAAATGGTCAATGCAATAGAATCTGACTGAACTGTGGGAGCTACTAATAACCGACATAAAACCACATGAGCTAAATGTGGAGTCCGATGTATACGCCCCATCGAGAGGACCCAATATACCCTGCCAGAGGTATAGAGGCATGCTGGCGTGATCACTAAACTGATGTTGCCCACAGAGGGGACTTACACCTACGTGGCTCATAGTTCTAGGACTATATGGGTACGCTGAAACCCTAGTCCAACTTGGGATTATGCTACTCCCAATGAATTAAGTGGTTAACTAGTTATGACTGAATTTATGTAAATACTGGATAGCTCGAAACTGAACATGCAAACTGAGAATGCAACAATTAATCTGATAATGATGCATTCATAAACTGAGGCATGTAAAATTGAATACTGAAATATCTGACCTAGCATGTGTAATTCAAGAACTAAAGAAATACATAGCTAGGGTTCTGAAATTCATGCAATAGACTGAGCAATAACATGATAATCTGATTTGGAGCATTTAAATAACTAATTCATGATGATCTGTTGAAATTCTAGAAACCCTTGGTCTGTTCATAATCATGGAATCAAGAATCTGACTGAATTCTAGGGACCTAATGGGCGAAAGGAACCCACTAGTGAAATCCCACATACCTGGTGACGAATTCCACCGGAGAAATCTTTCGATTTCGGGGCTGGAACTGAAGAAACCTCGCTGCGTTCTTGAACTAGGGTTCTTAACCTTTTTCTCCTCTCTTGCTTCTAATTTTCTAAGTTTGATTAATGATTTCGACTAAGGTAAGTTCTAGTTATGTTTCTAGGCTTAAATTGATTAAAACCTCATGATTTAGGGTCTAAACGACGTATCTTAGGGGTTAAATGAAATAGGAAAAGACCAAAAGACCCCTGAATTAGCTGCTGTCGGAGTGATTGACGGACGGGACTGACGGTCCGTCAATCAATCGACGGTCCGTCGATTGGGTCCGTAGATCGAGTCTGCCCGACAGGGCTTCACTAAAACGGGCATAACTTTTTACTCGAAGGTTGGAATTTAGCAAACTCAGTGGCGTTGGAAATATAATTCAATTATCTATCTAACCATATGTCATAGGACACATAATTCGTTTTGTGATAAAAATTATGACCATCTAAAGTTGACCCATCAATATTTTTCATCTAACTAGATGCTAACCTCATCTACGGTCAGACCTACGGACCGTGGATCGAATGACGGTCCGTGCTGGTCGACCGTAGTTTGTGTCAGAGGCTGGTAAGGGAAGTCTCGATCCATGGACACAGACCACGGACCATGGTCTGTTCTACAGACCGTGGGTCTGTCCGTGAGTTGGGACTTAGCCAAATTTTCTGACTGAGTTCTGGGGAAGTTTTCTGTCACGAACCACGGACCTGCAGGATGGACTATGAGTCCATCTCCGGTCCATGGATGGTGTCCGTGAGTGCCATTTGTAACACCAGAAATCTGAAATCTCTATTTTCGGATATTTAGTTTAAACTTTAAACGTCAAGAACTCGTCCATAACACGTGGTCAAACACCTTGAATCCATGCTTCCAATTCAAGGAGATTTAGTTTCTAAGTCAAGTGAAGTTAAGAGTTGAGTTTAGAAGTTAAAAAAGCGAGTCAAGGTAAGTCTTTAAAGTTGTTCAAGAGTCTTTATTGAATGTTTTAACTTCATTTTAAGGCTCAAGTTTCAAGTCAAGTAAAGAGTAAGAGTCAAGAGTTTTAAGTTGAGTAAACAGTTTAAAGTTGAGTTCATTTCTCAAAAGTTATTAGGGAACTATGTATTCCCAAAGAAGTTTCCAAATGTTTTTACATTTGAGTAAGAAAGGAACTATGATTCCAAAAGAGCCTTTGGGCAAGTTTCAAGAAAAAGGAACATTGTTTCCAAGTGAGCCTTCGGGCAAAGTTTTAAGTAATTATCTCAAATAAAAAAAAGATCTGTTTAAAACACTTATGAGCTAAGTATTTTTTGGAGTAGTCTTGAGCACCGAATTGGAGACACGAGTTCATATTAACTCAACTCTTCATAAGAAGAACCATGCGCTAACATGGGAGTTAACGGGTCATACTTTTTAGATGAATCTGTAAGATTAAGCTAGTGGATCCACTTAGTAAAGTTAGCTTCCTATATCACGACAAGGTATAGGATGGTCCTTAGGCAACGTGAGGTAAAAAGTTGTATCACCACTAGGGCTTATAGTGGTGATTGTCGGTTAAAGAATCTCCCACTAAAGTTATATTACTTTTATATAAGTAACGTTGAGTTTGTTATCGTTTTATCCTTAACGAACTGAGTTGTTTACACTATTTCACAAGCTTTATATATTGCATGTGTCTTATTGCTTTATATATTGAGTTCAGTTATTCATGAGTTGAACAGAGCCAAGGTAAGAGTTCTTTTGTACTCCTTCCAAGCTTAAGTTGTGGTTTAGCTTTCCAGCTCGCATACTCGTACATTCAATGTACTGATGCCAGTTGGCCTACATCTTATTATGATGTAGACACAGGTACCCAGGGCCATCATCCAGTTTGCCGTTGATCCAATTGAGTACTTCAGAGTCAGTGGTGAGCCTCTTTACATTCCAGAGGACTCGATTATTTTGTTCTCTTAGTTTCGTTTTATTAGGATGTTGTGGGGTCTGTCCCAACATCCATCTCAGTATTTTAGAGGTTTCATAGACAGTCAGTCAGTCAGTCAGTCAGTCAGTTAGTTGGAGTCTCTCATCTATGTATATATGTAAATATTCTATTTTGGGACTCGAGTTGCCTTTTTGGCCAGATTTTTTATCAGTTAGGTTGTTTTATAACCTTGCATTGCATTGAGTTATGCTTTTGAGTTAAGTTTCCGCTGAGTTAAGAAAGCCAGGCCAAGGGTTCGCTTGGGGGCCAACAATAGTCTTCGAGTGCCGGCAACGTCCAGGGTGTAGGCTCGGGCCGTGACACCCTAGCTCACTCGAACCCTCTGAAAACTCTGAATAACATAAAGGAAACATATGTGGCATGCCATCGAACCATAAGGACTGACCAATCCTTAGCAAAACTGATAGGATCCAATACTAACATCGGCCTGAGTGATGTGCATGAAAACCTATATTATAAAACAATATATGCACAAGAGATGTATGCAGTCAGTACTCAAAATGTACTGAATATGGGAAAAGATGCTTGAGTAGAACATGATAAGTTTGAAAAAAGAATAATGTAATGACCAAGTAAACATAACATAAATCCAATCATATGATTTCATAAATTATAGTACAAGGTCATGCATTATTATTTATCATAATCATAACATAAGTCTTTGAGTAAGTCATAAACATAGTACTGTCAACCGACATAAATCATGTGAGCTATAACACGGAGTTCAGTGTTCTACTCCCTCATCGAAAAGTGAATGTCATACTTGCCAAGATAAGGACCATAATCCTTAGTTGAGGTGGATCCTTTCTAATGTCCAATCGGGACATACCTATGGCCACATAGTTCTGGGACCTGGGTAATCGCCACTAGTCCAACTCGGTGCTAAGTAATCTCTTAATGGAAAACATGTATAATCGTATTCATAATCTTTGAAATTGTACGAATTAGTAATACCAAAAGATTCATAAACTATCATATGGATAACTCCTTTAAAATCATGATTTCATAACATATTCATAAGAGATACTTTAATCAAAAACATCTAAATCATGATAATATTTTCATAGTAAAAAGGCACTTCAATCGAATGTGGCTAAATCATATCATTCCTTCATAGGAGATACTTCAATCAGAAGCCTCATTTTTCATAAAACTAATTGATACTTTATTCGAAAGCATCCTTTAATTTATAAATAGTTCATATCATAATGCATGCATATCATCATAGCTTGAGTTCATATCATAAAATACTTACATATCATAGGTTTATGAAATTATTATTGAAATATGATCAAATCATTCATAATAATATCAATCATGATGAATAAACTTGAAATTAATTGAACCCATAGAAGAATCATGAGAATCCTAGAATTGAGCGAGAACCGTAAAGTAGAATTTAGGTTTGTTTGGGACTCAATGGTTAAGAGTAGTGTTTTAAAAGGCGGGGGAGTGAGACGAGGCGTTTTACATAGTATGGGGCGAGGCATAAGCCCCGATACATGGGGGCGTAAGTCCCATGGATCTACGGGGCATAGTCTCATGTATATTCAATTTTATAGTTTTATTACTAATAAAATAAACAAAAGTAAAGGTTTCAATAATTTATATATTTTTGTTTTATAAATAACCTATAATATATAGAAATTATATTATGATTTTTATTTGAGATAAGTATTAATAATCAATAATGAAGAAAAAAGTATTATAATTACTATCTGAGAAATATCATTACACCAATAATAAAAAATATGATTTAAAGCAAAAAAGGTTCAAAAAAATAAATTAAAAATGCCCGGACCTATGTTTTTACACCCAGGACTTGTGTTTTTATGCTCGAGGCTTACGCCTCAAATTTTAGAACTTACGTTTTATGGATCTACATCTTAATTTACGCCCATGAGCGTTTTTGGTACGCCCCACCTTGAGATTCACCCTGGGACTCGCCCTAAAAATGTTTTTGAAAACACTGGTTAAGAGAAACCCATTTTTGAATTTCTCACATACTTTGATGAAGCCCTAGATTGAAATATGGAAATGAGTCTTGAAAATTGAAGAACCCTTGAATCACCTTCAGAGAAACTTGGAGATATCCCTAACTATGTGCCACCGTAGGTTATCTTTAGTTGCATAGCTAGTTGATCCACCTAAGCTAGAAGTTAAGGTTCTTGCCTTGGTAAATAAGTACATGTATTTTGGTGTGGGAGAACGGCACTAGATTCCATATTATAGCTCACGTGGTCTATGTCGGTTAATAGTAAATATCCAACAAAATGAACTAAGTTGTTCTTAAAATGTTTTATGAATCTTTCCTTATGATTTAAGATGCATTGACCATGTTCAAGTTTTATGATGTTTCTTTAAAGGCTTCTACTATGTTTAGCTTGGTCATGTATACCATGTTTTCGATTATGTCCCATTATTATTATGTTTCATATTTTTATGCATATCCCTCATACTTAGTACATTATATATACTAACACATATTTGTGCCTACATTGTTTCACTAATGTAGGGTGTGACACTTCCTTTCCTCCCACTAATGACTAGTTGATCACTTAAGGATTTGAAGACTTGATGAGTCCTCATACTCCAAGGACCATGTTGTCTTTATTGTTTTCATATGTCTTTACTTTTCAGATGTTGTACATGGTGTACAGGTTATGTCTTGACCACTTCTTTAATGTACTAGATGGCTTGTCATGACTATGAGAGATTCCTGTTTTTAATGTTAAACTATTTTATATGTATGGGATTCTTTTCTTTTGTATATTACAATGTGTATATATATGTCAAGTAGCTTGTGTTGTGCCTTTCGGGGTTTTATACAACATGTCATATCTAGGATGTATTTTTGGTCTTGACAAACTTGTAATTAGAGCACAAGGTTTTTGAAAAGGTCCTAGGATGTCTGATAAGCCATGTTTAGGAGAGTCCTATTTATGAGTGTGAAATATGTCACATTTATGAACATGAGGGTACAAAGTATTTAGGAAATTTCACTTCTTTCTTTACTCTAAAGTCATTCCAAATTCTATATCTTTAAAGATCTTTCTCCTAAATTGTGTTCAATCCTTTTCAGGATATGGCCCCTCGAAGAGCATATGTGAGAAGGAATGCGGGCAACGACAATGTGGAGCTTGAGGTTTCTCAAGTTATGGTTGATACTTTTGGCGGAGCAAGTGACTCATGCAGAATTCCGAGCCGCTTTTCAAGTATTGTCTCTAGCCATGATGGCCCAAGCTAATAGAGAGGCTAATTTTCCCATGAACCCAAATGTGGGTACGATAGTGACAAGGATAAGGGACTTTACTAGGATGAATCCTCTAGAACTACATGGTTCTATGGTTGATGAAGATCCTCAATAGTTTATTGATGAGGTGTATAAGATAGTGGGAATTATGGGATTGTGTACGGTTGAGAAAGCGGAGTTGGCCGCTTATCAACTAAACGGTGTTCCTCAAGTGTGGTTTGAATAATGGAAAAGTGAGAGGGATATTGATACAAGTCTTCTTAATTGGGAGAAATTTAAGGGAGCATTTCTAGAGAAGCGAAAGTACTTGAGTTCATTAATCTCTGTAAAGGCGAAGGAGTATGCCTTGAAGTTAACTTAATTGGCTAAGTACGCTCCAAATATGGTTGTCAACTCTAGGGCAAGGATGAATAAGTTTGTGTCGGGTGTTTCCAACTTCGTTTTTAAAGAGTGTCATACTGTCATGTTGATCAAGGAGGTGAATATCTCTCATTTAATGATACATGCCTGACTTTACGTATCAGGACACTACTTCGGTTCAAGTGCCACCGATCGCGTGTAGTGATATAACCCAACCAAGGGTTGGGATCGTTCCCACAGGGAGTGGTTTCGAGAATTAATAGAAAAGTAAAATCAAGTTCTAATCAATCATAGCTATAAATATTAACGAATAAAAACATACTAAATTAAGGGGTTGGCACAAATGTCAATTATCAATGGGGGTTTGTAGTGATTAAAAACTAAAACAGCGAAAATAAAAAGATGCGAGTATAGGGAGACAGGATTCTTGGGATGTGATAGGAATATGGGATAAACTACACAATCGGGTAAATGCTATTGATAATCAATTGCTGAACATTTGTAACTAGGCTAAACTTTACTGGGTGTAAATTCTCTCTCGAGCAACTTACCCCGAATCAACTCGGTTTCTCTCGAACACCGAGTTGTCGCTTTTAAGCACAGCCTCCGCCTTAGCCCATTCACTCTCTCGAACTGAATGTGTGGGAAAAGGCCTAGGATTCACTCTCTCGAGCTGAACCCATGACGACCCAATAACCACCGGCTATCGATTTAGTAGTCTTAGTTTTAAAACCTCTCTCTCGCAAGCAAGCAGAAAACACTAAGATGAAATCGTATTTGCAACTACAATCCCATTAAGTTCAAACACAACTACTAAATGAAATCACATTTAAACAACAAATAGACTAACAATAAGCAATACCGAACAAGAAATTTAATCCATATTCACAAAATCACACCCCAAGAATTGGGGTTTTAACTAGACATAGAGAAAAGGAAGAAAATGATACCAAATCAAAGTAACATCAACTGGGTATGATTTATATTCACTTTAAACGAGTCTAGGATGAAGAATATTCAACACCCACTTCCAATTTCTTGGAATTGGAAGTCTTCAAATCTTCAAAAACTAAGAACAATGTCTCTCTACTTGAAACATAGAAAAATAAAATGTTGTATCTTAAATTGCATACTAAAATAAAAATTCAAACTAGTATTTATAGTTGTCAAAACAATGTGCTGTGAAGTATCACTCGGCGCAGTTAGTCGGGGTCGCTGATGCACTCGGCGATCCGCCATTTGGTCTGCTTCATCGCCTTTCAGCTCTTGCCTTCAGCATCTTCGCGTTCTGAATCATTGAGCGATATAGTATTTCTTTGTGGAACTGTTTGACGACACGCCGACTGCTCCTTTTCATCACCGACTTGATCTTTTCCTTTAGGGCTTAGTACACTGGAACTTTGGGTAAGGTTAAGGCCTTTCGGCGACTCGCCGAATGCATTAGGTGATCCTCACGCCTTATTTTCTTCGTCTTTTCAGCCATTTTGTTCATTTTGGCCAAGTAGTGTCCATGCTTTGCCTCAATCTCCAAATACCTGAAACTTAAGGATTTACATCAGTTATTGAGACAAAATATGCATTTTAGGACGCTAATTCTATTAAAATAAAGCCCTAAATGAGTCCAAATTGTGGACTCATCAAACACCCCCAACTTAAACTTTTGCTTGTCCTCAAGTTAAACTGAAGTTCGACAGTTCAAAAAAGATGTATCGAACAGTGCTACACAAGACTCAATCATGAATGCACACACAAGACTCAATTTACTCATGCGAAGATCAAATGTGCACTCAAAGTTTCAAGTTGTGACACACCATTTTCAAAGAATCTCAAGCTTACTATACTTGCTTCAAATGCAAGTTCAAGCTCAACAAAGGAAATCAAATGCCTTCACACAAAAAAATGATTCCATATTCACACACAATGGTTCAACAATTTAAAGTTCCGAAATCAAATGCAACGGTCACACTCACAAAGAATAACACAATGCATGCTTTCACCCATAGGTTTTCCCATATTTTCCAATAAAAAATTGTTTCAGCTCACTCAAGATCTAAAAGGTCTTTTCAAGGCTTGTAATTGGGCTGAGTGGAAAGGTATGATCATTTAGGCTCAGTGAATTTCATCCTCGTGAAATGTGGTGCTTTCAACACTCCCTTTCCTCGTCTTTCATCGTTTTCTTTAGTGCTCATAAGTCATCCCATTCTTCTTCTTCTTCTTCTGTTCAGCTTGGTCCTTTAAATATTCTGCCTCGATCCTCTGGATATCGATAGAGGATGTGGGAATCACTTCCAAATCTTTCTTGGCATCTCTAGGCACTCGAGCTCGTCTGCATAGCTCAGTGATCAATACCGGGAAATAAAGTGAGGTCTGGCGCTGTTTTGCATGCAGGAGAATCTCTGAAGCAAAGATCATCCCTAAATTTATCCTGTTTTTTATTAATATGCAACCCAGATAGGCAGCCTTAGCAAGGCGAATGATTGACTCATTCTGGGATGGCATGATTGTGTTGCTGATAAAACTGAACCAGCATCTTGCAGCAACGTTCAAGTCTTTCTTTTCAATTGGGGCATCTTCTGCCAACCATTTCGGAGTACTATCTAAAATTATTGGGGCTAACAACTTTTTCATCTCCTCCAGCTTCTCTATTCTGATCAAGTGCTGGCAGCTATCATTAATATTCGTTGACATGCCCAAGACTGTGTTGATAGCATCATTGTCACAAGTTACCTTCTTACCTCTAACAACCATGTAGTCGACTTCTTTGAAAGTTGCTACTTGCTTCTTCCTCTGGGGTATCAATGCACCATATGCACTGTAGAATTTTCTAACCTAGCTTGGAATATAAGAACCACGGGGTTTGGTGAAGATTTGGAACTTGAGGTGTTTCAGGCATTCTATTATCTCCGGGTACCTATCGATAACCCCATCTATAGACATACGCTTTTCCTCAAGGATCGTCCTCAGCTCCTCAGTCTTTAATCTATTCATTGACTTGGGTGGAGGACCATGTACCATAGGTTCCAGTACCATTTCTTGTTCTGGGACTGGAGGAGTAGGGGTGGTAGGCTGCGGATTCCTGATCCTAGATGGATCATTCCTCTTTTTAGATCGTAACTCCGTCCTCTGTGCTATAACAAGCTCATCATCCTCAGACTCTGTAGCTTGAGGCTCTTGATGCTCATCCTCACCTTCATATGTGGTGAGGTAAGTAGCATAAATGCCATCGCTGTCTGAGCTTGCTTCTGGTAACTAAGATGCCTTGCCTTTACCTTTGCCTTTCCCACCAGTTATGGACAGTTTTATGGCTTTGCTCTTCAATACGACATGTTTCTTCCTGCAACCTTAGGTCTAGCCATATCTGCAAGACATCAAGAGAAAAATTAAGACAAGCTTAATCAAACTTATAATAAAAACCAATTACGGAGAGACTCACCGAATCGGTTGGCGAGTCACCAAATCTCTTTGGCGAGCTAGATTGGGCTCGCTGACAGGGTTGGCTTAAAGATTGTGAAAAACTGGCGATGGGAAATCCCTTTCGGTGAATTGCCGACAAAACTCGGTGAACAAGGCTTTGCTCGCCGAAAGTTAGAGTGAATAAAGGGTTCAGAGGTGCCGACAAAGGGCGATCAAGACTACCTTCGGCAAGTCATCGAGTGCTTTCGGTGACTTTTGGCTTCTTGCCGAAAGTTACAGACTTCAACGACTCACTTAGCAAGAAATTAAAGGCGAGATGGAGACACTAGGCGAACCGCCGAGTGGTTTGACGAGATCAACCCAGCTCGCCAAACGACCCAACATGCCTACCTTCAACCCACTTTCTCAAATTCAACCCCGCAACCCCCGAAAATAAAATCAAAGCATGCACTAGTTCAATTAAGCTCAAACCCAAAACACCCATCACACTGAGATACTAGGACTTCTCCCAATTTTGCCAAATTTAGCCAATTGACGATATGTGCTTTTAAGAAGGACGTCACCCGCTCTATCATTGAGCAAATTACGTCGTTTGGTACAAATACGGGCTACTCAAGCTTCGCCCAACCAAACTAAACAACACGCAAGCACAACCACACAAATTGTAAATCATTTCAATGCACAAGCATATGGGATTTCAAAAATCATGACAAAATGAGAAAAATTCTTGAATTGAAATAGGCATTTGAAAAATATAATCTTATTAGAGAGGCCCAACACACGACAATATAATAAGATCATTTGCATAAGAGAACTAAATTTTTGAAAGTAAACTCAGGGTTCGGAAAACCAACCTTTGTGCCGATTAAAGTGCTTTGAAATGCTAGGCGGCAATGAAATCCCAATTCCGAGCACTAATCAACAACCAAAATACTTATGGAATATAAAAATATTGAAAATACTAACTTGGTGTGAGTTTGCGAAGTTTGAAAGCGAGGGAAAGTGAAGAGTTTGAAACTTTAAAACTTTTGGCCCTTAATAACCATCTAGTTCGTGTCCGTTCGGAGACGTTAGTCGCATTCATCGATCCACTCGGTGACACACCAAGTGGTAATTCACCCCGCCGACTTTTACATAACCTTTAGTTGCTTGGGGGTTCAAATGGCGGGCAACATTGGAATCACCGACTTGGTTAGCGAATTGCCAAGTTGCTCCTGGGCTCGCCGAGTTTTACAGGCTCCAAATTAAAATTGTGCTGAACTAAATGGTAGATTAAATCAGGTGCGCCGACCTCTTCGGCGATGAGCCAACTGGAACATTCGCTCGCCAACCTGCACTTTTCAAACACTTTCCACACTTCAACTTGCAAAATCAAAACACCATTATTTCTAAAACAAAATTAGAGCATTTAAGGGTTTTGGGTTGTCTCCCAAACAGTGCCTTAGTTAACGTCATGGCACGACGCAAGTCACCATTCAAACCTCTTTATCGGGGTTAGCCCTAGTATCACTAGGCAACCCCTATTGGTGCTGTGAGTAGAGACAAGACATCATTTGGCCTATTTGGGCGTCTTGTAGCTGAATGATCATGGAATGGGAGGTCGTCATCTGATTCAGCATTTTGACATTCTCTTTTATCTCAGTCAACACTCTATCTTGTTCCTCGATATTGTGTAGAATGAGTGAGAGAACCTCTCCCTTTTGTCCACCGTCGTGTTGATTCATCTTTTTATACTTGTGAGGGGGAAGGTACTTGCTCTTCTTGTTGGAACTTACTTCCAACTGCATTACTCTTTTGGACAGATTGTCCAGCTAAATCAACAAGTCGGCCCCTTTTTGGCCTTTCTTTATTTCCTTGTTGGCTTTAACCAAGCCATCAAGACGCTTGACTACTACTCCATAGGGTCGTTGTGTCAAACACCCTCCAAACAGTTGATCGACCGCACTTCTATGCTCAGGACTAAGACCTCTATAAAAGCATTCCAGTAGTAATTTGTCTGGCAGTCCATAATTCGGGCATTGATGTAGTAATGCTTTAAACCTTGGCCACAGATCATGGATATCCTTACCTTTTGATTGCTGGAACGTCAGGAGGTTATCCCTAAGATTCAACAACCTCAACAGGGGGTGATCTATTTGGGTAGCAAATTCACCCTTTGCACTCATATTTCCTATTTCAACACAAAAACAAACAAGACAAAACTAAAAATTAAGTTAGTAAACTATGACTAACAAAAGCAAAATTCTACTCTACTAATAATTCTCAAGTAACACCACTCCCCGGCGGCGGTGCCATTTTGACTTCACGTACTAGGACACTACTTCGGTTCAAGTTCCAACGATCGCATGTAGTGATATAACCCAACCAAGGGTTGGGATCGTTCCCACAGGGAGTGGTTTCGAGAATTAACAGAAAAGTAAAATCAAGTTCTAATCAATCATAGCTGTAAATATTAACGAATAAAAACATACTAAATTAAGGGGTTGACACGAATGTCAATTATCAATGGGGATTTGTAGTGATTAACAACTAAAACAACAAAAATACAAATATGCGAGTATAGGGAGATGGGATTCTTGGGATGTGATAGGAATATGGGATAAACTACACAATCGAGTAAATGCTATTGATAATCAATTGTTGAACATTTGTAACTAGGCTAGACTTTAGTGGGGTAAACCTCTCTCGAGCAAGCCAAAAACACTAAGATGAAATCATATTTCTAACTACAATCCCATTAAGTTCAAACACAACTACTAAATGAAATCACATTTAAACAGCAAATAGACTAACAATAAGTAATACCCAACAGGAAATTTAACCCATATTCACAAAATCACACCCTAAGAATTGGGGTTTTAGCTAGATATAGAGAAACGGAAGAAAATGATACCAAATTGAAGTAACATCAACTGGGTATGATTTATATTCACTTTAAACGAGTTTAGGATGAAGAATCTTCAACACCCACTTCCAATTTCTTGGAATTAGAAGTTTTCAAATCTTCAAAAGCTAAGAGCAAGGTCTTTCTACTTGAAAGTTAGAAAAATAAAATGTTGTATCTGAAATTGCATACTAAAATAAAAATTCAAACTAGTATTTATAGTTGTCAAAAAAATGTGTTGTGAAGGATCACTCGGCGCAGTTAGTCGGGATCGTTGATGCACTCGGCAATCCGCCCTTTGGTCTGCTTCATCACCTTTCAGCATCTTCGTGTTCTGAATCATTGGGCGATTTAGTACTGCTTCACGGAACTGTTCAGCGACATGCCGACTGCTCCTTTTCATCGCCGACTTGATCTTTTCCCTTAGGGCTTAGCACACTTGAACTTAGTGCGAGGTTAAGGCCTTTCGGCGACTCGTCTCAATGAATTAGGCAATCCTCAAGCTTTCTTTTCTTCGTCTTTTCAGCCTTTTTTTCCTTTTTGCCAAGTAGTGACCATGCTTTGCCTCAAACTCCAAATACCTGAAACTTAAGGATTTACATCAGTTTTTGAGACAAAATATGCATTTGAGAACACTAATTCTATTAAACTAAAGCCCTAAATGAGTCCAAATTGTGGACTCATCAATGCCCAACAAATTGAAGATGAAAAGTCAAGGAAAGGGCAAAAAGTCCAAGAGGGCAAGGATCGATGATTGTGACATTTCTAATTCTAGGCCCGCTGGACAAAGGCATCCTCAATTTCGGCAAAAAGAATTCCAGTCAAGGCTTTTTTAATACTCCGGGTCACAAGTTTAACAAAGATAGGGTGTCTAAACCTAAGCCTCAAGGAGGAAATGGTGGTAATAGATCTTATATTCCCATTTGCACTAAGTTTGGTAAGAAAAATGAAGGCAAGTGTTTGGTCAGTACTGATGGTTTCTCTAAATGTGGAAAGAGTGGTTACAAGATGAGAGATTTCCATTGCTTGCTACTAAAGGAAGGAATGGTAGGAAAGTTCAACCTAGTGTTTCCAGTTTGGGTGCTCCAAAGCAAAATAGATTTTATTATCTTTATACTTGACAGGATCACGAGGGTTCTACGGATGTAGAGACCAGTATGCTGAAAGTTTTTCATGTTGATATGTATGATTTACTTGATCTGGGTGCTACCTTATTATTTGTTACTCCTTATGTGGCCATGAGATTTGATATTAGTCTCGAAATCCTTTCTAATCCATTTCATATCTTTACTCCTGTTGGTGATTCTATCGTGACTAAGAGAGTTTATAGAAATTGCCATATTTTTGTTTCTCATAGAGTCACTCATGTTGATCTTGTAGATTTTGATGTTATTCTTGGGATGGACTGGCTTCATGCATGTTATGCTTCCATAGATTGTAGGACCCGTCTGGTCGCTTTCAAGGTTCCAAATGAACCTATCATGTCATGGGAATGGAGAAATTATGTTCTTAAGGGTTGCCTTTATCATCTTGTTTGATTAAGGATAAATATTCTAAGACCTCTACCCTTGAGTTAGTTCCGATAGTAAATGAGTTTCCGGAAGTGTTTCCTGATGATCTTCCCATATACCTCCCGAAAGGTAAATAGACTTCAGTATTGACCTTTTCCTAGATATGAAGCCTATCTCTATTCCTCCCTATCGTATGGCCCTGACAAAACTTAAGGATTTAAAGGACCAATTAAAAGATTTTTTGGATAAGGGTTTTATTAGAACGAGTATCTCTCTAATGGGTGATTCGGTGTTGTTTTTTTTAAAGAAGGATGGTTCTCTCCGTATATGGATTGACTATCGACAATTGAATAAGGTTACTGTTGACACCCACTTTTGTTACTCCTTTCTTCCAATGTATTTTGTTGAGATTCTGAATCATTTATATTTATAAAAGAGAACCTTAGGCCCGCCAACGTGGCGCCACCACAGATCAGAATTCCCTTTTAATTTATTTATTTACAAAATTAGTCTTCCCCTTTCATGAAAAGTTGTAAAAATTATGAAAAGTTGCAACTTTAATGAAGAGTTGCGACTTTTACGAAAAGTTGTGACTTCTATGAAAAGTTGCGACTTTAATGAAGAGTTGCGACTTTTATGAAAAGTTGTGACTTTTATGAAAAATTGTGACTTTGATGAAAGGTTGTGACCTTTCCGAAGGGTTGCAACTTTTCCAAATAGTTGTAACTTTTCCGATAATGCACAATAAATATTTGTTCACACTACCTTTTGTTGTCTATAAATAGAGGGATTTCCTCTCATTTTAAAACAAAAAAAAATTCTGAACCTCTTCTTCTTCTTCTTCATAATTAAATATTTGTGCACTTTGCTCCTATTGAGTGGCTCACTAACACCATTGCTTATGTTACAGATCCCGGTACGTATTTTTACAGTCATTAATTTTTGCTTATGTTATTAAGGATAAAGGATAAGATGTAATAATTTTAATTTTTCTTTATATTATTAATGTTTGTTACTATTATCCGTATTATTAGAATACTAGTTGAATGTAATATAAAACTATTTATTTACCGTTCAAGAGGGACTATATGTACACAGTTTGACAGTGTTCTGTAAATATTAGATGTCTCAGACAATGCTTGGTCAACAATATGTTAATATGACAAATTAAAATTAAGAATAAATTATTCAATGTATTATTCAGAACATTAAATCAAAGCACTCATAATGGGGGGAAACGTGGGAGCAAACCTTAAACCATATCTGGGTAACAACTACAGTAAAAAATCAATAAAATGTGACTTACCTAGTTGCTAATAAGTCGAAATAGTTCACTATTATTTTCGCTAATTACTATTGTTACCATAAATATCTATTAGATTAGATACTATTACTTCAACTTTTATTATGATCATTTTCACTATTTTTGAAATTATATTTTTTAATATCAACATTACTATTTATTACTTTATTGTGATAAATCATGAGGTTATTTAATTTTTTCGAGTCTCAAAAGTTATAGATAAACTGTTCTTTGGTGTTTTATGGTTGATGTACTGATTTAAGTTTTTCATGTGTCGAAGGAACATGTTTGTAGTTTCTTTTCCCCCAAGTCTTTTCCTGGCCAAAACCTTTGAGTCTTTTTCATATAATCAAACTTGTGTTCTTAGAAATTCTCACCTGCCAAGGTGCTCTTTGAGAAAGGTGTTGGCTTCTGTCTTAACAAAATGAGTTTCATATAGTGTTTTTTATTGATTAATTAGTCTGTATGGCGTTTTAAGTTCTGACTTTTCTAGTGTTAATCAATCTTTTCGTATAGCTTAGAATTTGCTAAAGGCCATAATATGAAAGTTGTAGTATATTATTTGTGAAAATTAAAATTTTTCTCAATTAATCCTTTTTTATGATAAATGAGTTCTTTAAAATCAACTAACTTCACTAGATCTTGTTTTACTACCTCTAATGCTAAAGTCTTTTAATAAAATCCTTATCTCTTATTAAGTTGATTGGATTTAAGGCATCATTTGTTTTCCAACAAAGAAGTTGTATGTTTACAATACTATTTAATTTTAGTACGTTTTCAACTAGATAAATTATTACAAGAAGTGTTTTCCGAAGTATGATTTTAATGTTACTTGGGATTTAACAATTTTACATGAATTTTACTCTTTTACACTTAGCCTAATTAATTATTTAAGTTCAATCGGTTAACCATTTTTAATGGATCTTAAAGGATGCCTGATGAGTCCACAAATTGGACTCATTTAGGGCTATATTTTAATAAAATTAGTGTCCTCAAATGCATATTTTGTCTCAATATCTGATGTAAACCCTTAAGTTTCAGGTATTTGGAGTTTGAGGCAAAGCATGGACACTACTTGGCAAAAAGGAACAACGCGGCTGAAAAGAACGAAGAAATGAAGGCCTGAAGATCTCAACCCAAGTGGCGAGTCGCCGATCGGCTTAGAGATCGCCTTTTGTTCCAGTGTGCTAAGCTCTGAAGGGAAAGAAGTGGGCGATGAAAAGGAAGAGTTGGTGTGCCGCCGAATAGTTCCGCGAAGCAGTACTATATCTCCCAATGATTTAGAACGCGAAGATGTTGAAGGCAAGAGCTGAAAGGCGATGAAAAATACCAAAGGGAGGATTGTTGAGTGCATCGGCGATCCCGACTAACTGCGCCGAGTGATCCTTCGCAACACAATTCTTGGGGTATGATTTTTTGAATATGGGTTAAATTTACTGTTGGGTGTTGCTTATTGTTGGTATATTCGTTGTTTAAATATGATTTCGTTTAGTAGTTGTGTTTGAACTTAATGGGATTGTAGTTGCAAATATGATTTCATCTTAGTGTTTTTGGCTTGCTCGAGAGAGAGGTTTTAAAACTACGACTACTAAATCGATAGCTGATGGTTATTGGGTCGTCGTGGGTTCAGCTCGAGAGAGTGAGTGGGCTAAGGTGGAGGCCGTGCTTAAAAGCGGCAACTCGGTGTTCGAGAGAAACTGTGTCGATTCGGGGTTAGTTTCTCGAGAGAGAATTTACCCCCACTAAAGTCTAGCCTAGTTACAAATATTTAGCGATGTACTATCAATAGCACTTACCCGATAGTGTCTTTTATCCCATATTCCTATCACATCCCAAGAATCCCCTTTCCATATCTCGTTTCCTTATATTTTTGTCGTTTTTGTTGATTAGTTAATACAAACCCCCCATTGATAATTGACGCTTGCGTCACCCCTTAGATTTATTATGTTTGTATTCGATAATGTTTATAGCTATGATTGATTAGAACTTAATTTTACTTTTCTATTAATTCTCAACACCACTCCATGTGGGAACGATCCCAACCCTTGGTTGGGTTATATCACTACATGCGATCGTTTGGCACTTGAAACGAAATAGTGTCAGTTGATTACGTCGAGCATCAAAATGGCGCCGCTGCCGGGGAGTGGTGATATTTGAGAATTTTTAGTTTAGTAATATTATGTTTGTTTTGTTGGTTTGAACTTCGAAACACAGGAGGTGAGTGGATCGAGCAGTACTCACGAGCAAATGGAGTTTCCTCCATTGGAAGTAATGTTGTTCAGGGATCGCATTCTAACATTCAAACAATTGGAAGGTGAACGGATTCATGAGACATGGACAAAATTTAAAGAACTGATAATTCAATGTGCAACTCATGAAATTCTCGATATAGTCCTCCTTGGTTGTTTCTATAGAAGTATTGGTCCCGAAAACAAGGTGTTGGCAGATCAACTTGTTCCGTGTGGCATTTCAAAATAGCCATATGCGATAGCAGTCCAACTGCTTGATCACATGGCCGAGAAAAAACAAGAAGTAGAAAAGGACTGCATGATGGACACAGTGATGACTTAGATGGATGAGTTGGCCAAAATGGTTAGAGAGCTTGACGTCCAGTGCATCAAGAAAGACAACTATGTCCCTCCTCATGAGCGAAGAAAATCAAATAATAAGGGGGATGGACAAACTGAAGCAATGCTCACGCTCCTTCTCCGGAAAGTCAATACGCAGGATAGCGTACTGGAGGAACTTAGGGAGAATGTAGTACTGTTGAACCAGATGTCAACTTCCAATGCCAAGCTCATCCAACTACTAGGATCCCAAATGAACCAAGTACTAAATGAGCGACATAAAGATCCGAAAAAGGGGTTGCCTGATGAAATTGAGGCAAACCACACTAGTGGAACTTGAGCGTAGACTTGTGTCGTGCCATGACGTTAACTAAGGCATTGTTTGGGAGGCAACCCAAAACCCTTTATTGCTTTAATTTTTTTTTAAAGAAATAATGGTGTTTTGATTTTGCAAGTTGAAGTGTGGATAGTGATAGAAAAGTGCAGGTTGGTGATCATAAGTCCAATCAGCGAATCGCCGAAGAGGTTGGCGACGCCGATCCAGACCGTCGTTAAACTCAAGAAACTGTCACATCAGAGTCTATAACAATGGGCGAGCATAGGGAATTATTAGCGAATCACTGACTAGGTTGGCGATCCCAATGTAAACCATCGTTTGGACCCTCACTTTGACTGAAGGTCCTGTAAAACTCGGTGAGGTAAGTGACTACTCAACACGTCGCTGAGTGCATCGGCGGTTGCGACTAACGTCGCCGAATGGACGCGAACTGGATGGGTATTAACAGCCACCAAAGGTTTTAAAAGTTTCAAACTCTTCGCTTTTCCTCAATTTCAAACTTCGCAAATTTTCTCCTAGTAAGTATTTTCAATAACTTTTGCATTTCAAGTATTTTGGTCATTGATTTGTGCTTGGAATTGGATTACATTGCCGCCTAGCACTTCAAATGTCATTTTAATCGGCAAATAAGGTTAGTCTTATGAACCCCGAACTTATTTGTTTTTATATTTGTTCTCGTATGCAAATAATCTGATTGTATTGTTGTGTGTTGAGCCTCTATGATAAAATCTAATTGTTCAAATGTCTGTTTTAATTTGAAATCCAGTAGGCTTGTGTGCTAAAGTGATTTAAATTTTATGTTGTTGTGCTTGCATGACGTTTAGCTTGGCAGAACCGGGAGAAATCTGAGTATCCTAGGAGGATAGGTGCTACGAGTCCTAACTTAATTTAACTTGTGCATATTCTGATTTTGTTTTCGGTGGTTACGGGGTTGAATTCGAGAAGTTGGTTTGAAAATAGGCATGTTGGGCCGTTTGGCGAGCAAGGTCAAGCTCGCCGAACCACTCAACGGTTCGCCTAATGTCCCCATCTCGCCTTTAATTTCATGCTAAATGTGTTGTTGGTTTTTGTAACTTTCGGCGAGAAGCTTGAGGTCGCCAAAAGCACTAGGCGACTCACCGAAAGTATTTTTGATCGCCCTTTGTCTGCATACCTAAATCCTTGTTGCACTGCAATTTTCGGTGGACACCCCTTGCTCGTAAAAAGTAGTCGGCGATTCGCTGAAAGGGGCCCTCCAGTTGACGACTTGCTAAAATATTTTGAGCCAATCCCTTCGGCGAGCCCGATCCAGCTCACCAAAGAGATTCGGTGACTCACCGACCGGTTTGGCGAACCTATCTTCCATTGATTGCGTGCGCTTCTGAATGAATTATTTCTAACTTCTTCCCGATGTATTGCAGACATGGCTAGATCCAAAGTTGCAGGTAGAAACATACCACCCCGCAATAAGGCAAAAGGGATTAAAATCAACAAAGGTGAAGTTGTATCAAAAGGAAAATCTAAAAAACTTTCTACAACTGGTGGGAAGGGAAAAAAAAAAGGCAAGGCACCAGCATCATCAGAAGTCAGCTCCGACAGCGAAGGCATATATGACACTTACATCACTACTTCTGAGAGTGAGGGTGAATAGCAGGAAAACCAAAGTGCAGCCTCTGGTGATGACGAGCTGATGATAGCATAGAAGGCTGAATTGCGATCTAAGAAGATGAATAATCCATCTAGGATCAGGAATCCTCCGCCTTCCACTCCTACTCCCTCAGTTCCAGAGCAAGCAATGGTGCTTGCACGACCAATACAGGGTCCCCCTCCCAAGTCAATGAACATGTTAAAAATGGAAGGATTAAGGACAATTATTGAAAAGAAGCGTCTCTCCACGGATAGAGTAATTGATAGATACCCCGAGATTATGAGATGTCTGAAATCTTATAACTTCCAAATTTTCACAAAGCCTCGTGGCCCGTATATTCCAAGATGGGTCAGAGAGTTCTACAACGCTTATAGTGCATTGATACCACGCGGGAAGAAGCCGACTGCTAAACTTAAGCCGGTTGACTATGTAGTTGTCAAGGGAAAGAAGGTGTAATGTGACGCTCCTGCTATAAATGTCATTTTGGGATGCAACGCGACACTTGAGGACAACTGTCAGATTACATCAGCAAGACGTCACTGGAGGATATGAAAGAATGGTTGGCCCCATTAATATCAGACGGAACTCCTAAGTGGCTTGAGGCTGGAGCAGTTATCGAGAAGAAGGACCTAAATGTGGCAGCAAGGTATTGGTTTGGCTTCATCAGAAGCATGGTCATACCTTCACAGAATGAATCTATCATTCGCCACGCAAAATCAACCTTCTTAGGTTGCCTCATCAAGGGAACAAAGCTAAACCTAGAAAGGATAATTGCTTCTGAGATACTCATGCGTGTAAGGCAGCGCCAGACCTCACTTCATTTCCCGTATTGATCACTGAGTTATACAGACGAGCTCGGGTACCTAGAGATGCCAAGAATGATGTGGAAGTGATTCCCACATCTTCTACGGATATCCGGAGGATTGAGGAAGAATATTTAAAGGATCAAGTTGAACAGAAGAAGAAGGCAGCACCGGTGGATTCTTCCCCAGTTGTAAACACAAACTTATCACCTGCAGAGGCATCTTTGCCTACTTTGGCCCCTGGGCCTTCAGGTACTCCTTGCGTTGTATCTTCTGATGCCCCTAGTTGTTATGTTGTTGTACTACCTCGTAGAACTGCTACTGCTGTCTCCCGGAATCTGATCACCCAGGCATCATTACTTCGAATGGGACAGCTTGCCTATTCCGCAGATCGTCGAGCAGCCAGGCTCAAAACCTCCATTCCTGATATGATTTAGGTTGCTTTGACTACTTTTGTGACACCATTAAGCGCTGACATTGATACCCTTGCGGTGAGGATAGCGGTCTATGAGCATGGTTACAAAGCCACCGATGAGGTAACGGCTTTAAAAGCTACCATTGCTTAGCTGAGAAAAAATTTAGACTACTTGAAGTCCACCGATATATCCATGGTCTTTGGAACAGTGGAGATCCCAGATATTCCTGAGATGCCTCCAACTACTACCGGACATGAGGATAGAATGGAGAAGACAACCGATCCTGAGTCAGAGGAAGAGACTGATTAGGAGATGCTTGAGGAGACTGAGGGAGCTGCAGATGAGGACCTGACGAAAACTGAACCAGTCATGATAGATGCAGTTGTGCAAACTTCCCTAGCAAATACATTGTTTGTTGTCTCTAGTGGAGCTGGCTCTTCTGAGGTGACTCCGGGCATTGAAGCCCAAGTCCAGATTGATACCCCGGGCACTGATGCCCAGATATATGGAGTGACTGACTAGACATGACCCCTCTTTACCTCCCTATGTTCTTTATTTCATTTTCGGATATTTTTATTTGCATTTAAGGACATATAGTTTTTATTTGTGGTGGGATGAGGCTCACCTTTTGTGTGAATATTGATATTCGTGTTTTGTTTATATATTGTGTTTTTAGCTTAAATTGTGTTGACACTGCTTTTTGGGGAAGGTTTGAGCTTGTGGTTCCTTGTCTTTAATTGAAAATGATTTTTGACCATTTCGAAAAAAAATTGCCACCTCTTATATGTATTGAATGTGGCTATTCTCTTGAAAATTTTAGTATCAGTTTTGATCAATACTGATGACTCGAATAGTGCTCATAATCGAACAAACATTAATGTGCGGCTACGATGAGGCCAAATAAAGATGCATAGTCAATATGTGAACTCTTTGCATCTCGTTGTGACTAGCCAAGTATCAAATTGATTCTCTTGTGATGAACGTTGCACACTAGCGAAAGTGTGGAGTCTTGTTTGACTTTGGTGTCGATGCCTTGTGTGATGAACTTACTTTGAGCCATGCTTAATAACACCTAGAATTTTCCCTGTTGGTCCGATCGACTAAGTAAGGCTATCTCTTGATATGATCTTAGGAAACTTCGAAGAGTGTGAGCCAATTTGACATATACCTCTTTTGTGGCCTACCTTGTGAGTGTGTGAACCTCTTTTGAACACCCCTTCAGCCTTATCTTTCTTTGGAAAAAATTTGATAAAAACATGACCTGTCTTAATCCGCTACCTATAATCCTCTTGATTTGTGGTTAATCAAATAGCCAACTTAGGCCAAAAGCCTAAGTTGGGGGTGTGGTGAAAAGAGAAGGAAAGTCAAGAAGTGCAAGAAAAGTCCCATTTAACCCATGGTGTTGAAAAAATGGAACCCCATCAAAAAAAAAATGAAAAAGTTGTGGAATAAAATACAAAAGAAATGGGGGTTCCGAACAATCCATGGAAGTGAATAATGGGATGACTTATGAGCACTAAAAAATGATGAAAGATGAGGAAAGGGAGTGTTGAAAGCACCACACTTCACGAGGATGAAAGTCACTGAGCTTAAATGACCATACCTTTGCACTCAGCCCTATTACAAGCCTTGAAAAGACCTTTTTTATCTTGAGTGAGCTGGAACAATTGTTTATTGGAAAATACGGGCAAACCTATGGGTGAAAACATGCATTGTGTTCTTCTTTGTGAGAGTGAGCGTTGCATTTGATTCCGAAACTTTAACTGATTAAACCATTGAGTGTGAATGTGGAATCATTCTTTGTGTGAGGGCATTCAAATACCTTTGTTGAGCTCGAACTTGCATTTGAAGCAAGTCTAGTGAGCTTGAGAATCTTTGATAATGCTGTGTCACAACTTGAATCTTTGAGTATACAATTGATTTGTGCATGAGTAAGTTGAGTGTGTACATTCATGATTGAGTCTTGTGTAGCACTATTTGAGACATCCTTTTTGAACTCCTGAACTTGAGGTTTACTTGAGGACAAGCAAAAGTTTAAGTTGGGGGTGTTGATGAGTCCACAAATTGGACTCATTTAGGGCTATATTTTGATAGAATTAGTGTCCTCAAATGCATATTTTGTCTCAATATCTGATGTAAACCCTTATGTTTCAGGTATTTGGAGTTTGAGGCAAAGCATGGAAACTACTTGGCAAAAAGGAACAAGGCGGCTGAAAAGAACGAAGAAATGAAGGCCTGAAGATCGCCGAGGCCAAGAGGCGAGTCGTCGATCGGCCTGGAGATCGCCTTTTGTTCCAGTGTGCTGAGCCCTGAAGGGAAATATCAAGTTGGCGATGAAAAGGAGCAGTCGGCGTGTCGCCGAACAATTCCGCGAAGCAGTACTATATCGCCCAATGAATCAGAACACGAAGATACTGAAGGCAAGAGATGAAAGGCGATAAAAAAGACCAAAGGGCGGATCGCTGAGTGATCCTTCACAACATATTTTTTGACAACTATAAATAGTAGTTAAAATTTTTATTTTAGTATGCAATTTCAGATACAACATTTTATTTTTCTAAGTTTTCAAGTAGAATGTATTTTGCTTATCTTTTGAAGATTTTAAGACCTCCAACTCCAAGAAATTGGAAGTGGGTGTTGAAGATTCTTCATCTTAGACTCGTTTAAAGTGAATATAAATCATACCCAGTTGATATTACTTCGATTTAGTATCATTTTCTTCCTTTTTTCTATCTCTAGCTAAAACCCCAATTCTTGGGGTGTGATTTTGTGAACATGGGTTAAATTTACTGTTGGGTGTTGCTTATTGTTGGTATATTCGCTGTTTAAATATGATTTCGTTTAGTAGTTGTGTTTGAACTTAATTAGATTGTAGTTGCAAAACAATTTCATCTTAGTGTTTTTGGCTTGCTCGAGAGAGAGGTTTTAAAACTAAGACTGCTAAATCGATAGCCGGTGGTTATTGGGTCGTCGTGGGTTCAACTCGAGAGAGTGAATCCTAGGCCCTCTCCTACACTTTCAGCTCGAGAGAGTGAATCCTAGGCCCTCTCCTACACTTTCAGCTCGAGAGAGTAAATGGGCTAAGGCGGAGGTTGTGCTTAAAAGTGGCAACTTGGTGTTCGAGAGAAACTGAGTTGATTCGGGGTAAGTTGCTTGAGAGAGAATTTACCCCCACTAAAGTCTAGCCTAGTTACAAATATTCGGCGATGTACTATCAATAGCACTTACCCGATAGAGTCTTTTATCCCATATTCGTATCACATCCCAAGAATCCCGTCTCCATATCTTGTTTCCTTATATTTTTGTCATTTTTGTTGATTAGTTAATACAAACCCCCCATTGATAATTGACGCTTGTGTCACCCCTTAGATTTATTATGTTTGTATTCGATATTGTTTATAGTTATGAATGATTAGAACTTAATTTTACTTTTCTATTAATTCTCAAAACCACTCCCTGTGGGAACGATCCCAACCCCTGGTTGGGTAATATCACTACACGCAATCGTTTGGCACTTGAACCAAAATAATGTGAGTTCATTACGTCGAACATCAATGCCTAACCCCTTTCCTTTAGATTAGTTGAACTCTTATCAAGAATCTCATGTTTCGTAGACCTTAAAATGGAGTTAACTTTAGACAATGACTTTAATCAATTTAGATGCCCTAATTCACCGTAATTACATAGATGGTGACGAAATCACCGAAATGTTGAACACTAATTTGACTCGGTTAAAATGGGATATAACAATTACAATTTAGAATAAGTATCCTATTCTAAGTATAGATGATTTGTTTTATCAACTCCAAGGAGCGAGTTATATCTCAAAGATTGTCCTTCGGTCAGGCTATCACCAATTGAGAGTGAAGGAGAATGACATTCTGAAGAACGAATTTCGAACTCAGTATGGTCATTATGAGGTTTTATTAATGTCATTTGGTTTGACCAATGCCTCGAAAATGTTCATGGATTTGATAAATAGGGTCTTCAAGCAATATCTTGATATGTTTGTGATTGCATTTATCGATGATATTTTTCTTTACTCACAGAGTAAGGATAAGCATGTGAGACATTTGAGAATTTTGTTTCAAATTCTCAAAGATAGGGAATTGTATGCTAAGTTAAGCTAATGTGAGTATTGATTGTCGTTTGTTGCTTTCCTTGGTCATATTGTCTTTTGTTATGGAATTCAAGTCGATCCTAAAAAACTAAAGTGTTTAAGAATTAATCTATATCGTTGTCCTCTTTGGATATACGGAGGTTTGTTGCTTTCCTTGGTCATATTGTCTTTGGTTTTGCAATATTATTGACGTCTTGAAGACTTGTGAAAAGATTTTCCTCTATTTTTTCACCTTTGACAATGTTGACTAAAAAGAAGGTAAAATTCTTGTGGTCAGAAACTTATGAGAAGAGTTTCAAAGAGTTGAAGGATAGACTCACTTCAGCCCCTATTTTGACATTACCGAAAGGATCGGATGGTTTTGTGTTTATTGTGATGCTTCACGAATTGGTCTCGATTGTGTTTTGATGCAACATGGGAAAGTAACTATCTATGCTTCAGGGCAATTGAAGGTGCATGAAAAGAATTATATGACTCGTGATTTAGAGTTAGTGGCGTTGGTGTTTGCTCTAAAGACTTAGAGGCATTACTTGTACGGTGTTCATGTAGATGTGTTTACTGATCACAAGAGTTTGAAATATGTATTCAGTCAAAAGGATTTGAATCTTCACCAAAGGAGGTGGATTGAGTTGTTGAATGATTACGAGATGAGTGTCCTATATCACCCCGCAAAGGTAAATGTGGTGGCGGATGCTCTTAGTCAGCTGTCTATGGGAAGTATTGCTCATGTTGGGGATGATAAGAAGGAATTAGTCTGTGACGTTCATAGATTGGCCCGATTGTGTATTTGCTTGGTTGATTCTAATGAAGGTAGTGTAGTTGTCCATAATGGTTTGTAATCATCTTTTGTATCATATGTGAAGGCTAAGCAAGATAATGATCTGACATGAGTTGACTTGAAGAAGATGGTTTCCAAAAAAGCCATTGGATTTCTCCCAAGAGGGAGATGGTGTTCTTCGATACCAAGGTCGGTTATGTGTCCGGAATGTTTATGAGTTGAGAAATCAGATTCTCACATAAGCTCACCGTTCTCGGTATTCTATTCACTCGGGAGCCACCAAGATGTACCGTGATTTGCAGATAATATTGCAAAATTTGTGGCTAAGTGTTCGAATTGTCAACAAGTGAATGTCAAGCATCAAAAACCAGGTGTCTTGGCTCAAAATATTAGTATCCCTACATGAAACTGGGAATATTTGAACATGGACTTCATTACGGGTTTACCCCGCACTCATTGACACTTTGATTCAATTTGGGTTATTGTGGTCAAGTCGAGCGTACCCTTTCAGACTTTGTAAGACATGTTAAGAGTGTTTGTGATTGGTTTCAAGGGAAATTGGGATGATCATTTGCCTTTAATCAAATTCGCTTATAATAATTGCTATCATTTTAGCATTGGGATGACACTGTTTGAGGCTCTTTATGTAGGAGGTGTAGGTCTCCTATAGGTTGGTTGAAGTTGGTGAGGCTGTTTTGATAGGGTCCTAGTTGGTGCATGAGGCTATGAAAAAGGTTCGACTGATTTGCGAATGGTTGAAAATAGCTCAAAGTCGACAAAAGTCTTATTTTGATGTTAGAAGAAGAGAACTAGAATTTGATGTTGATGATTGTTTCTACTTGAAGATTTCACCCATGAAGGGTAAAGAAAGGGAAGTTTAGTCCCCAATATGTGGGCCCATATCAAATTTTAGGGTATATTGGCAAGGTTGCCTAATGATTTAGCATCGGTACATCCGGTATTCCATGTCTCGTTGTTCAAGAAGTGTGTTGGAGATCTGACATCCATTGTTTCTTTAGAAGGTTTGGGAATTAAAAAAAACATTTCCTATGAAGAGGTTCTGGTTGAGATTCTAGACCGGAAAATTTGGAAGTTGAGATTATGTGAAGGTTCTTTGTAGGAATCATTCACTACAACAAATTTGATTATCAGGGACGAATAATTTCGTCATCTATAAATCATATTTCGTCACTAAAACTCTTGTGTGACGAAAAAAATTTCGTCAATCAGTCGTCACTAAAAGTATACAAAGACGATTTAGTGCTTCGTCACTAAAATATTATATTAACTACAAAAATAAAAATTGTCCCCAAATGCATAAACATTTGTGACAAATTTATTTGTCATAAAAAGTGTAACAATTTTGTAGTTAATAGTATGTTTTGTCACTAAAAATATTATTATTAGTGACAAAATTAAATCATCACTAATTATTTTGTTCAATCAATGATGACATCTAATGTCTCTAAAGTTATATGTATTTCGTAGTTGAAAAAATACAATATCGTCACTAATGACTATTTTTTTATATACAATTTTTTTTTTGTCATTAAATCTAAAAATTAGGGACAAATTTATTATTATAAAAAAGGTTAATAATTTTGTGATTAAATATTACATTTTGTCACTAAAAGTGTTGCTTTTATCGACGATATATATTGTCCCTAAATATTATCATAAGTAGTGACAATTACAATTGTCACAAAATAAAAAAATAATTCATATTCAATAAAAGGGGTACTAGGACAATACATTTTGTGTCACTGAATGTAACTAACTTGTGATGAATTAATTTAATTCATGACACAAATATTTGTCATAAAATTCACCCATGATCATACAATAAAAACAACTAAAATTATACTAAATTAATAATATCTCATTACAAACTCCTAAAATAAAAGTAAAATATGTCCAATGACAAGAAAATCAAACCAAAAATATACTAAATATTACTCCTATACAAAGACATATAAGTAAAAAAAATTCCAAAATATCAATAATGTGGTAACACATAGCTTGTAATCAATCTTGATTCATTTCTCACCCTTTATACCTGTACAAAGAGAGAGAAAATAAAACAAAAATTTAGATTGAGATGTTTATACTAGAGTCAAAAGTAAAATATGTAACACAATTTGTCTTTCATATGTTCTATTGCCCACTTTTATAAGGCTTATTTGATGGATTGTCCCTTGTATTTGTCACGACCCAAAAATGGACGTGATGGCACTCTCTTAACCCACCAAGACAAGTCAGCCTAAAACTCAACCATTACAATAAAATGCGGAATTTTGTTTATAATAAACTCAAATATATTCCCAAAATCTGGTTGTCACGTGTACAAGCCTCTAAAGTATTACAATTGAATCAAAAGAAAAATACAAGTCTCATATGACATTGTTTCTAGAGTAGAACAAGATCATAAATAGGAGTAAGAAGGATCCCTGAGAAGACAAACAACTACCTCACAAATCTCCCAGAAGCCTTGGAAAAGAAGAGAATGACAAGTACCACAAAAATCCAGGCTCGTAACCTACAAAAATTTGTAGAAGCAAGGGGTGAGTACCAAACCACACGGTACTCAGCAAGTAAACCTCTAAACACGAGCTAAGGGGATAGAATACAAGTACTCCTTACACCCCAATCGAACCTTCAGAACTACAATCTGTATAAAATCAGCCCAACCTAACAGTTCACAATTTACAAGCACATATCTCAACAACAACATTCTAACAATCATATATTCTCAACAACAAGCTCAATATTTATCAATTACCACCTCCACAACTACAACCTGCTTAGTACCAGCCCAACATAACAATTCACAGTTTACAAAGCACATCGCTCAACACAACACTTTAACAATTTCATATCTTCAACAATAAGCCCAATATTCATCAGTCACAAGTTTCATAGAAAGGCACTCGCAAGATCAGCAACGCACAAGATCAAGTTCACCAATAATAAAGAAGAGCAATGCAATGAAATGCAATGTCAAGTATAGTGATGAATGTCTGACCTAATGATACACACCCGTTGTCTCTCAGTCCGGGATCAATGGGGGATATATTTGTCCATGCATCCATTGCGGCGCCCGATACGACCCTCGATAATAGTAACCATCGCGGCGCGCGATACGTCCCTCGAAATATAGTATTCGTCGCAGCGCGTGACACGTCCCTCAAAATATAGTATCCATCGTGGCGCGCGATACGTCCTTCGAAATGGTACATCCTCTTTATTTTCTTATTCTTTCTCAATGCACATAACACTTGTCACAACCATGTCTCAGAACAATGCAAAAGACATGTTCACACAAATAATGAAGAGATGACCATTTTCATAACATTGCACAATTCACAACAACACAATCAGGATACAACATCAACAATGATTCAACAAGCCTTTCAAACAATTCTCAACACATCACACAAACAATTGATCACATTGACTTTTATTATCCCTTTCTCATCATTAGAATTAATCAATGTGGACAAGTCAACCCATCACCAAGCCTCATTACCCTAAACACATATTACAAGGAAATACATGAATTACACTTAACAAGGGTTTAGAAATCCACTTGCCTTAAATAGTCAAACAATCACTCCGGGACTTGAGCCTTTCCCTTTCGTTGGGCTCCAAATTAATACAATCTATCCAAACAAATTACCACAATAAGATTTTGAAACTAACAACACCCACATTACTATGTGTTTAGCCTTGAACCAAAATTCACCCAAATTTATAATCAAGTTCATAAATCTTGATGTCAATTAACATTTCAACTATCATACTTTCCAAGTTTCAAGTCTAGGGTTAAGTTTTGATTCCCTCAAATAGCATAATTTTAATGGTATCCACATACTACAATACACCTAATATGTAATTAGGTATCTCAATATATTAAAATCTTGATCACAATATGCTAACCAAAAATAAACATAGAAACCAACTTGTTACGGAAGATAATACGCAGAACCTAAGTTAGCTACAACTTTTCTATTCCACTCATTATTATCTCATCATTAATTTCCTCATCATTACTCATCATGAAACATCAATCCACTGCCATAAATAAATACACCCAATCAAAAATAATTTACATTACAATATCTCCAACATTCTGTAAATATTCAACTCTTCCAACCTACCAATTTAATAATTAGTTAAACTCTTACTCCTAAAACTAGTACATATGAATTAGAGATGAAGATTAGTTAGGCGAATTCTTGTTTTACCTGGAGCGAGAATGCTTTCCTGTGGCGCCGAATTATCTGCTTCTATCATAAATATTTTTCTTTTCTTTGTAGTTAATAAAAACTAAACTCCATTCTACTTTAATTCATTCTCATACATGGGCCAAATGGGTATATGATATTAATAAAATTATATTCTTGGCCCATTAATTACTAATTATATTAATTATTAAAGAATTCTTATCAACAAAATAACCATAGTTAAATGAGTAATTCAAAATTCTCATTAAAAAATTACAAAAAGGATCTTTTATGAAAAAGCGATGACTAATTTTCAAAATGACCTAATGGGTCATTACAGTATTACAATTATATATATATATATATATACACACACACACTCTTTCTAATTTACAATATAAATTTTATCATTACAAGTTTAACACAAGTGAAAGTTTATGGAGTATATATCATCACAAACTACTCTACATGGCAACATAAACTCTATCATTCATGAAAACTATTAAAATATAATGTAATCTATGTAGGAATTCTCACATTCGAATCAAACATGCGTGAATTAAAGGAGAAACTACATATAACTAGAATTTATAGCCTCATCCATTTTGTTGCAAAAAAAAAAAGACAAGAGTTCAAAAAAACAAAACTCAAGCAATTTCTTAGAACAGAATAGAAAAAGGCCATCAATTATAAAACAAATTAATGTGATTAAGAAATGACACAAATGAAGCAATCAAAAGTCTCTTTTTTCATAAAGTTGACAGATAAATACTTGAAAGTCCAAATCTTTTTTATCTAGCTCATTTAACTAAAAATTGAAATATTATGTCAGTTAATTAGGTGCATGTTATCAACAATGTAATTCGCATTTGCTAAATACAAAAGCCCTAAAATAACTCATGAATGTGACAGGTGAATACAAAAGCCAAGAACTGATGTTGTTTAGGCAATGAATAAAAGTCTCTTAATTGAAACAAATATTTCTAACGTGCCTAAAACTCACCTAGTATTAAAAGTACTTACTCTTATTTTGGTGAATTTTAGAGAACTAATCTTTCATTCCATTACTATATTAATTGATACTATTTTTAAATAAATTAATCCTCATATCAAAGGATTCAACTAATCCAAAATGAAGTAAATTCAATTTTAACAACATAACTCATTTGTTTGTTTATTAGGTAATCACATTTATTTTAAAATATGTAAATTAAAATAGACAATTGACATGAACATTAAGCTACAACAATGTCATAAAAATAGTGGCTTGGGCATGACAAAATTAAACAACAATAACAACAACAACAACAACAACAAATAAAATAAAACAATTCTTACATTATATAGGACTTCATTCATTAAATAGAGATATAACACTTTAACCCAATCTTCATTTCAATCAAATTATAAATAAAACAAAATTATAGAAAAACTTATCACATAATTACATAAATTTCCATAAATAAATTAAAAGATAAGGTCAAGTTGAGTACCACAAATGAAGAAATAAGAACCGCAAAATTTTGATCGAAACTCGATTAAAACGCTCATAAATACTTTTTTTGGTGTTAGTGTGTATTGTATTTTTGTTTCTGTGTGTGGTTGTTGCTTTGCATGTATATTTTATTTTATTTTTGGTTTTTGCTGATCATCCCTTTTTTTTGTGTGTTTTTGTGTGATGGTAGTATAGGAGTTTTTTTTTTCCTTTTGTTCTTTTTTGTCGTTTGCTGGGTTTGGAGCAGTGTAGGTGTGTTGCTGATTCTTTTAGTTTTGGTTTATTGTTGTGTTAATACATGTAATGATTGTGTGTGTGGGTAGATAGTGGGTAAACAATTAGGGTAGTGAGAGGAAAATAGGATGGTGCAGGTGCAGTAGTGGGGTAAGAGGTAGTTTAGGTTGGTTTTTATTTATTTATATAAAAATTATAAAAATATTAGCTAATTATTTTGAACTAATGAAAATATAAGAAAAGATAATTAGTTAATCTAAAAATGTAATTAAAGAAAATATTAAAATTACTAGCTTATTTATTAAACCTAAATTAAAAGAAAACATATAAAAAAATTATATTTTTTTATTTCTTTTTAAAACAATTGAAAAAATAAAACTTACCTAAAATTGCGATTCAATTTTTTGTGCTTTTCAAATCATTTAAAATAAACTTAATAAAATAAAATTAAAATTAAAATATTTAATTTAAATTTAAAAAAAATATTTAAGCACTAAAAATAATGTAAAACTTAAGTTTGATAAAAAATTACATGTCTACACAATATATTAAATCAAATATAATAATCTATAAAAATGACCTAATTGACTATAGATGTATGAGGATATGAGGGTTTTAGAATAAAGAATTCAAAATATGGCCAAACGATTGTAATCTTAGTTGAATTGAGTGGCCTATTGTATTAGGAATTTAGTCAATTGAATTTAAATATTGCCAAATCGAATCAATTAGCTAAATTCGATTGAAGTTGAAATAAGACAAGTAATTATCGATTAATTATTTGAGGTTCTTAATTTAAATAAGACAAATTATTTCTTTAAGACATAAGTTAATTAATAATTATACATAAATATGAAGTTAACTAATTTCGAGTTATATATGTATGTGTGTGTGTATATATATATAAAGTATTTAGAGAATATATTTAAAATATTTTTGAAATTTTCAAAAATAATGATTTCAAATTGAAGAAGCTCGATAATTAATACAAAGTGCATATGATCAAAATTGGGTGTCAACACTCGTGATGATTGAAAGGTGTCCTATATTATAATTGTATATAATCAATGTTTATACACACTTATAAAGTGCAGGTACATTATTTAAAAATTATCTAATTGATTTGTGTATGTGTTGTTTAATTATGTATAACAATATAAAAATTTATATAAGCACCTTTTGTACAATATTATACACGTATATATACAAGTGTGTACACTATTTTGAATTAAAAAAATATTCAGTATAATTATAAAGTTATATAAAATTAAACTTTTGACTTTATTAAAAGAAATACTAATTAATACTCAGTTCACTTCGATCGGTAAATCAAATTTTAAAAAAATATTGATACCCACAATGATAGTACTTTATCTTAATATATTCAAAATCTTAGTTGGTTAATTTTTTTCATTTGTGCTTTCATTTTTTTTAGTTTATTTCAATTTTCATTTTTTCATATAAAATAAATAAAAGATTTGATATTATTATTCAATTTCTCTACGTAAAATCAAATGAAAAGAATAATAAAATTGATATATTTCAAAATATAAAAAAAATCTTTAAAATGGTGGAAAATCTACCATTTTATAAATTCAGCTTCTAAGATATCAAATAAATTTCCGTTAATAACATCATTGGAGTACAAAATTTGGAATCAAAATATAAAAGTAAATTTTTTTAAATTTTATTCTAATTGCAGGAAATTCAATTTCTATTAAATATAAATAAATTTCTTTCTACAACTAACATTTTTCTTTTTATAATAAACTTTAGCATTCTCAAGTCATTAGTAGCAATAATATATTTCATTTCATCTTCCATTGAATAAGAATCAGGACTTGTATCTTCTTTTACTGTGAATTTTGTTTTCAATCATTGAGGTAAGGTTCTTTTCTTCAGAGTAATTTGAAGAAAAAGTAGTGGAAAAGAGAAACAACTAAAATATGGGTTAAAGACCTAATTTCACATAGACATGAGTTCTATTTGTATAAAAATAGTCAAGAGACCAAACATGATAAATTATTGAATACTTAAATGACTAAAACTAGTAAATGCATAGTCAAGAGACTAACAATGATAGGTATATAATTAAGAGACCAAACATGATAATATTTTGAATAGTTAAAGGACTAAATATGATAATGTATAGTTATAGGACAATTTTAGACCTACTTTAATAGTTGAGGGACCGTTTATGAAATTCTCTAATTATGAGCAATCGTAAATGAATTTTTTTTAGAAAATAGTTGAATTATTCAACTACAAATTCTAAGTCGTCGCTATTTAATACCTTACATATTTTGTGACAATTTTTTGTTGTCACTAAATCGTAGGTTGATTAGAGACAATAAAATAATTGTCACCAATTGTTTATATTAATAGTGACGAAAATAAATGTTACAATAAAATCTAAATTTTTATAGCTAAAATTTAGAATATTTTTTGACGAAATTATTTTGTGTCTAAAAATTAATTAATTTTAAGACAAAAATAATATGTCACAAATTAAAAACATCATTACTGACGAAATAATGTGTCACTGGTAACTTTAAATTCGTGACTGACAATACTCAATAAATAGCGCCAATACATTTTTTGATGGGAAACTTTAGTGGACAAAACTTTGCTACGAACTATTATGTTTCGTCACCAAAAGTATCTGTCGTGTACATTTCAGCACGAAAAGTAATTTTTGTCACTAAAAGTGAACAATTAATGACGAATTTTATGTCGTAGCTAATAATTTCGTAGCTATATATCATATTTGTTGTAGTGATTTAATTGTGGTTGCTACTTAGGAGGTCAAAGCCAATATGATTTCCCGGCATTTCCATATCTTTTTGTCCCTCCGCTCTTATTCTAGCTTGAGGTATTAGCACCTCATGGTTCATTCTCTTTGATTCATGCATTTTAGTCATTAATCATGTTTCCATATGCATGCCTGTTCATGAAAACTTTATTTTGATGTTGTGATTAAGCTTGGAGTGATTCTCCATGTTTTTGTGCATTTTGATGAAATTTGCATTCATGTTGGGTTGTTGGTTTCTCTTCTACTCTATTCATGTTAGCTCAAGTTCCATTCAAGGATGAATGTCCCCAAGGGGAAACTATTGTAACCCCTCGGAAGTTAGAAAGTCAAATTAAGGAGAAAGTTGCAAAACTTTTGTTGAAACAATGGTTTATGAGACAAACCTACAGACCGTAGGAAGTCCTACGGGTCGTAAGAATGGAACCATAGAACCAAAAGTTGAGTTTGGAAAATTAAGTACCTTAAGTATGACCCACGACTTGACAGAAGGAGTCATAGAAAGTTTTATAAGTCGTAGGAATGATCCGTAGGAAGATTCAGAGTATTTGACTTGAGACCTCAGTTCTACGGAAGGAAACGACGGATCGTAGGGTATTTTATGGATCTTAAGAAACACCTGTAGAAGTGGTCTAGACTTGGTAAATTTTTTAGTTAAAAGTTGAGGTCTACGGATGGGGACTACGGACTGAAGGAAATTTGATAGTCCGTAGAAGTATGTCGTAGGATTTACCCAATATTTTATGCCAGTTACTCAACCTATGGTTCACCAGTACGGTTCGTATGAATCCTGCAGACCGTAGGGTCTATATGACAATTATTTTAAAGAGTATTTGGATCTTTTCCTATGTACCTAATACCTATACTACATCGTTTTAACTTATAGATAGATCCTATAACTGATTTAACTCCTAAAACTTACCTATTCTCTTTCATTCTCCCAAAAATTCTCTCAAGTTTTCTCTCTCAAGATCAAGGAAGAAGCTAGGGTTTCCAAATCAAGTCTCCTTTTTCACCATTGTTTTGGGCTTCAAAATCAACGTATATGGGAGTTCATTTCCATTCACCCATTGAGTCCCAAAGATTGCTCTAATTCTCCAATTCAATTCCAATCAAATTGGTTAGGTTTTAATTCAATTCCTCATGGGTTCTATTTGTATGTATTCAATTGTATGCTTTTGATCTTATTATGAAAGATTTAACTTAATTACATTCTTTTCAATCAATTCCATATGACTCATGCATGATACAATATTTTGACTATGAACCCCAGAAGGGTGTGTATTTATGAAGGAATTATAAATCTATGATGTTTTCGTGAAAGATATGCATGATTTATGAAGAGGAATGTCTTATGATCTAGGTTGCTTTAAGATTAACATTTACTAAATTGTGAAAGTTTTTTCACATTAAGGGATCATAGTTTGTTGAAAGGTTTTCTCACACATGCATGATTCAAGTTTTAAGGATCTAATCCATGATATTTTTAGCTTAGTTTAGTGACTTAATTGTGTTTTTACATGTATGATGATATGTTCATATTTATGACTAATTTTGTTGAGATTTTACTTAGCACCAAGAGGATATTGAGATGGAGGCTCTCCCGCTAGTAGAGGTCAGGTCTCTAGTAACAATCTTCTTGCCCCTTACTACATGTCCCCGTAGGTTGTCTTAAGTGACATATCGAGTGGGATACCCCAAGATAGAAGTTAAGGTCCTTGCCTAGGCAAGTAAGGACATCTATTTTCGGTGGCAAGACAACGGATTCCATGGTATAGATCATGTGGTGTATGTCAGTTAATAGTAAATATCCTACAAAATGAACTAAGTTGTTCTTAAAATGTTTTATGAAGCTTTCTTTATGATTTAAGATGCAATGACCATGTTCAAATTTTATGATGTTTTTTTAAAGGCTTCCACTATGTTTAGCTACGTCATGATACCATATTTTCGAATATGTCCCCTTATTATCTTGTTTCATGTTTTTATGCATATCCCTCATACTTAATACATTTCATGTACTAACACATACTTGTGTCTTCATTGTTTCACTAATGTAGGGTGTGACGCTTCCCCTCCTCCCGCTCGTGGCTAGTTGATCACTTAAAGATTTAAAGACTTGGTGATTCCTCATAGTCCGAGGATCATGTCGCGTTTATTGTTTTCAAATATCTTTGCTTTTCAGATGTTGTACATGGTGTACGGGTTTAGTTCCGACCACTTTTATGATGTTCTAGATGGATTCTCATGACTATGAGTGATTTTCACTTCTAATCTCAAACTCTTTTATTCGTATGAGACTCTTTACTTTTGTCTATTACAATGTGTATATGTATGTCAAGTGACTTGTGTAGGACCTTGCAAGATCTTATATGTCATGTCACGTTTAGGGTGTACTTTGGGTCGTGACATAATCTTGATTTTGTATTCAGTGTACATGATAATTGTGTTTGATAATCATGGTACTAGTGATTCTTGTTCATGATACTTGTGATTAATCTACTTGGTAATTGTGAATGACATATTTGATACTTGTTGGTTGGTGAATTGTAACGATTGGACTGTAATTGGTAAACCTTGTGAACTGTGTATTGTAAAACTATTAGGTTGGGCTGACTTCTATGCAGGTTATAGTTGAGGCGATTCGGTTGGAATGAAAGGAGTACTTGTATTCTAGCTTAGTTTTGCCTTGTTTAGTAGGTTACTTGTTGAGTATCGTGTTGTTTAGTACTCACTCATTGCTTCTTCACTTGTGGAGGTTTTCAGCCTGGACCCGTGTGATCTTTCTTCTTCATCTATTTTTGAGGCTTCCTGAGGACACATTAAGAGGTAGTTGCTTGTCATTCCGGCGGGTCCTCTTGTTCCTTACTTTATGTTTTGTTTTATTCAAGAAACTAAGACATTAAGACTTATATTATCTTTCAAATTATGTATTATTATACTAGTGTCTTGTACACACGACAACTAGGTTTTGGGGTTATTTTAGAATGACTATATTTTCCAATCTTATGCTATTATTGTCGTATTTTTTTGGTTTTCTTTCGTATTGTTGGGTTTGAGGCTAACTTGTCTTGGTGGAATAAACGAGTGTCATCACATCAATTTTTTGGTCATGACAAATGGTATCAAAGTTCAAGATTCATAGGTATCACGTGTATACAAGCCAACTCTAAGTCTCCAGGATCGGTACAAAGACGTCTATACTTATCTTTGATAGGCTAAGAAGAATGTTAGTAAACTTCCTTTTATTCACTCTTTCTTATCGTGCGTGGTTACCTTCATTAGTGCTGAGTTACCGCCTGCTATTTTGGCATATGCCGAGGACCAAAGCTTCTATTTTCAGTGGTAGGCGTAGGCAGTCCCCGAGGCAATTACTAAGACCCTAGCTAGGGGTAGGGGTAGGGATTGAGCTAGAGGTTGTGCTAGTTGAGTAGCATAAGCTAGAGGTTGTACTCATGGAGCGACACAAACTAGAGGTCGAGCTAGAGAGGTCTCCCCATAGCCACAAGTTGAGGTTATTGAGTACCAAGTTCCTCCGGAGTGTACAACTCTTTTGTTTCTGGATACCTTATTGAGGATGCTGGGTGTGTTGGAGAACTTCTCTTAGGGTGGTGCGACCGGTACACCCTACTATTTTGAAAGCGATCGACTAAATAACAAACACATGTTTACCTTTTAACACCTATGGCAAATTTACATGTTAAAAAAATGAGTACTCGAACTCGTGATTTCTTCATAAAATTAATTATTTTATGTATAACATTTACAAACTTTTACCTGACCAGATGAAAAAAAAGGTACTAGTAGAAGGGGAGGCTTTATCATCAAAGACTTTGCTGGAATGGTAAGTACTCAGTTCTTTTTTAACATAGATGTTTCGAGTTCAAGTAACATATACTTTTGGAAGGAAATATTTTACCTCTAAAGTGGAACGTGTGAATTCAAATACCGAACATCAGGTGTGAAATCCAAAAGAAAAAAAAGGCCTCAAACATAACATAGTTACTTGGAAGTAAAGGTGAGATACTAAATCAAAACTTAACAAGAGAAATAATAGAGAATTTGGTATAGGAGAATATGCAAGAAGGAATAGTAGTAGTGAGGTCAAAATTATAGTGGGATTGTTGGTTAGATAACATTTCAAAATGGCAAACACAGAAAAGTAGAAATAAAAGGAAAAGTGTAATATTTGCTTTCGGAATTTTCTCTGCAATTGATTAAGTAGAATCATGTTCTATATTAGGAAATCTCCTTTATTACCAGTTCTGTTGCAGTATTGTTTAGTAATAAGCCTTTTCTCCTTTGCACGTGCGTTCTATGTGAATTTTTATAGATTCGTTACAACAATAAAAAATTTATGCAAATCGTGTGAAGTGAGTAATATTTTTTTTAATGTGTGTCAAGAAATACCAAATGAGGGACACATTGTAATGTTTAAAATCAATTCCTTTGAAGCTACCATCAGTAAATCAATTCTATTGAAGCTATTATCGGTAATTTTTAAACTTTAATTAGTAGTTAACACACTTTAAATAAAGTCACAAATGACTATTGTTTAGTAATAAGCCTTTTTTTTATGACAAGGGAAACCCACAGCCGCTACCCTTTGGGTGCGCACAGGGTAAAACCCCCGCTCCTATGCAATAGCTTGTAAACCACATAGGAGAGGTAACCCGCACTAGGCAAGCCCGGTGCGACGAGCTCAACCCAAAAGACAAACCCCTTGCTTTCGCTGGCAAGGGGTTTTGAACTTGAGACCTCCAACATGGAAGTCCCAAGCCCAAACCACTGGGCCACCCCGAAGGGTTAGTAATAAGCCTTTTCTCCACTTCAAGTCTGAACTCTGCTATATATATATATATATAATGACTAGTCTTCGCCGGGTTTATGCGAGTTTGCTCTGCAACTGTCCCGCCCCGCCCCATTGTTATCCCTAGGTTGAAAGAATAATAATGTAGAGAATTTGGTATATGACAATGAAAACTAAAAAAGTAGTGAGGTCAAATTGACAGCATTATTAAAGTGGAAGTGTTGGATTAGATAACATTTCAAAAAATCTGATTCCATAAGGCAGAAAAAGAAATGTAGATAAAAATTAAAAGTAATTGGTTATTTAGGCTTGGGTTCCCAAATCAATCTTTCTGAGTTGCCTTCCAGTTTTATTGCTTCTTCTCCGCCCAATAACTGGTTGTGTAACATTGGGCTGGAGTTGGTTCATAACACAAAAGTTATTGGGTTCACGTGTACTTATTACTTTCCTAGATTCCGATTAATAGACGACACTCTAGCTTCTGTCATCACTAGTGTCTTCATACTGAGAGCAGAGAGTAGAATATTTACATGAAGATATATATAAAAGAGTACGTTGATGCTTTATATTTCTAAGTAAAAGAAAGCTACATCGAGTTACAAGCATATCAACAACTATATGAGTATTTCATATAAAACGAAGAGCAAGTGGATGATACTAACCATAACCAATTGTGTTTAGAAGTTGTAAGATTTCTGTCAAAGAAACTCCATCCAATTGAGTAGCTAGATTGAGACATATACAAGATGAAAAAGTATTTGTTATATTAGATGTTGTTTGTAAGTGGACATTTGGATCATTCCTACCTTCTATGTTTTCGGTTTATTGTTAGAAAGGATAAGCATTCCTCCTTCAGTATCTATAAAGAGTTTATCTTTGTTGTAAAACTCTAGTGTTTTGGTTTTTATTATAATACTGCATTTGTTATGGTACAGAGTGAGATTGGAAAAATGTTGGTTTTGTTCCTCAACTGTATATCCAGGCCATGGTATTCAATTTGTTCGAAAAGAAGTCCTTGATCTTTCTGGTTGTCTCTTTTATGGGACACCGTGTTTTCAAGACACAATTCAGATAAGGTGTAGTTTTGAGGTCTTATTTTCCTCATTGTATTTCTTATCAGTTTCATTCAAAATGTAACTGACAACACTTTGAAGTCCATCATGAAAATTGATAAAATCTTGAGGTCTTTTTATTTATCCAAAATCATAATATAACTGGGAATGATTAATGTTTTATGTAGAATAGGGAATTGTTGTTGATGATTAAGTTGATTTAGATAGTTTGTTTAGCTATTTGTGTATACAGTTCATTAAATTGTTCACTGGGCATAAGGGCGGAGCTACAACCCTGTCTACTGGTTCTGTCATGTATTTGTGTTTAAAAATTCACTTAATACGTATATATTATTTATCCAGATCTACTATGCTTGCTTTTCTAGAATACAACATTCATAAACTCAAAATAGTTTCGTTAAAGTAACAAACACACTAGTATGGTGAGTGGGAATGATAATAAGAGACATTATCCACCAGGGTCAAGGTCTTGGGAGCTCGAGCACATCGATGGTTGATAATAAAATTAGAGGGGGGCGGGGGGGGCGCTCGTATGACCTGGCAGAAAGCAACATTGAAGGTAATTAGTTACTATATATAATTCAAATACAAAAAATTATAGAAGTTAAAAATCTATACAATTCTGCCTAACCAACAAAAACGAATGGCAACAGAGTTTGCCTTTTTCATTTCAAGATTACACACACTGAACACCTTTTAAAACTTCAATCTTGTTGATCGGGTTGAACAGTTAATGTCAGTGTGGTCGACCACGATAGGGATTTCAGATCCCTCGAGGTGGAGTAACTACAATGTCCTACTCCCAGGATATGTAGTTCCTCCAATCGAACTAGTCTTGATAAGACCATTGGTGAAATCCTTTTAAGTACTTGATGCTTATTTAAAAACTCTTAACATAATGAGATTGGTTCAATTTTCCTTTCTTCCTTGGCACCTCCTATAACTAAGAATTTCCAAATTGAAAAGTTTTCCAATAAAAGAAAGTTGACGTACTTAAATAATGATACTAGTATAACCTATAATTATAATATGTAGCAATTAGTTGGACAACACAAACCTTGTATTTGAACCTCTGTTGTGTCCATTTATTCAGATCATCTACTTTCACCTCATAATCAAAGTTCACACTTTCAAGACTCGGTGTACTCACACATATTTCCTGTTGGACAAATGTCTTTATTTCAGGGCAGTCATAAATACACACAATTCTGAGAAATGGAAATTCAAGAGCATGGTTTGTCAGAAAGAAATGCCTCAGCTTAGGCAGATTGAGAAGGTCCAGCCTTTACAACCGGGGAAATAAGGTCATGATTCCTTCTCCTTGTTGTTCCTCTTTTGTGATCACTTCTTCAATTGATTGGCACTTTGAAATCACTAGTAACCCTAGATTCAGAAGACCTCTGACCACTGATAAAGACATCAAGTTTCTTAATTTTCCACAATTTGACACTACCAACGTTTGAAGTTTGTTGAAGTAGGCAGTTGGAAGTTGGTGAGAGCGTACAACACTTATTTTGTTAGCACCCACTATAACTAGATATTCTAGGTTGGGACAAGAAACCTGCAAATGTTGAAGTATCAAACTTTACTGTTTTTTCTACTTCAATATGAAAAAAAAACAATATTAAAAATATTTCTTATTTTATTATAATCATCTAAATAAAAATTAATGGTGGATTTACTTTAATCTTATATATATGACATATATTATCCGTTCAAAGGGTATACGAAATTATTCTATTTAAATTTATAAACTGAGATTAAGAAGAAAAAAATTATTTCCTATATTTTTTTTATTAGTTAAAGTGATTTTAAAATTTAAAAAAAAAAAAGAGAAAATGGTCAAATTCCCACTCAATCTATTACCGGATTCCCAACTACACACTTAACCTTCACGGGGGTCCTATCACCCCCCTGAACTGTTTAAAACTGAAATTATCATCTCTCTAAATGCTTATGTGGCGAAGTGAGTGTATGTCACTCTCCCTAAGAGAGTGAACAGCGAAAATAAATATTAGAACTTTATTTTTATTTTTAGTATATATATATATCTTCTATTTTTTTCCTTATTCCTTTCTTTCTTCTTCATAGAAATCTCTTCCTTCTTTGGACCAGATCTGTCCGTCTCTCGTCATTTCTACGTCGTTGCCGCCGCTACTATCTTCACCGGATGTACCATAAAATTTTTGTATTCCTCTTGATTCGAATTTGTGTATGAAATTAGGAATTTTTGAAAATCAACTCTTTATCGATATTATTGGAGTTGCTAATCATCCTTGTAAATGGTCAACCCACTAAGTTGATTCGGTTGACAAATTTTTATTTTGATTCTTTGGAGCTCCAAATTTGTAATTTTAATCCAAACCAATGAAGAATTTTGAATTTTCGATGAAAGCCAAATTTGATTTTAAGAATAAAAATATTTTTGGCTATGGCGATTGAAAACAACAATGGAGTGCTTGTTTGTACCATCAAGCGGCCTAAGATTTACATCTCGGTATGTTCACATGGTCGAGAAGTTTTTCCGAGCCGGCTTGCCAGATTCAACATTCATCCATTGTTATGTATTCATTAACTCCAATTTGAGAAATTTGACATATGCATTCATGGAAATGATCTTAATACAAATCAAGTAGAGGGTGAAATGACAAATGGGATTCAAAATCCTTGCTGACCTTCTCCTTTTCAAGATTGTAGTGATTGGTAGACCTTTGGTGTTTATAGTAATGGAGAAAATGGTGAAAATATTTTTGGGTTTGGAGAGATGGTGAAAAAATAGAAGAAAAGAGTAAAGAATAATGAAAAAATTGAAGAAAAACATTTTTTCCATGTGTCAAACGCGTGAGTTTCACCCATCAACATAAATGTGGTTGTGGCTTTTTAGGGGTACAATAATTTCGATTTTAAACAGTTTAGGGGGGTGATAGGACCCCCGTGAAGTTTAAGTGTGTAGTTGGGAATCCGGTAATAGATTAGGGGGGCATTTGACCATTTTTTCTAAAGAAAACAATAATAGAGTTCTTAAAGTAATAATTTTTTATTAGGAATAAGATTTGCTTAAAAAAATAATAATATATTTATTCGGAAAAGAGCATTTTCGACACATTTAGTAACAACTGGGATTTTTCGGACTAAACTATCAACGACAAGGGCATTTTTGGAACAAAGTATTGAGAGCAAGGACATTTTTTTACTATACTATAAATGGACATTTTTTTATCATTTCACGTAGATTAAGGGAATTGTTTTTACCCTTTTTCAAAAAATAAATTACAATATAGCTTGAAACAAAATAGTCTTACAATTGTTCTTACTTTTTTCTTCTTTTTCCATATCTATTTAGTTTCACACTAAAAAAATGAAATAAGATTATGAAACTCAATTTATGATAAGTTAATAGATATCTAAGGAGATATTTAAAACTTAAATTAGTGGTTGAATAAAAAAAAAGTCAAAAAATTATTTGACAAAAAGGATATATATGAGCAATAGTAAATATGGCAAGTAAAAGGTAACATTTAGATGATAAGAAGCAAACCTTTTCATGAAAACGAGGATTTGAGTGAGTGATGGAGTTGTTGGATGTAGGTCAGAAAGTTTGCAACTCAGGTAATCCCCCTAAGTACATATTGTGTAACCGAGGGAACTCAATGCCCTCGATAGTGGCACTGCAAAAGTGAGTGAGACATTCGAGACATGCAAGGTCCAAATTATATAAATTGGGGAACTTGATTACTTCATATGTCGTCTTCAATAAATGTGTCACTAAATCACATTTAGAGAGACTTAGATCTTTCACATTTTGAAATTCATTCAACTGCAACTCAGTCAACATATTAATAGTGCCCTTTCCAATTGAATGTACAAGTTCGCTCTCCTTCAACATGTGGCAGATCCAATCAACCAATGGGGCGGTCCCCGTCACCTCTAAGGCAATATTCTTGTCATAACGACCCTTGGGCAGCCTCTCATTGTCAGCTTCTCGACCCAGTCTAAGAGTGTACCATGTCAACTTGGACGGAAGATCAAGGTTAATGTATATCGCATCGCTACAACATTTATGTAATGCCAGTGCACTCAATTTTGATAAGGATTCCACTTCCCTCAAATCTACTACTCCCACCATATGTAGTTCCTCCAATTGAGCTAGTTTTGATAACACCCCTGATGAAATCCTTTTAACTGCTCTTTTCTCATTCCAACACTCTAACATAATTAGCTTACTCAATTTTCCTATCTCCTTTGGCAGCTCATCTAACTCACAATCTCTTACGCTAAAATTTTTTAATTCGACAAGTTCCCCAATAAAGGATATGTCATCCAACCTTAAATTACTCACACAGCGTCCTCAGACTTGACAACCTCATAATCGGTTCTGGAAAAGGAAGAATGGACTCGGCAAATATGTATCCCCTCAGGCTCAAGACATGGGGTTACTCATTTCATCAAAAAAATCCTTCTGTAATTTAAGTGGATCTTCAAAACGGAGTTTCAACATTAAAAGCTTCAGTTTTGGGCAAAATATTGGTCTAGGATGCTCATCAAATTTATTTGCAACAATTGACATGTGACTGAAATGCTCATAAAAGTTCTTATTGGGAACTCTTAAGAGTTAATATCGTGACTTACCATAAATTTATGCTCTCCCTCAGATGCAATACTGATAGCCACATCACGGACCACATCATGCATTTTCACATGATTTTTGTCTGAACCTTGGGATAACAAGAAACAATCTTTCAATATTTCTAATAGAAGACACACCCTATTTCTTGTTCCTTGTATATTTTTAATTCCCGAAAAGATGTCAAGCCCCATTCCAAATCTAAGCAATTCTTCAGTCCAAATATCACCATCTTCCTCGAACAAAGAACAAAACAAAAAGAGGTACTTTGCTTCATTCTCTCCCAAGTGGTCATAGCTTAGCCTTAGAGATTTATACACCTTTGTGTGCACTCCAGGGATATTTTTTGGTTCTACATCACGTAATTGTATAAGGGCATCCTCCCACGAAGGCTTGGTTTTATGCTTTAGTGCTCCTGCAACGGTAATAATTGCAAACGGCAACCCCTTGCATTCTTTGGCAACCTCTTTTGTTGTGTCATGAATAGACGGAACGTCAATTGAATCACCAACTTTCTCCTTGAAAAGAAACCATGCTTCCTTTTCAGATAACATTCCAACATCCATGATATTCTGAGCTTCCATTGCTTCACAAATATTTCGGGAACGCGTCGTCAATATCACTTTGCACCGATGGTTGTAGTTGCTACCGCTAGGAATTCCAAGTTTGTCTAGATCATGAAGATCCTCCCAAACATCATCCAAGATGATAAGGGTGCGGCTGTTTTGATCCATTAACCTTGTACGCAGTCAATCTCCACGACTCAACATATCATCCCCTTCTAATGTCAGCCCGACTACTCTTGCGATCTCACCTTGAATTCTTTTCAACTCGGGTTGTTGACTGACAGTTACCATGACAATATCATTGAACAACGTTTCTTGTTTTGCCTTTTGTCTTATTTTCTCAGCCAGTGTAGTCTTACCAACACCGCCCAGACCACATATCCCAATCATAGTGACCCTGTCATCTCTTAAAGCTGCCATGACCTCTTCCTCTTTTAATTTTCTGGAGTCAAACACCTCATCATTGTTACTAGGTATAACCTCACTTTGAATTGGATGATCATAGGAGAAAGTATTAGGATTGGTGCCTTCATTTCGAAGATCAATCAACTCACCCACAATTTTCTTAGCTTTCTTGCTCAGGGAGTAACGTGACTTCAAGTTTGGACACCAACCATATCTTTCAACCTCAATTCTACCTCGTTGCATTACAACTGCCACATCTGCAGTAGTGGTATCAATATTCCTTAACCAAGCCTCACCATTGGGTGAAATGTCTTTTAAGTTTCTCCGTGCATCTTCCGCTCTTCGCTGCACCTCACTTTTGATATTCTTTAGCTTCTCAGATTCTTTATCCATACATCTCATGTTGCTCTTGTAGTAAACTAAATACCCAATCCCTCACGCAGCTAGCTGCATCAAGCAACCTGCAACTTTTTCCACTAAAATAGATAAGAATTCCGTAGCTACTATACTTTAGTAGTAAGCCTTTTTTCAACTATCAAGTCTGAACTTTTTGCTTTCTAATTCTCTCTTTTTGACTGGTGGAAATGAAGAATTTGGTATGAAAATGAAATATTAGACAGTGGAAATGGAGAATTTGGTATGAAAATAAAATATGAGATAGCGGAATTGGAGAATTTTTGTATGAAAATGAAAGCTAAATTAGCAGCAATGAAGAATTATGTATGAAAATGAAATATGAGAGAGCGAAAATGGAGAATTTGGTATGAAAATCAAAGAGTAGCAATGTTGGAGAATTTGGTGTGAAAATGAAAGCTAAAAGAAAAGCAATGTAGAATTTGGTATAAAAATCAAAGCTTGAGAGAGGTAAGGAGAGTTTGATTGTATTATTCCAAGCAACAAATTCACACAGGTTTATAAGCGCATTCATGTTAAGAGTGGGGTCAAAATAATATTGTTTAAAGTGAGAGTATTGATTAGCTAACAGTTTAAATTAGTGAACATCTGATTCCATATATTCCTTCACTCAAACTCATGTTACAACTTTCCTAAAATATACGCATTCTTGCAATGACAGACACTATAAAGAAGAAAAAAGGAATAGTAATTGTTGCTTTTTGGAATTTTCCATTTGCATGCCAAGTACTCAAAGATCAAACTTTGTCCATACATTCTCTCCAATTTTTGACAAAGTATATCCTTTCCAGTTTCTTCCTATCTGCCTAAATTTTGGTGGACAGAGTTATCTGGTAGGACTTTATTTTAAATGCGATGATTATTATAAAATAAACACTCAATTTTTTATGTTGGAACAAGCAAGAGGAATCACTCATGATACCAAGGTTCAAATCCAGCTAGAACCCCTATTTCTTTTTTCTTTAAATTAAAAATAAAATAAAATAGGCACTCGATTTTATGACAAAGAAACTTGCAGTTGCAACCCTAGTCGCTACTAGGGGCAGACCTACGTGTCGCTTAGGGAGTTCACCCGAACCCCCTCGTCGAAAAATTACATTGTATATAAGGTAAACTTCTAATGTTAAGCGTATATATAGTAAAATGAACCCCCTCAACAACCAAAAGAGGAGTGTGGCTCACTGGCAAGGGGATTCATTGTTAAACTGCAAGTTCTGAGTTCGATTCTCGTTGAGTGCAACAAGTTTATACTTTTTTTTTCTGCTTTGGAAAGGCTGAGATGAGCTCAGGTTGTGGGATTATAACCCAAAAAAAGGCCTCATTATTTTTGGATTCAATCTAAAACTATATTATTTTTGTTTTTTTTTCTTTTTATGTGATATGTTTTTCTCAATTTATCTTTGTTTAAATTTATTAGCCACATTTTTTATATTTGTCTTTGATTCTACTTATTTATATTGCTCATTTTATTTCTACATAACTCTCTTCTTATGTACCAACTTAAAGAAACTCTTTGAGAAAATGATGAATTGTTATTAAATTTAAAATTGAATTAGAAAACTATTATATAAAATAAAGTTGTGAATATCTTTTTAATAAAATCTATTTAATTGAATTTTTTTTTCTTAATTTCATTGTATTTCTTTCTTACTATTTTTAAGTCGATTCTAAAGAGATTAAAACTAAACAAAACTTATTTGATTGGTTCATAATTTATTTTTTTAACAAATGATTAACCTAGTAAATTAAATGAACTAAAAAAATCGACGATGTCATTTATTTATCTTCTGAATATGCACTATAATATTAGTAACTTGATCTTTACATCTTTCTAAAGAATCTTGATGGTTTTTAAACTAACATATGATTGAATGTGCACTAATTCAAAATTTAAAAGTCCTAAAAAGTAGAATATTGCAAAACAAAAGGAAAGACACTAGAAATTTTAAAAGCTCGATGGACCAGGGTAAAAGTAGGAAGAACCTAACACAACATGACAATATAACTTAAATTTCCTCCCATGTCACTCGATTTTTCATCTTGTAATTTTTACGTGTTTACTTCTTTATACTTCGCACTCTCTCAACAAAAATCCTGGATCCCCCACTGGTCGCTACCCTTGGGGTACGAACAGTGTAATATTTGAATTTGACACAATGATTAAGAGAATAATAATTGACATGATTAGTTTACCACATTCCCCATGTTAATTAATGTTTAGTATTAGTTCTTGATAAATGACTTGGGAATAAGTAATTAATGTTAAGGATAAAACATGAAAAAAAAATATTTTTTCTTAATATGTTGAAAGTGATAGTGTAAAAATGAAAATATATTTTTAAAATAATGAACAAATAAAAGTGAATAGATAAAATATTTGAGAACAAATCACGACTCTATTCCAAACCAATCTAACTCATTTGTTAATTTTGGATAATAATAATATTTCAAATAGATTATCCTTAATAAAAATATACAAATAATTTCAAAGTTTTGTTCTCCTGTGAGAGCTTTACATTAGAGTAATGCTAAAAGGCCATAAAAATTTGGCCAGAAATGTGAGATGTCTATAGTATCCTTATTTCAATTTTTGCATTTATTCCCCCAATACTTTTCCCTCCAAAACAAAACTAACTTTTTTCTATTTCCCAAACTCTTTGGCTGCCAAGGAAATGTTTTTGTGTATAGTGAATGATCCAGACATGAATTTGGGGATATCTATGATGCACCGAAAAGGCCGGAGCAGAAAATTGCAGACTTAGAGGATATTGAATCTAGAGATAGCAATCCAGAAATATGAGCACTAGTTAATAAGAAAAAAGCTGAATATGTTCAATTCTTAAAACTACAAGATTCAGTACTAAAGGCAAAAAGCCAAGGCTAATTGGTTGGAAGACGGGGACAAAAACACTGCATATTTTCACAGTGTGATAAAAGAGAGAAGAAGGAAACTCAACATTCAAAAAATACAGGATGAAGATGGAGTTTGGCGTGAAGGGAATGAAGAGATAGCAGAGGCAGCGTGAAGGGAATGAAGAGATAGCAGAGACAGCAACTCAATACTTTCAGAAAATATTTGGACATAAACAAGCATCAGAAGACTACTCTCCACTGGATTGCATTCGTCCAAAGGTTTCAATAGAGGATAATGATATGCTTACAGCTATTCCAACACTGGAAGAGGTGAGAGATAGTGTATTTGGGATCAATCCGGAGAGTGCACCAGGACCAAATGGGCTAAAAGCACTATTTTACCAAACTTGCTGGGAAGTGGTGGCGGAAGATGTATATGCAGCAGTCAAATTCTTCTTTGAAGGTGCTAACGTACCAAAATTCTTTACCCATACTTGTATTGTGATGTTACCAAAAGTGGACTTCCCTCAACATTTGACAGATCTCATACCGATTAGTTTATGTAATGTATCCAGCAAGATCTTGTCAAAACTGTTGAATGCGAGACTGGCCAGACTTCTCCCAATGCTAATCTCAACTAACCAATCAGGGTTCATAAAAGGGAGAGTGATTTCAAAGAACATCATGTTGGTACAATAAATCATCAAAGACATCCAAAATCCGAAAAAAGGGGATAATGTGGTATTGAAATTGGATATGGCCAAGGCCTATGATAAAGTGGCTTGGCCTTATTTATATGAGCTGATGAGGAAGCTTGGCTTCTCAGAAGGGTGGATTGACCTGATCTGCAGACATATCTCAAATAACTCGTAGTCCTTAATAGTGAATGGACAGAGATATGGCTTCTTTAAAGCAGAAAATGGCTTGAGGCAGGGCGATATCTCACCATCATTATTTGTACTCAGTACAGAGTTGTTTTCCATCATGTTAACAAATATTCAGGAAATGAGAAGATATAAAGGATTCCACATGAATAATTTTGGACCACAAATTAACCACCTGGCTTTCGCAGATGACGTGATGATATTTATGAGTAGTCAAAAAAAAAACTATGAAGCTTATCATGAAGGTCTTGGTAACATATGAAGCAACATCGGGGAAAAAAATAAACAAAGACAAGAGTTATTTTATGATAGCCTCAGGTACCCCAATCTGGATTAAGCACAAATTTGCGAGATGTACAGGGATGCAGCATAAACACTTTCCAGTATTCCCACTGATAGTGGGAAGGCAAAGGTTGGCTTATTACGCAGACATCATTAGTAAGGTTACTAGCAGAATAAAGGGATGGCAGAACAAACTCCTTTTGCCCGGAGGAAGAGCTATACTGGTAAGACATGTATTACAGTCAATCCCAATTCACGTATTGTCAACCATCAATCCACCAAAAGGCGTGTTCAAGCACCTGGATAGAATTTTGGCAGCATTCTTTTGGAGAGCATCTGATGGTAATGAAAGACACTACTGGGTGGCATGGAACTCATTATGCTATCCTTAAAAGGAAGGGGTAACACAATTCAGGAATCTTCGAGATGTATGCAAAGCCTTTAATGTGAGAGCATGGTGGAATCTACGAACTGGGAACTCATTATGGAGAGATTTTATGGAAGCAAAATATTTTTAAAACTCACACCCTCTAGCAGTAACTTGGAAGCATCACTCTTCTGGAAAGTTTTGTGCAGCATTAGAACAGAAGTAGAGGAGCATTTATTGTGGATACCAGGAGAAGGCAACATATCTTTTTGGTATGACAATTGGACAAAACAGGGAGCTCTTATCAACCTGTTGGAGGATGACATAAACTCTACTGATGTATTGTTGAAAGAAGTGACGACAAATGGAGCGTGGAATGACTTTAGAGAGATGGGCATACCAACAGAGCAATTTAACACATGAGGTACAGGACAGAGCAAATTGGACAGCAACGAGTATAGGTTCCTTCACAGTAGCCTCAGCTTGGGATCAATTACGAAAAAAAAGGAGATTTCTGATATAGATTCCAAAATTTGGCATAAAATGGCTCCTTTCAAGAAGTCATTTATAACATGGAGAGCACTACATGACAGACTTCCCACAGATACCAGATTTGGTAGAAATCTAGAGGCAAAGTGTTATTGTTGCACACCATCAGTTGGAACTAGAATCTAATGAACATCTATTTTGTTTTGGGAATTTTGCAAAAGATATATGGAGTAAATTTGTAGGTCTATTTGGAGTTCAAATAAGAGAACTAAATCTTAGACAAATGTTGATCAAATGGTGGGCGCATAAAACGTGGAATAGAGTGTCATCTTTCATGGTAAAGATCATACCTATCCTTATTATGTGGGAACTGTGGAGATCCAGATGTGCAACAAGATATGGTTCAGAGAAGTCATCAATATACAAGTCCAAAAGAGCAATAATGCATGATCTGATTGGTCTCACAGAACAAAAAGAGAGATCAAGAGAAGAAGAATAACGATACAACATTGTTGTAGAGAGGCAAAAAGAGTGGTGGACAAGCTAGCATCGATTAGTCATGATCATCAAGAGTGCATTGTCTACCAAACTTTGAGAGTCTGCCAAGATTTGTGAGAGGCTTGCTTCAGCTGGACAGAATGGAAGTTGCATAATTTAGAATCAGAAACTTACAGGACAAGGAAATAGTCTTTGAATCCCCGTAAGAAGAAGAGTTTATGGCTTTATTTTAACTTTTTCCATTACTTCAAAAAAAAAAAAAATTTAAACTAACCTGCTTGGGGAAGGAAATCTCTGATCACTTCGGGTATACGAGTGTTGGGTAATTTTATTTTCCAATAAACCTCTAAAGTTATAGCTGGAAAAAAAATAACACGTTAATTTTTATATTTTAATCATTCCAAATAAGAATTAACAAATATAGAAAATGATAAAATTATTTCACTAATTTTAACCATGAATAAAAAATTCAGTTACTCCAATAATACTAAGTAAGAGGATGTTTCAAAACAAATAAATAAAAGATTACTCAATATCTAGTTATCAACTATAATACTTTAAAATAGATGTATTTTATGTAGGATAATATATTAAATTACAATATGTTTAATGTATATAAATAAAGTATAACATAATTAGGATATACATTAAAATATATGAAGCCGTCATGATCCTTTGGGAACTGTGGAATGCTAGAAATAGTCTTGTGTGGCATGAAAGACCTCTACAACCCAAAGTTGTTATCCAAAAAGTAGCCCTATTTGGCAGGATTAGACTAACGCAGGAAGGGCAACCTCCAGTTCTATTCCAACTGGCTTTCCAATTAGATGGATTCCTCCTAATGAGAATATCTTTAATCAAAACATTGATTCTTTTTTTATCTTACTTTGGGAGTAGCAAGAGTTAGCATGCTAGTCTGTGATTCTCATGGAAACTTCATCATATGTTGCTCTAGTCGTTTAGATACACCACACGACTCACTCATGGTCGAGAGTTTGGGTATTCAAGAAGCACTAAGCTAGCTAAAGGAACACTTTGCATCAATTATAATAATTGTGGAGATTTGACAGTCTTTTGGTTAAACAAGCATTGGGAAAATCTTGCGACAACAACTCTTAGTTTGGCGTTATAATTCGTGATTGTAAACCACTCATGTGTGACTTTACTTCTATTTCATTTTCTTTTATTAAAAAAAACTAGTGAACCATTGTGCCGATCCGTTAGCACAAGCTTCAAGTTCTATGTCTTTATGCTATGGAGTGGAAACCAGATCCCCATCTTTTAAATACATGATCTACTAAACTTTGATTTGATTAATAATTGATTATAGAGCCTTTGTAAAAAAAACTAAATAAATGTAATGTATCGCATACAACAAAAACCTAATGCTTATTCAAGACAAATGAATCCATACACCAGCATAACAATGATAATGTTTGTTCAGACATTTGCTGATTACTTTCCTTGTGGATATAACTACATTCTAACATATAGAGTTACCTTCTAGAGATTCTCCAACTTCTTCGCGCGGCTGAACTAGATGTTAGGTCCTCCATGTTGATAGATCAGTTTCTGTACATCCGAGCTAGCTCAACCTTTCTAACATGCGTGAATAATTTCGCATGCCTCACCTCATATAAGGATCATCACCATTCGAAAGAGGAAACGTCTTCACAATGATCGACAACAAGACAAGATCAACTTGAGATTGCAAGCCAGCTGCTTGCAATAAATAAAGTGCTGGATGGTCTCAGATGTAATACAGTAGCATCTAGTATTGCATATGGAAGCTCAAAACATTTTTTCATACGCAAGTGATATAATACACAGCGAAGAGATTTCTACCTCATCTGATATTGTCATTGACAACATTATACAAATGAATGGATCCTGAAGACTAAGCAAATCATACATGATGAACGTTAATTGAATACTGAATATGGATTTTAGTCAAGTGGTTCTTTTCCGTTGTGATAAATATCCAAAGATTATCGCACTAACCCATGAAGCTGAATATTCTTAGAAAGGCTTAATCATACCAAAATCATAGAATGTGAAGGACATGGAGGATTGACAAGTACAGAGTACACTGAGCATGACCCATTTTTGATGGCTTGAAGTCAAGCGAAAGGGATAAGACATGTGCCATCATGTCCGGTTTTGGGTCTTGACAAAAGCACACAACCAAGTATAAAATTACCGCTTGCCCTCGTCTGGAAGCAGGCATGTCGTCCATGACCTGCTTCCTCACCTCTAATTACTAGTAGAAAAAATAAAGTATTCCTTGAAGTTAATAGAGTTTATGAGGAATAATCATTATAACTTGGCCCATTTTTCGGTCCACACACTTATAGGTATGGATGTCAAATATGACCTGAAAATTGGTGGTCCACCCAATTCGCCCAAAATCTTGAGCACAAGATAATATCATATTGGATTGACCCTCTTAATCTAACCAAACATAACTCATTTTTAAAGTGATCTCTAAATTTTGTAAAACTCTAGCACATTTTAAAGATTTGCTTTAATTTGGATTTACTGCTAAAAATTCACTTTGATTTTAATATGGATCGGGGTTGAGTCTCGAGGCTCTTGTCGCGACTGAAGGTTGGTTTCAAGTTTCGAATCTCGAGGATTGGGTCTTGGGTTAAGGTCAGAGTTAGATATTGAATCGTTCTCGGGGGTAAGTGCTCGAGTTCCTAGTTGAATCTCGAGCTATTGTCGAAGGGTCTCAAGGCTTGGGTCAGGATCAGTTTGATTCTCGTGTCCTAGGTCAGGGGTCAAGGCCAAGGGTTGCAGCTTAGATCCTAGGTCTCAAGGCTCGTATCTTTAGTTAAGGTTAGATTTTAAGTCAGGTTAAGAGTTTTGGTTCATGGTTGAGACTCGACTAGGAGTCCCGAGTTAGGGTTTGGTCCAATTAGATGGTTTCCTCCTAATGAGAATATCTTTAAGTGAAACATTGATGCTTCTTTTGACCTTACTTTGGTAGGAGCAGAGACACATGCTAGTTCGTGATTCTCATGGAAACTTCATGAGAGGTCGCTCTAGTTGATTAGATATGCTTCTGACTCCCTTATGGTTGAGGCTTTGGGTGTTCGAGAAGCAGTAAGCTTGCTAACAGAATACTTTTCATCAATAACAGTTATTGTGGAGATTGAAAGTCTTTTGGTTAAACAAGCACCAGAAAAATCTTACAACAACTCTTGGGTTTTTTGTTATTATTATTCGAGATTGTATAGAACTCATGTGTGGCTTTACTTCTATTTCCTCGTCTTTTTTTAAAAGACCAGCAAACCGATGTACCCATTAGCTAGCTCAGGCTTTGGGTTCTATGTCTAATGCTATGGAGTGGAAACTAGATCCCCTATCTTTAATTCATGATCTACTAAACATTCCTTTGATTAATAATTGATTAGAATGCCTTTTTCGGAAGAAAAAAAGATGTAATGTATCGCATACATCAAAAACCTAATGCATATTCGAGACAAATGAATCCATACATTAGCATATCAATAGTAAAACAATTGAATTTATGTCATGCTAAACAATGATAATGGTTGTTCAGACATTTGCTGATAGTGTTTTCCTTGTGGATAGAACTCCATTCTAGCATATAGACATACCTTCTAGAGATTCTCCAATTTCTTCACTCGGCTCCACCAGATGGTCAGGTTCTCCATTTTGATAGATCACCTTCTCCACGTCCCAGCTAGCTCAACCTTGCTAACATGCGTGAATAACTTTGCATGCCTCACCTCATATAAGGATCGTCACCATTCAAAAGAAGAGAAGTCTTCGAAATGTTAGACAACAAGAAAGGATCAGCTTAAGATCGCAGGCCAGCTGCTTCCAATAATTTAGAGTGCTGGATGATATCAGATTAAATACATTAGCAATCCAGTATGGCATACTGTTCATGAACTAATAGGAAGCTTGAAACTTTTTCATATGCAAGTGATCTAATACACAGCAAAGAGGTTTCCACCAAGCTAGGTTCATCTGATATTGTCATTAACAACATTATACAAATGAATGGATCCTTAAGTCTAAGCAGATGAGACCAGAAGAAAGTTAATTGAATATTGACTATGGATTTCAGTCAAGTGATTATTTTCTGTTGTGATAAATACCCAAAGATTACCTCACTAACCCTTAGCAGTTGAGTATTCTAAGAAAAACTTAATCATACCAAAATCATGGAATGTGAAGGACATGGAGGATCAACAGATACAGAATACACAGAGCATGCCCCCTTCCTGATGGCTTAAGGTCAAGCTCCAAAAAATAACATGCAAATGGATTATACTTTCAAAGCATTTAGGGGAATACCTTAAAAGCAGACACATACTGATACATGTGTACTTGAGTAGTACTTGCTACTTTGAGTAGTACAAATACTCCAGCATGACATGTTCACTACTTTCTTCTCCTTCATTTCAGAAACTACAGTTAAACTACCAGATAAATAAAGATACCACTAGGTTTAATTTAAATTTCCAGAGTTCAAAGAAAGGGACATGAATCTTGACATTCATAAAAGATTTTGAATTTTTTCCCCATGTAATACATGGGAATACCTCAAAGTTTTTAATCAAAGTTTCAGGCCATTAGAGGTGCCACTTTAAGGACACCCAACTTCTGAATAGAATTCCAAGATTAACCTTAACCACATATTTTGAAAAGAAAGAGTAGTTTAAGGAGAAAACAAATCATTTACCAGTATCGAAAAGAATGGCCCGAAATAAGGTAGAATGGATATAGGAGACTCATATAGCTGATTCCAGCTAGTCCAATATCAAGGAATGATTGATTGTCAGAAATAATTTGAGAAGGATAACAGAGTTGTGGCTCTGCCAAAGCACGGCTTTTCCTCTTCCAGAAGTGTACCAATTTGTGGAGTTCCTCTCAAATGTCATATCCCATGAGCTACAAATCAAAATCACCGCACAATGCAATCTTCATTTTACAAGTTATTCCAAATTATGCAAGAATCTTAGGAATTTCAGTGTGACCCTCTTCCAATGGTCAAAGCAACAGCTCCCCTAAACTTGTAACTCAGCCTGGTGGCATTAACCAAAAAGAAGCAATTCATTTTCCTCCACCATTGATAGTGTTCTCTCGTCTTTGGAATGTAACAGTGCCTTCATTCCTGTGATCTGAATTTCCTCTTCTACTGGCATAAAGAGAAACATAACTGCCAGATCCTTCAACTGTTTCCTTCGAAGAACTACCAAGCGACTACACCCAACTGCTGCCAGGATGTTTCTTTATCCCTTTTGCTTTCACAGCCGATCTTAGGCCGTTCACATTGCTGCAATAACCAAAAAGATAAGACAAACTAGATGCAAGTACATAGTTTGATCCGAGATCAAGCTCTATTTTGAGGAGAATTGTCACGCCTCGAGGTACCCCGAGACGCGGACACGGGACCTAGGATCACAAGTGACTAACCCTGCTGGCATTACATGAGCATACTAAGAATAATAATAACTAATGAGGAAGCTAAATCATGAAAATGAAAGTGATGGGGAATATCCATATACTCAACTGAATATATCAAATCTGAGAGTTTTAATACAAAAGAAATATCAAACTCAAATACTAAACTGAATATAGCCTCTAACTAACTAGAAGTGCTGGGACATGCCCCAGCTAAGTCTAGAAAAACAAAAACTAAAACAATGAAAATTGAAAGATAACATGACTATTGTCCTCGAAGAATGAGGAATCACCACTGATGCTGCTGAACTGGAGATCGGGAACTGATCTAAGTGTGATTTGGATGATGAGAACCTAAACCTATATCACGAGAAGATCTAGCGTAGAGTATGCGTCAGTACTTGAAAGGTACTGAGCATGCAGGATAGAGTAAAGCTGAAATAAACACATAACTGAACAAGCAATAAAGCAAGAGCATAATCTGAACATGATATAGATATTGAATACTGAGCTAACTGAATGCAATGACCAAATTTATAACATGTTGAGACTGAATACTGAATTATGGTCAATGCAATGGAGTCTGACTGGACTGTGGGAGCTACTAATAACCGATATAAAACCACATGAGCTAAATGTGGAGTCCGATGTATACGCCCCATCGAGAGGACCCAATACACCCGGCCAAAGGTGTAGAGGCATGCTGGCGTGATCATTAAAATGATGCCCACAGAGTGGACTTACAACCTACATGGCTCGTAGTTCTGGACTATATGGGTGACTGACCCTAGTCCAAATCGGTATTATACTACTCCCAATAGATTAAATGATCAACACATTTTGACTGAATTTCTGTAATATACAGGATAGGTCAAAACTGACATGCAAACTAAGAATACACATTTATATACTGATAATGACACACTCAAGACTGAAGCATGTATATCTGAAATACTAAAATATCTGACCTAGCATGTGTAATTCAAGAACTAAAGAAATACATAGCTAGGGTTCTGAAATTCATGCAATAAACGAAGTAATAACATGATAATCTAATTTGGAACATGTAAATAACCAATTCATGATAATCTGCTGAAGTTCTAGAAACCCTAGGTCTAGTTAATAACAAGGAATCAAGAATCTGATTGAAATCTAGGGACCTAATGGGCGAAAGGAACCCACTAGTGAAATCCCACACACCTGGTGAGGAATTCCATGGAGAAATCTTTCGATTTCGAGGCTGGAACTGATGAAATCTTTCTACGTTCTTGAACTAGGGTTTGGTCGCCTCTTTCTCCTCTCTAGCGTTCAAATTTTCTAAGTTTGATGAAATATCTGACTTAGGTAAGTTCTAGTTCTGTTTCTAGGCTAAAACTGACCAAAACCACATAGTTTAGGGTTAAAACGACGTAGTTTAGGGGTCCAATGAAATAGGAAAAGACCAAAAGACCCCTGACTTAAGTTGCAGACGGGGCAGACCACGACCAGTTTCACGGACCATGAAAGGGACCATGGACCGTGAAAGCCCTCGTGGTCTTCACTTGATCCTGTGGTTCTGAAGGCTTGGTCCACGAGCCACTACTACGGCCCATGTGGAGGACCACGGACTATGAAGGTCCTCGTAGTCCTCACTTGGGCTGAGGTCTGGAGTTTCAGGTCGGAGGGCCTACTAGCTGGCCTTCACGGACCCTACCACGGGTCGTGTGGAGGACCACGGACCGTGAGGCTTGAGGGTCTGAGGGCTAGTCTAGGGGTCTACTACCTATGTTTTCACGGATTCCCCCACGACCCGTCTTCAAGATCACGGACCGTGAAGGTCCCCGTGGTCCTTACTTGGGCGAGGTGAGGGCTAGGCTTTGGGGCCTACTGGTTCAGCCACCAAGACCCGTCATCAAGACCACGGACCATGAAGGTGCCCGTGGTCTGATGCCTGGGCCTGGTGACTTCCAAGTCATGACCACGGGCATGTCAACGGATCGTGGACCCTATCACGGTCCGTGAACCATGCCGTGGTTCACTGCTTCAGGTAGAATTTCTGCAATTTTTTTATAGGTCTGGTTTTTGAGGTGTTTCAATATCTCCTCCTTGGGATCATTCGTCCTCGAATGAAGACTAAACTAGTTGAAATGGAGGGAATGAGCTACAACCCTACCACCAACCACTGAAGACTGATTTCTGACCGAACTGAGTTCCAAGAACATACAAATATGCTAAAAATGCAAGTACAAACTGAAGGAACATGATGCTAAACTGATTTTACGCATGAATGACTGAAAAACTGAAGTGGAACTATTACCTCAAGCTGGAGTGGAATCAGAAGGAAAGAGGTGAGGATACTTGGATTTCATGGCTGCTTCTTTGTTTCTCAATCTTCTAACCTGACGATCAAGAATCTTAACTAGTACATCCCCATAAGAAAGACTATCTTTCACAGCACAAGATAATTTCATATTGGGTTAACCCTCTTAATCTAACCAAACATAACTCATTTTTAAAGGATCTCTAAATTTTGTCAAACTCTAGCACATTGATGCTTCTTTTGACCTTACTTTGGTAGGAGCAGAGCAGACATGCTAGTCTGTGATTCTCAGGGAAACTTCATGACTCTAGTTGATTAGATATGCCTCATGACTCCCTTATGGTTGAGGCATTGGGTGTTCGAGAAGCACTAAGCTCGCTAAAGGAACACTTTTCATCAACAATTATTGTGGAGATTGAAAGTCTTTTGGTTAAACAAGCATCAGAAAAATCTTACAAAACCTATTAGTTTTTTTTATATTATTATTCGAGATTGTATAGCACTCATGTGTGGCTTTACTTCTATTTCCTCGTCTTTTTTTTAAAAGACCAGCGAACCAATGTGCCGATTAGCTAGCTCGGGCTTTGGGTTCTATGTCTTATGCTATGGAGGGGAAACTAGATCCCCCATCTTTAATTCATGATCTACTAAACATTCTTTTGATTAATAATTGATTAGAATGCCTTTTTTCGGACGAAAAAAAAAGATGTAATGTATCTCATGCATCAAAAACCTAATGCATATTCGAGACAAATGAATCCATACACCAGCATATCAATAGTAAAACAAGTGAATTTATGCCATGCTAAACAATGATAATGGTTGTTCAGACATTTGCTGATTGCTTTTCCTTGTGGATAGAACTCCATTCTAGCATATAGACATACCTTCTAGAGATTCTCCAATTTCTTCACGCGGCTCCACCAGATGGTTAGGTTCTCCATGTTGATGAACCTTCTCCACGTCCCAGCTAGCTCAACCTTTCTAACATGCGTGAATAACTTTGCATGCCTCACCTCATATAAGGATCGTCACCATTCGGAAGAGGAGAAGTCTTCAAAATGATTGACAACAAGACAGGATCAGCTTGAGATCGCAGGCCAGCTGCTTCCAATAATTTAGAGTGTTGGATGATCTCAGATGAAATACATTAGCAATCTAGTATGGCATATTATTCATGAACTAACAACAAGACAGGATCAGCTTGAGATCGCAGGCCAGCTGCTTCCAATAATTTAGAGTGCTGGATGATCTCAGATGAAATACATTAGCAATCTAGTATGGCATATTATTCATGAACTAATAAGAAGCTCGAAACGTTTTCATATGCAAGTGATCTAATACACAGCGAAGAGGTTTCCACCAAGCTCGGTTCATCTGATATTCTCATTTACAGCATTATACAAATGAATGGATACTTGAGTCTAAGCAGATGAGACCAGAAGAACGTTAATTGAATATTGATTATTGATTTCAGTCAAGTGGTTCTTTTCTGTTGTGATAATATCCAAAGATTACGTCACTAACCCATGGCAGTTGAGTATTCTAAGAAAAGCTTAATCATACCAAAATCATGGAATGTGAAGGACATGGAGGATCGACAGATACAGAGTACACAGAGCATGACCCCTTCCTGATGGCTTAAACTCGAGCTCCAAAAAAATAACATGCAAATGGATGTGTAAGTGATTATACTTTCAAAGAATTAAGGGGAATACCTTGAAAGCAATCACATCCTGATACAGGTGCAATGGAAATCAGATGATCTTTCATGCTCTCTTTTCACAGATTATATCCACCCAAATGTACTTGCTACTTTGAGTAGTACAACTACTCCAGCATGACATGTTCACTGCTTTCTTCTCCTTCATTTCAGAAATTACGGTTAAACTACCAGATAAATAAAGATACCACTTTGTTTAATTTAAATTTCTAGAGTTCAAAGCAAAGGACATGAGTCTTGACATTCATAAAAGATTTTGAATTTGTTTCCCCATGTAATACATGGGAATACCTCAAAGTTTTTAATCAAAGTTTATGTCCATGCGGAGATGCCACTTTAAGGGCATCCCAACTTCTGAATAGAATTCCAAGATTAACCTTAATCACATATTTTGAAAAGAAAGAATAGTTTAAGGAGAAAACAAATCATTTACCAGTATCGAAAAGAATGGCCGCGAATAAGGTAGAACGGATATAGGAGACTCATAAAGCTGATCCCAACTAGTCCAATATCAAGGAATGATTGATTGTTGGAAGTAATTTGAGAAGGATAACAGAGTTGTGGCTATCACAAAGCACGGCTTTTCCTCTTCCAGAAGTGTACCAATTTATGGAGTTCCTCTCAAATGTCATATCCCATGAGCTACAAATCAAAATCACCGCACAATGTAATCTTCATTTTTCTTGTAACTATTGCAATAAAATAGTTACGGGATCATATAATAGGGTGAAAGCATATCTTTTGAGATTATCGGGTCATGGTGTTTGTTAAAGAATGACAAAAGTCCCACATCGGTGATTAATGAGATGGGTGGACTCCTTATAAGGCTTGGGCAATCCTCCTCCCTTTGAGCTAGCTTTTGGGGTGTGAGTTAGGCCTAAGACCTAATTTAACTTGGTATCAGAGCAGGGTCCGTCTCACCCAATGTTGGGACCCCCAAAATAAAAATTGCCCACGCACCAGATGCTAAGCACTGGGCGTGAGGTGGGGTGTTAAAGAATGACAAAAGTCCCACATCGGTGGTTAATGAGATGGGTGGACTCCTTATAAGGCTTGGGCAATCCTCCTCCCTTTGAGCTAGCTTTTGGGGTGTGAGTTAGGCCTAAGACCTAATCTAACAGTGTTCAAATATGTAAAGAAAGTAGTGGTGATATATATGCGACTTTGAAGATGGAGCATGAACAAGCCGAAAGAAAAAGAACCGTTGTTCAAGTTGATGCAAGAAAAAAAGTTGATTCTATATCACTTCCGGAGGGGACTGATTTGATTCAACAAAAAAAAAAGAGTTCGAGTAGTGGAGCTATAGGAAAATCATTCGGCATCTATGAGAGAAATACGGCCGACAAATTAGCCGCTAGGATGTTCTACGCATCAGATTTATCGTTCAACTTTGCAAACTCTCCTTATTTTAAAAAATATTCTAAGTTTCTAGCCGAAAATTCCATTCCCGGTTATATTCCCCCATCATATAATAGATTGAGGAAAACTCTTTTAGCTCAAGAAAAAACACATATTGATAGAAAGTTGCAACCAATTAAAGGTACATGGAAAAAGAAAGGATTGTCGATTTGTTTGGATGGATGGTCCGATACTAAAAGACGACCTTTGATCAATATAATGGCATCATCTAGTGGAGGTCCAATGTTTTTAAATTCAATCAATTCTAGTGGAATCGTAAAAGATGGTGAATATATTGCTAACTTATTTATTGAAGCAATAGAAAATGTAGGTTCAAACAATGTTGTTTAAGTTATTACGGATAATGCAAGTAATATGAAACTTGTCGGTACTATTGTGGAGCAAAAATATCCTCATATGTTTTGGACTCCTTGTGTTGTTCATTGTTTGAATCTAGCTTTGAAAAGTATGTGTCAACCTTCGAAAAAATCACCTCACTTTACTAATTGTAAATGAATTTTAGAGTCACTTAGTGAAGTGAGTAATTTGAAGAACTTTGTTATGAACCATGACTTGGCACAGGCACTTTTTCAAAAATATTCAGATTTGTGTTTGTTGAAGGTTGGTGAAACAAGATTTGCCTCACACATCATTATGACCACCCGAATTCGCAAAGTGAAATCTTCTTTGGAGAAAATGTTCATGGATGATGAATGGAAGAATTATAAGGGGGATAAGGGAATTGAAGCCAAAACACGTGAAATAAAATCCCTTATAATGAATGATGAAAAATGGGATAGTAATGATTATTTCTTGAAATTTATAGAGTCAATTGTTGATATGCTAAGAAGTGCCGATATTGATGGTCCAAAATTACATCTCATCTATGATATGTGGGACTCAATGATTGAGAAGGTCAAGAAAGTCATCTTTGAGCATGAGGGGAAAGATCTCATTTCCGGTCAATCAAATTTTTTTGATACTATACATGATATTCTTGTGGCTAGGTGGAACAAAAGTAACACACCTCTACATTGTATGGCACATTCTTTGGTTCCCAAGTATTATCATGAATCACGGCTTCAAGGAGAGAATGGAATTCGAAAGCTAGCTCCTAATGAAGATAGTGAAATTTCATTGAATAGAGTCAAGTGCTTTCAAAGGTACTTTAAAGATTCTAATGAAATGAAACAAGTCTCATTGGAGTATGGATACTTTTGTAGCGGAAGTGGCTCTTTTAGTGAGCCTCACGTGATTGAGGCTATGACGTATGAAGATTCTCTTTCTTGGTGGGCAAATCATGGGGTCTTGGCTCCACTTTTGCAACAATTAGCGTACAAGTTGCTTACTCAACCGGCTTCTTCCTCTTGTTGTGAAAGAAATTGGAGTACATATTCTTTGATTCACAATATCAAGAGAAATAAGTTAGCAACTTCAAGAGCCGAAGATTTAGTGTCTGTACATTATAATCTCCGGTTGTTGTCTCGCAAGAAAGAGAAATATATAAATGGGCCAAGCAAATATTGGGATGTTGGTATGTCTATATTTTCTTTATTATTTTCTTCAATTATTTAGTTTATATGATTTTTTTTCTTTTTATATAAAATCTTCTAATATATTTATTCTTTTTAATTTATTTTAGGGGGAGATCGATTTGATATTGATGAGACAACTAATGATCTAACCGAGCTTTCAATGGATAAACCTCAAATTGAAGGTGTGATATTTGAGGAAGAGTTTGAAGATTTGGAAGAAGTTGAAGAAGATGTGGAAGAGATAGCTCACTTAATTAAATAACTTGATAATTGACAATATTTTGTTGTTATGTTAATTTTAAGTTATGGATTAAGTTGAGACAATCTCTTGATTTTTGTTAAATAGTATGTTTTACACTTTACTTGGTGTATTGAATATTGATTAGTAATTATGATTATCTAAATTGTGGATAAATATCTGTGTATATCTTAAATTTTAATAATTGCAGTATTTTCACTTTCACTTTGTTTCAAGAGTTACTATCCATGTTCTAAGGTTAGTTCTTCTTTTAAATTTTTATTGATTCTTTTAGTTATATTTATTCTATTGTAATTTGTAAATGCTTTTAATGTTTAGTTTCTATTTTGTTGTGTCTTTGTAGGAAGAATGGAAGAGTAACTCATCTTGAAGAATGGAAGATTGAATTCTACAAAATACATGTAAGTTTATCACAACATATCTCTCAAATTTAGAATATCTTCATAACTATATTTTTATAATATTGAAAAAATTAAGCCGTATTCCCGCACCCGTCTCCATACTCGGATTCGCACCCACGAATCTTAAAATTTGGATTTTGCCGAATTCGACTCTCGAAAGTCGAATTCGCATCCGTCTCGGATACCCGCACCTGAGTCCGAGCAACTTAGATTATCAGACCTCCTACACAAAATGAGAGGTCAAGGTAGCAAATATTCATTCGCATGCGAAAAGGGGTGAGAAACAAACAATAGAAGTCCATTAAACTGGTCCACTATATGATCAAGTACAAAAAACCATTCAACTTCTTCTACATCTATAAAAGCAGAGTTGATTCACTATATGACAAAAATGAGCATACCATGTTACTCACATGTAGCGAAACTCGGCTCAAGGAATTTATAGAATTCACTTAGGTGACATCCTGAATCACACCTTTATGATATCAAATAAAATCAAATAAGACCAAAAAGTATTGACAAAACGATTGGAAACCCCTGCAGGGAGAACCAATAGAATCGTTGTCATTACTTCAAATTTGAGGAGCAATAGCCAAATGTTTGGAGACTTCATCAGGAGAAAGTCAAGCCTTCTTATATTTTCTCTATTGTCTCCCTATTCCCTATTTATAAATGCAACACCCCTTATTGTAACACCCCGAATTCGAGAAAGGACAAAATTGCAGATTTTTAGAAGCTGAAGGTGCCACAGACGGAGGCCACCTACGGACCGTAGGTAAGGTCCGTGGTTGGTCACCTCAACTCCACCCAGAAAATTCAGTAAAAGCACGACCCACTGCCGGACCTACAGACCGTAGGTCAGACCACGGTCTGTGGTCCAGGGTCCGTGGATCGTGACCCTCAATCCTAGTCTCTGAAGCCAGACGACGAACTGACAGGACGGACCGTCAGTCGACCTACAGTCCGTCGGTCGGGTCCGTCGATCAGCTCCGTCGATCAGCTCGTCAGCTTTTAAGTTAGGGTCATTTTGGTCTTTTCCCCTATGCTTTAGACATTTAAACTACATCGTTTTACACCTAAACTACGTCGTTTTGGTCAGTTTTAGCCTAGTATTCTAGTCAGACTTTACCCTAAGCGATTCATTCACCAAAATTCATCAAACTTAGAGTAAAAGAGGAGAAAAGAGGCGACCCAACCCTTCCAAGAACGCAGTAGGTTTTCTTCAGTTCGAGCCCCGAAATTGAAGGATTTCTACGTAGATTTCATCACCAGATATGTGGGATTTCACTAGTGGGTTCCTTTCATCCACTAGATCCCTATAATTCAGTCAGATTCTTGATTCTCATATCTTGTTGAGACCTAGGGTTTCTAAAACCTTAGATAATTGTTGTGATTTAGCTGTTGTAGTATCCTATATCGAATTAGCTTATTTCTTGGATAGTTTGCTTAGTTCTTTGCATGAAACTCAAAACCCTAGTGGTGTAGATTCTTTAGTTCATGAATTACACTTGCTAGGTCAGTTAAACAGATAAACATGCTCCAGTTTTCTAATGTTACATTATCAGTACCTAAATCTTGCATTCTCAGATTTGCATGTCAGAACATTGAGCTATCTAGTATTTCAATTATGTTGTGTCATACACATTTCTAGTTGGGAGTAGACTTAGCACCGAGTTGGACTAAGGTTCAGCGTACCCTCATAGTCCCAGAACTATGTGCCCCCGTAGGAGTATAAGTCCCCTCTATTGGGCATCAGATTTAGTGATCACGCCAGTCATGCCTTTATACATCTGGCAAGGTATATTGGGTCCTCTCGATGGGGCGTATACATAGAACTCCACGTTTAGCTCACGTGGTTTTATGTCAATTAATAGTATCTCCCACAGTCAGACTCTAGTGCATTGACCAGGTTTTCAGTTATATTTCAATATTCAATCTCAGCATGTCATATTAATAATCAGTACTTGGTCATTGCATTCAGTTTAGTTCATTTCAATATATTTCAGTATTTACATCATGTTCAGATTATGCCATTGCTCAGTTATGTTTTGTTCAGCTTACATATTTGTTCAGTTATATTCTATATCTTGCATGCTAAGTACATTCCAAGTACTGACGCATACTCTACGCTACATCCTTTCATGATATAGGTTCAGGTCCTCCGGATTCAGATCATGCATAGATCGATTCCTGATCCATACTCAGCAGCAACAATGGTGAGTCCTAGTACTTCGAGGACAATAGACATGTTTTTCATTTCAGTCTTTCATTTCGGTTTCAATTTTGCTAGGGTTAGCTGGGGACATGTCCCAGCAACTCTAGTCAGCAAGAGGCTTTTTCAAACATAGTATCAGATTCAGTTTTAGCTTTGAGTGAATGTTCAGTATCATTAAACTGTTAGTAGTTTTTATATATATTCAGATCAGTATTGGGTATTCCCCATCTTTAAGTCATATCATGTTTTAAGCTTCCGCATAGTATCTTTTGTTCAGTTGTTTTAGTATGCTTATGATATGTCAGGTCAGGATTAGCTTGGGGTCACTCGTGATCCTAGGTCCCGTGTTTACGTCAAGGGGGTAGCCTCGGGGAGTGACACTTATACTCTCCCATGGAAAAGCCAAACTGACCATAGTATCATTATAAAGTTGTTCTCATTTCAATGTTGATTTGAAGTTTATCTCAAAAGAAACTTAATTTTTGGATTTCTCTTTATTTTTCAGGTCTAAACTGCAGATAAAATATGACTTGGGAATCCACCTATATGCAATCCGGACAACTGAAACTGTTGTCGTGTTCGACTATTAAACCAAGCTACTGTCCATAATCCACCTTAGCTTGTTAATTTTAGGATACACATGACCATTGGAGCCACGTGTTACAATTTTGACACTGCTGATAGTGAAGTGGTTGTACACTGAGCTGATGAAGTGGTACTTAACAATTGATGAAGGAGTTAGTTAGATAAGGACATTTTACAGTTTAGTCCAGTTGTAGTTTATTTATTGCATTTTAGTCCTTCTACTCTAGTGTTAGCATTACATGTTAGTTCTATCCAATTCATTGTTGAAACTGATGGCTTGTAATTTGGGGGTAGGAGTTGTGTTGATGCAAGATGGTCATCCAATAGCTTTCATCAGCAAAGGATTATCAGGTAAACATTTGACTTTGTCAGTATATGATAAGGAGTTGTTGGGTTTGGTTATATCTATTACTAAATGGTCACAATATTAACTGGGAAGACCCCTTATTGTAATGACTGATCAAAGGGCCCTCAAATACCTTTTGGATCAGAAACTACATATTGGGTTCAAAAAGAAATGGGTGGGCAAACTCATGCGATATGATTTTGAAATTGAGTACAAGAAGGGAAGGGAGAACAAGGCAGTTGATGATGTGTCCAGATCACCTATGACTAAGCAGTTCCTTCTAGCCATAATACCTGTAGATTCTACTCTCTTTCGTAGAAATAAATAGAGTTGGATCAAAGATGAGTACTTAGCTGAGTAAATTGACATGATTCAGAGTCACACTGAAGAATACAAGGTCTACTCTTACATTCACCAGCAAATCAAGAAGCATGGGAAGTTGATGGTATGGGTTGATGCTCAGTTGAGGCAAGATCTGATCAAAGTCTGGCATGATTCACCAATGGGGGAGGGGGCACTCTGGAATGGACAATACTCATAGGAAGCTGGCAGGGTTATTCTATTGGAAGGGCCTTAAGGATGAAGTAGTATTTTATATCAGACAATGTGCAATATGTCAAAGAAGCAAGAGTGATCATGGGTTTGTTGCAACTACTGCAGATCCCTTACACAACATGGACAAGTATAAGCATGGACTTTATTAATGGGCTGTCTAAGTCTCAGGGAAAGACCACAATTTTGGTGGTGGTAGATAGGCTAACCAAATATGCTCATTTCATGGCATTAACAGATCCCTAAACTGCATCAACTGTGGCTCAGACTTTCATGGAGCAGGTATTCAAGTTGCATGGAATGCCTGAGAATGTGGTTAGTGACAGGGAACCTATTTTTATTAGCAGGTTTTGGCAATATCTGTTTACTATGCAAGGGATAGAGTTGAGTACCTCAACAGCTTATCACTCTCAGGGCTCAGTATGATGGGCAAACCGAGGTAGTCAACAAAACATTGGAGACTTATTTAAGGTGCTACTGTGCTGATAGTCAGAAGGATTGGAACATGTATCTCTCTTTGGCCAAGTGGTGGTACAACACCACTTTTCATTCAGCTATACAGACCAGTCCATATGAGGCTCTTTATGAACAACAACCCCCTACACACTTGCCTTACTTGCCTGGTGAGGTTGTGGATGACGAAGTTGATATAAGCTTGATTGCCAGAGAGTTTAAAGCTCAGTTGTTGAGGTTTCATTTAGACAAGGCACAACAAAGAATGACAGACATGGCTAACAAATACTGAAGTGATAGGCAGTTTCAAGAAGGATATTGGGTATACCTTAAAATTCAGCCCTATAGACAAACTACTTTGTCTAATCAGACTTTCAACAAACTTTCAGCCAACTATTATGGGCCTTACCTGGTGATACAAAGGATAGGAAAGGTGGCTTACAAGCTTTCCCTACCTACGCATGTGGCCATACATCCTACTTTTCATGTTTCTCAGTTGAAACCATGCTATGCATTTCCTGAAGTACTTAACCACCCTCCCTTAGTAGACATTGCAAGTCCCTATTGTGTTGAGCCAGATCAGGTGTTAGACAGAAAGATGATCAAAAAGGGCAATAAGGCTGTAGCTGAAATCTTAGTGCAATGGAAGGACATTCCATCTGAACAAGCTACTTGGGAAGATTTTGCTAAAATAAAGCTCAGGTTCCCAACTTTTCTTCTTTGAGGACAAGAAAGATTTTTAAGGAGGGAGGAATGTTGCAATTTTGACATTGTTGATAGTGAAGTGGTTGTACACTGAGCTGATGAAGTGATACTTAACAACTGATGAAGAAGTTAGTTAGGGAAAGGACATTTTATAGTTTAGTCCAGTTGTAGTTTATTTATTGCATTTTTGTCCTTATTTTGGAGCAGTTAGGATAGTACGATTGTGTCAGCTAGATTCCTGGTGGAGAGGCTTGGCCAAGGCCTATATCTATACCTAGTAATGCATTATGAGAATTATGAATTGAAATACACTTAGTTAACCTAGTTTTTTATTTTATTCAGTTCTTTCTTTTCTTTCTTTTTCTTAGCTCTAAGTTATTGTTCCATTGATTTTCTCTGAGTTGCAAATTCATTTTGCAACACCACGAGTTAGCTTCCTCTTTCCAAAAGTTTTGTAGGTAAAATTCCAAAGATTGGTTTGCAGAAATTGGGTTTCAACGTTATGTGTTTTTATTGGACATGAATGCAGATAGGGAATACAGAACAAAAAACTAACATGCTCTGTTGTATGCAAAAGTCAACAAATACAGCAGTGAGACCAGCACATCCAAATTAAGAGACTGGTAGTGTTGCACGCATCTCAACCATAAAAGTTTACCTTCTTTGTTATTTCCCCATTTTAAAGAGTGTGATCGGGACCTTTCCTAGATAAATACCGAAATCTCAACCATGAAATTTTTCTTCATTTTTACTCCCTTATTTTTCAAGAGTACATGCTGTTTTCCAATTCAAAAGAAAAAATATCAACCACAAAAAATAGTCATTGTTAATCCCTGATCTTTTAGGAGTGTATGCACCTTTCACAATTTTAAAGGCTCAACACCATACTGATCCTTTCAGATATGAACCCTAGGCACCTTTTATTAATCTATCGCAACAAGAACGAAAAACAAAAAAGTTAGACTAGTGAACAAGTTTGGAACTCCTTATTCAAGCTAATTTATCTAAGTAATAATATTACTGATTTCTTCTTATAGTACAAAATAAGTATGCACAATCGACATCTGGGATGAATTTTAAGAATTTCAGCGGAAGTACTAGATAACATATATCTGTTCAAGAGAACCATAAACACCATGGCACCAAATTTCTGAAGGATAACAAACAAGGTTACAAGCTTGCGTTGTTCATAAAAACTGTGACCTACTATGTGTCAGACCTATCAAAAGAAGTTTAACCCTTAGAACTTCCTAACAGAATGATACTTAAACTAGTTTCCACAAAGTAGTAAACTTGTTGTGCTCAAAAATCTACTTAGAGTTTGGTACTTCTATTCACTCCCATTATAATAATCATCTTAAGCAACTCCCACATAATGCTCTCCATGAACTCTCACCATTTATGTCTACTCAACAAAGATTTTAAAATTTCACACTCTAACTATAACATTTTCGGGAGCCATGAAAGTTTACCTTCTTTGTTAATTTCCCATTTTAAAGAGTGTGATAGGGACCTTTCCTAGAAAAGGAACAACTAATAGTTGGTGTAATAAACTTTGATGTGTGTATTAATACATAGAACAATTGATAGTTGGGGTGTGAAATTGGCAAAAAATTGATAGATCAGATGTGTATTTTACAATTAAGTCAAACAAATATACATACCAATGAACATAAGCAGCCATCATAGAACTCCAAGAAACTATATCCCTCTCAAGCATTTCATCAAACAGTTGTCTTGCAAACCTGATCAACCCAAATCTTGCATACATTCTTAAAAGGGTATTGTTTACATGTAAATCTGAACTGAAACCCGACTTCACAGCCATCAAATGCAATGACCCACCCGTTCCAATCATCAAACAATGCCCACAAATCTTAAGCACAATAGGAAAGGTGAGTTTATCTGGTTTTAATCCAATTTCTTGAAACTGTTCAAAGAGCTTCAAAGACTCTACTTCCATGGAATATGCTCTCATCATCGTGTAGATTGATGGAATAATGGGAGAATTGTGGAAGATGGTACGGGTGAATTGGAGAGAATTGAAGAAGAGAATGATATGAATTGGGAGAGACGATATTCGTCATGATAAAGGGCTGTTTTGATGAACAGAGAATGATATGAAGTTGGAGAAGATGAATGATAGTTTTCGAACGTTGGAAAAGTGACTCAATTTGGTGGGAAATCATTTCCAAGCATTCAAATTTTTATCTTGTCTAGACTACCGTGATATTCAACGTCTTTTTAATTTATTTATTTTTGGTAACAACTATTTTATTCTTGGTAATTTTATTACTAAGGAAAAAAATAATATATCTGAACTAATTTGCCCTCTTAAGATTGTACAAATTTTTATGGGAAAATGCATAAGTATTCCCCAGCTTATGCTCAAAATCCATGAGATACAACTATTCTTTATTAAGGTTCTATTACTCCCGAACTTATTTTATATATAATTTTTTACCCCTTTTTGGCCTACGTGACACTATCTTATGGGCCCAGCATGTGTTGATAATTTTTTCAAGGATAGTGTCACGTAGGCCAAAAAGGGGTAGAAAATTAATTAAAAAATAAGTTCGAGGATAATAGGACCTTAGTAAAAGTTAGGTGTGTTTCAGGGATTTTGGGCATACTTATGCATTTTCCCAATTTTTATTAGTTACTATTTTATCAATATCCCTTTTAAAAGATTTTTATTTCATAGATGTTGCAAAATCAAGCTTAGAATAACAATATAGAGAACAATAACTAACAATATATCTAGTAAAATTTTACTAAGCGGGATCTAGGAGGATAGAGTGTAGGAAGACCTTACCACTACTTCTTGGAGGTAGAGAAGTCGCTTTTGATAGTTCCTCGGCTCAAGTACTTTAAACTCAAGTAAAGGAGAAGCAAACAATGAAGAAAGCATAGCAATTAATAAGAAAAGTAGTGTAGAGCCTATAAGAAAAAAACAACACCAACAACAAAATAGTGTGAAAGTCGAAACAGAATACACAAAATATGACGATAGGTAACAAAAGCAAGGAAAAACAACACTCTACCCCTACTAACCTTCTACCCTAATATGCGGCATCCTCTCTTATATTATCTAGAGTCATGTCCTCGATAAAATGAATTTACATCATGTATTCGTCTAATCACCTCTTTCCAATACATTTTTTTTTGACTTACCTCTATCGTCCCCACTAAGAGTGAACATGTCAAGCCGTCAAATCAAACCAACCCAATGAATCAAATCAAATCGACAAAAAATAGACTTGTGGTTTGGTTTGATTGATTTGACTTTGGAAAAAAAAATTGATCATTCTTGATTTGATTTGATATTAATCAGAAAACAAAAAAAGAAGTCAATTGAACCCAAATCAAATCAACATAATACACATATAATTTAATTTTTTTATGTGTATAAAAAATTAATTATAATCTACTTTTAGTAACAAAAATTATACTAGTTTAGAATTTTCAATGTTTAGATATATTATTTCATACTTGGGTTTATAATATGACTAAAAAAAATTGACATGTATTGTGTATTTTCGTGAGTTTTTGATATATTTTTCTACTACAATATTTTGGAGATGCCATTGTACACCTTTTTTTTTTAATTGTTTTGTTTATTCAAGTGTTTAGGAAATGTCATTAAACAATACAATCACTTATATTACTCATGTGTCAATGGTATCAGATGCCTCTTCAGTTGGGAACTCAAGTGGTACATTAAATCATACGACCAAGAGAATAGCCTCTTCAATTTGATCTCTTTTCTAATCACGATGTAATTGTAGAAAAACCAAAAACAAAAATAAAAACAAATTAAAAACTAAAAGAATCGACTAAAATCGATACTAAAGAGATCGACTTTATGTTGGTTTGATTTGGTTTAGATTTAATAAACTGAGATAAAGGGTTTAGTTACTTTTTAATGAAAAATCAAACTAAAGCGACATATTTACACCCCTACCCCTCGCATACTCCCTACAATCAATCTCTCATGCCTCCTCACTGGTGCGTTTTGATAATGTCCAAATATACTTCTTGAAAAAAAAATATAAACGGTTGTATGCAATATATTTACCCAACTATGAGTCGGAGTCGATCGCACAGAAAATATGGAAGAATATTGTCAATAGCAAATATTTAATTAGGTAGTTGTTATTTGAAAAGTGGGGAATTAAATTGAAACAAAAATTTTAAAAAAAAGTAACAGTAGTTTGGACCCAAGTATTTATTTGTATTTAGATTATTAGAAATAACTAGAAATGTGTTCCCCGTGATTTCATAACATAGCAATAATATTGTACTAGTGATCTATTTCAGTTTTTAGCATGCAAAGTCGGTAAGTTATGTATCTCCTAAGTGATTGGTCATCCAAATAGGAAATTTCACCATGCAACTTGGTCGTTCTACGGGTGTGTCATGTTCTTTACTAACCCTTACTCTTGACTCCAGATTAGCCCTCACATCTTTAGGTTAGACTATTAAATAGCGGATTATCAGCGCTTAATCTTCGTTGTTTAATCTCCTTTCACATTCGTTACTTCCCTGGTCGAGCAAGTAGAAATAAGGTGAGTTCTAATGTTGGCCACCATTAAAAAGCAATCAAAACGAAGAGATTAACAATACATGCAAAAAAAACCATTCAAGAATCGCTTTTTACATTCACTTACTTTACTAATTCATCATGGTTCTCACAACTCTAGTTATGAAATTTAGCTACTCATTATCTCAAAAACACAATTAAAATTTATTAAAAATAAATATACTTGTGTTAATCATAAAAATTTAAGAACAATAGCTTAAATATCTTTCAATGATCAAGAAAACAAATAAATAATAAAGGAGAAAAGAATAAACCAAAATTCTCCGACCTCCACGACGGCTCTTCCAAAGCTCATAAGCTATCAAGTTCTAAATTGTATGTTGTGTATTATTTATTGATTCTAGGGTTCTTCAAGAATTATTTTTATGGACTATTTATAGATATAAAAACCCTAAATAAAATAATTGAATCCAACACAAATTAGAAACCCAAAATTCAAAAGAATTGGTTTCCTCATTTTTTTTTGCTGCTTCTAGAAATTGTTGGCGCCGCCTTCAATAATAAGAAGGGTCTTCATAGCAATACCACCGTTTCAAATTTGCAATTCGCTCTAACCACATGTATGTATAAAGGTATTATTATATAAAATTTAATTAATAAAGTTGACTGCTTGATTTTCGTTTGTGATTTTTTGTGTTTGATTTATTTTTCTTTTAAATTTCTTCATATTCACATCATTTTAAACCTACAAATTAAAAACCCAGCATAAGAATAACTCATAAAATTTATGGTAAAAAAAGATTATGAAAATATTAAATATCGAGCAAGCATTAAAGTTCATCTCAAGAAAATCGAACTCGGAATAACATCACTTTGATTGATACAAACAATTAAGTCATGTAACAAATCACAATATCAAGTACTCTTCCCAATCACTATGCAAGCTATAGAATGAAACAACAAACTTCTAACCTCCTAACCTCAAAGTAGGGGTGTAGTGACCGGATTGGTTCGGTTTTTTAAAATATCAAATCAAACCATTTGTGTAAAGTTTTAAAATTTACAAGCCAAACCAAACTAATAAAATTCAATTTTTTTTGAATTTTTCAACCTCGGGTTGGTTCGGATTTTTCAATTACCAAACCAAACCATTGTGTTGAATTTTTTAATTTATAAATCAAACCAAACTAATAAAGCTCGGATTTTTTCAGATTTTTGGATTTTTTCGGTAAAGTTTGCATACAAACATATAATTAACTTATGCTCCAAATATTTCTTTAGTCCAACCAAAATACAATTATCTAAGGTGTTTCTTAAGAAAATAACACAAAATATGAGATTAGTACTGATGACACTAAAATATTCAATAAAAAATAATAATGAAATCATCATATAAAATAAATATTGTAAAGTCATAATGAAAATGATCATTATTTAAAAGTACTAAATCATGCTAAAATAAGTTTAATAAGTATTAGTTACATTACTTAATAAGTATTAGTTACATTACTAAATATTTAAGGAAAATTAAAATTAGACTATGTATTTTAATTGTCTAAACCAATGTAAAACTAAAGAACAAATATTCAATATTATTGTCATTCTTAGTGTTGAATTAATTTTCTTTTTGCATTAGTATTAATTTGATTTTGATTTAAGTTTTATTATAATTATCAACATCTATGAACTATAATTTTTATTGGACCATTCCGAATTCTAAGTTTTAAACTTGAAATAATATATTAAAAGATAAAAACAATGAATATAGTATAAGAAATATTTTAAAATTATATCAAAGTAAATATTTTTATGTATAAAATAAAATTTTAAAATTACATATATAATGTCGGGTTGTTTTTTTTTAGTTAAAACCAAACCAACCCAAATATAGTCGGGTTTTTTTTTCTAATACCAAACCAAGTCAAACCAAATCACTAGTTAAGTTTTTTTTTCAGTTTGACTCGATTTTCGGTTCGATTTTGTACACCCCTACCTCAAAGATAGACTCTACTCATCAAATTAGGTTTGTTCCCCTACTCCATCAAAGAATGCTAATAAAATCACTTATCTATCATAAAACAAGTGCCCTCACAAGAAGAAATACTCCACACACTCAATTTAAAGAATCAAATTTAAATTAAGGCCAAGCATCAAAGAACAACTCTTTCAGTCACAAAAGAATTCACATGTATGCATAAAGAACTATAGGCTTGCCCATTATATACCTATCCACTAACTAAATATGATTGAATAGAATCTAATAAGACTTTAACGCGCGAATTGTAATATTGGCTACGAGATAAATAGGAAACTATATATTAGTGACTTCAAACTTCCCTAAGCACTTCGATTTTTATTTTTATTTTTATTTTTCATCATCCATTATCATATCAAGAATGTTTCAATTATTTTTTTCAAGCAATTTGTTTTTCATGTCACACTCTTTTGAAGAGGGTCTTCTCATCACAAATAACTATCATTGATCACTTTTTTTTCAACCATTCCTTTTCTTCAGCTTTAATAATCTTTTCACAATTTATGCTACAGTACTCAAGGAAGCAGGGTGCAAAAATTAAGAATTCAAAAAAAATGGATCAATAAATATAAGGCTACCAAACGATAGGCTACAAGCTCAAAGGGGTTACTAGTGATATAACATCTAAAAAGGCTAAAATTTAAAAGACAAATCAAAGAAAGTCTATTATCATCTTCTAAACAAAGCAATACTTTTTATTTCGCTTCAATAACATGCAGGGCAAGTTCTAGACTTAAATGCAAAACATGGAATATATTAAAACAACCTGACCACACATGACATAAGTTTCAACCAAGATAGATATATTCTACTTCTAAGATGGACAGGGTCATTACAACCTAAAAAATAAGAATAAGTTATATATAGAGTCACAACCATCAGCCGAGGTGTCAAAAAATTCTATTTCAAATTTTATTCTCAAGCACAAAGGAAAGTACTACTCAACTCAGGCTTAAATTGCTAGTATCAAACAAGTCAACAAGTTTTTTTTTCTCTTCTCTCCAAAAAAATATATAAAGAAAATACTCTAAAAAAAATATTACCCGGTTCAAAAGGCACCCCCTCGAAAAAGAACCGAGGTCATAAGAAAAATCAAGGGGTCGATGAGATATGCCTCTAAAAACTATAATAAAAAGAATAATAAAGAATTATTTTTACTTTTATTTTTTTGTATTTATTTTTTTCAAATAAAATAAAAAAATTATTAAGAAAATCTTTTTGTATTTTTTTTAAATAAAATAAAATCATATGAAATTCACTTTAAGATCACAACTATCAGATGAATTTTCACCCCACACTTAAAATCATATTTTGTCCCAAAGCAATTTATAGAATAGAGGAGGAGGAGGAGGAGGAGGAGGAGGGGGAGGAGGGTGAGAAATACTCCCTCGGACCCTCTAGGACCTAGCTAACAATATATTTTCTCTCCTTTCATTAAGGGTCGCGTGAACTCCGCACTTAAGCTCAAAACGTGTTCCTAGCTTCAAATTTGGGCACTCAGACTTCCTCTAAATCTACAAAAAAAAAAATGACACTAAAATTTAATAAGAAGTTACACTACGAATTGGGTTGTGTCCCAATAAGTGCTTGATTTAAAGTTATGGCATGACACCATCAATTTCACTATTTTTTCTTCCACTTTGACGATATGAATTGCACCCCTAATTTTGCATCAATTTTTCTATTACGCTCAAGGAGTGGTGGTACAAAAATAAAGGTCTCAAGCAATAGATATCGCATTTCGTGCTTCTTGAATCTTAATTGAGGAATGTAATTCTATGATTTTGGAACAATAAATTCAAGAATATTGACACATTGTTCCTCCTTCATACACTCTTTTATAGGCTCTGATGACTCGATTATTATCTCATCATCTAAACATAATGTGAAAAAATGATTGGAATGAGGTCCAATGCGCCTTAACTTATTAATTTTATTATTATTTACACATACTAGAGTTTTTAAAAATGATACTATCTACTTCATTACATAACTCTAGTGTACTCTTCTCAATAGTGATAACATCAATAAAAGTATGATCAAGTAATTGGCCCTCCAAATTTAGCTCTTCAAGTTGGCTTTTGAGCATTTTTTCTTCCTCACACATTTTATAACTAACTTGTTGGGTGTCAAAGACATTAATCTTTGCACTAAACTCTACATTTAATTTATAAATATCTCATCCAAACATATCAACATCATGCATGCGCTTAATTATATATAAGCCACATTTTTGGGCAGCGGTGCCATTTTTTTATAAAGTTCAAATATACTTCTTGAAATGAAATATAAACGGTTGTATGCAATATATTTACTCAACTATGAGTCGTGGTCGATCCCATAGAGAATATGGAAGAATATTGTCAATAGAAAATATTTAACTAGGTAGTCATTATTTAAAAAGAGGAGATTTAAATTGAAACAAAAATAATAAAAAATAACAATAGCTTGGAACTAAGTATCTATTTGTATTCAAATTATTAGAAATAAATAAGAATGCGTTCCCCATGATTTCATAACATAGCAAGAATATTGTACTAGTGATCTATTTCAGTTTTTAGCATGCAAAGTTGGTAAGTTATGTATTCTCCTAAGTGATTGGTCATCCAAATAGGGAATTTCACCACGCAACTTGGTCGGTCTACGGATGTGTTCTTTACTAACCCTTACCCTTGACACCAGATTAGCCCACGCTCTTTAGGTTAGCCTATTAGATAGCGAATTATCAATGCTAAATCTCTGTTGTTTAATCTCCTTTTTCATTTGTTACTTCCTTGGTTGCGCAAGTGAGAAAAAGACGAATTCTAACGTTGGTTGCGTTAAAAACAATCAATACGAAGAGATTAACAATACATGCACAAAAATCATTCAAGAATCACTTTTGACATTAACTTACTTTAGTAATTCATCATGGTTTCCACAATCCTAGTTATGAAATTTAGCTAGTCATTATCTCAAAAACACAATCAAAATTTATTAAAATAAATATGCTTGTTTTAATCATAAAAAATTAATAAAAATAGCTAAAATATCTTTCAATGATCACGAATACAAATAAATAATAAAAGTGTAGAATGAACAAACCAAAATTCTCCGGCTTTCACGACGGCTCTTTCAACGTTCTAAGTTATCAAGCTCTAAATTGTATGTTGTGTATTATTACTTGGGTTCTCTTATGGACTAATTATAGATATGAAAACTCTAAATAAAATAATTGAGTCCAACACAAATTAGAAATCCAAAATCCAAAAGAATTGATTTCCTCATTTTTTTTTGCTGCTTCTAGAAACCATTGGCGCCGCCTTCAATAATAAGAAGGGTCTTCAGCTGCTGCCACGGGCACAACAATACTACCGTTTCAAATTTGCAATTTTCTCTAACTGCCTGTATGTATACTAGATAAGGGTGCCGTGCAAGGCACGGTCATATTGTGGGGATAAAAATAATTGTAAAGAAAGACGTGCAAATATGCAACATGATTAAAATAAATTTCAATGTTAACACATTTCATAGTATGTTACATATATTTTGCAGAATGTTATACATGGGCTTTCAAGGAAAGGCCAAAACAGAGATGTAATTTTTTAATTCTGGAATCTTCTTTCAAGTTAAAACTTGTTTACTACCTAAAAATAAATTGAAATAATAACACAATTTGAAAGATATAGTAAAGAGAGGTGAGAATGCATCTAAAACCTCAAATAGCACAAAAAATAACACATCAAAGGAGATGAGCTATTTAAATTCGGAAAAATTCAATTGAGAAAAGCATGAAAGAAATTATCTCCCGGCTTTATTCTGGTGTTTTCATTCACCTATATATTTTGAACACACATAAATAATCAGTGGGTTTTTCTTTGTTAGGAGGGAAAGAGGATTATTAACTTCAACCACATTAGCTAGCCAATAAAAACAAACACAGTAGTACTAAGCACAACTATTTGTATGTGTAAAATGGAAATAGAAGCTTGTCCTAGAATCTTTACTTTTTGGTACATTTAACTGGCAAGAAACCACATTATAATTGCCACTAATCATAAACACAGAAGGAAAACAATAGCCAAGGACAAAACCAATGAAATCCTTGAGTCATTTTCCTGCAACTTATCTAGTGAAGTTATCCATAAGCAGAGAACTAAATTGCCACGGAATATACTGGAAGCTTCGCCAATGAGCAATGCATCAAATATTAACTCTCATACAGTTATCTCACAGAGGGATACATATGTAATATGCATATGCGGGTAGAAACTTATAGCAACTCTTAGTAGCTTATGAAGCAATTGGCTATGATTAGCAAAAGCTTCAATTTATGTTATAACAAATCTTCCAAATTCACATTAGCAAAAATCTTCCCAAATGATAACATCAGCGAAAATATCTTTGTATATAAAATAGTGAAAGAAAAGAGTGTGTACCGCGCAAGTAATGAAATTGAGGATATGAATATGGCACATGTTACGTATGGATGTGCTTAGGTATCCAACACGGGTGCGTCAATCTTTGTGCTAATTGAAAGAGTTGTTTCAAGAATTTGCACCAAGTATTCACACCATTATTTGCACCCGTTTGAGTTTTGACGGGGGTACATTAAAGCAAATTAAAGATACTTAAAAGAACAAAATTGCACAAGGACAGATATATTACAGTCTTTTCAGTCGCAACACGGAATGTCCCAGGAATTGAAATTGCAGCTCCACCAGCCATTGTGATCCCATTTAGAAGAGCTATCTGCATGCGAATCATAAGAGTCATTTAATTGCTTGAAGACGACCGAGTGTAATGTAGATATAGTGGACGTAAAATGAGGCTTTTATCAAGAAATAAGATGAGGAAATATTTAATTTTTCATAAATATTCATCCAAGATGCAAAGGAGTTACCAAAAGCATTGCCAATGGTCAAAGATAACCAATAAGCTCACTACGCCACTTAGAAGAACCAAAGAGTGCAACTAATTTGCATAAAAATGTCAATTTAAGTAAGGTCTACTGAAAACCTGGCGACAATATTTTTCTTCTTTGATTGAGCTTCTTCTCTAGATGAAGTTCACCAAAACCTAAGGTTTTGCAGAATCAAAGGCACGTTAGTAGATTAGTATGAGACAGGTGAATGTTGTAGTTAACAGCCATTGTTCGGATGGCTTAGAGACGTAGCCATATTTAGTAAGTTTAATGGTGAGAAGTAGTTTTACTTTGGTATTGACAGTCTATCGTTATTTTGAGGGAAGAAATATTTTACAGATATAAGACACCAAATGATTGCCCAGATGTTTCAAAGCAATCAATACATCAAATACATTATTATAAATTATTATAAATTTCAGAATTTCAAAAAATATATTTCAAAATAGGCGACACTACATGAATGATAATGAGCAGAATTTGCTATTGCAATTATTCTAAAAGTGGGCATGCTAAAAGGTATGTTAAATATTGGAGGTAGGGGAGCAAATACTACAGAAAAGTAAAACATTCCTCACATATCATTAAGTAACAGCAACATGGCGAAGAAAGACGAATAGTATATAATCAACACTACACATAAAAGCACACCTTAATACTACCTATGTTGTCATAGTCGGGATCATTCAGATCGTCTCCTGCAAGAAGTGAAAAACCAATTAATAAAAAGTTTATAGCGCAAGTCAACTATGAAATCGGCTGTAAATTTATTCTAATAACTTTTTGACCAATATCAAGCAAAGTGAAGAGGTTGACTGAGTATTACGTTAAATGAGTCGTTACCTAGTTATATTCCGCTTTTCCTAGTTTATATTTCGACAATCCTCTATTTTTCTAATTTTTTTTCGACGTACACATTAACAAACATTATAGTAACTTCTAACAGCACATTTGCACACCTGTGTTCCTGAGTCTCAACACAAAAAAGGAAAGAACTGAGAATCGCAATTGTTGATTATGTCAAATTTCATGAAATTATGAATTTCATGAATACCCCTGAACGGCCAAAAGACTCGTTCTACGTATGACCTGCTAAAATTTTCATTCTAACAAATGATGGAGAAAAGTAGTTATTAACCGGCACTGATAGATAGGGGAACGACTATGGGTGTGTTTGGTATGAAGGAAAATGTTTTCCATGGAAAATGTTTTTCAGGAAAACAAGTTGATTTTTGACTTATTTTCTCATGTTTGGTTGGTGAGTAGAAAATATTATCCGGAAAAGATTTTGTGTTTGATTTATGAATGAAAAATATTTTTGAGAAATATCTTTTATTTTTACTAGAGTAATAATTTTTAAAATTGAAAATAGTTTTTAAAAACAAACTTAAATTTTTTTTGGGGGGTGGGGGTGATAGGGGGTGGGTGAAGGGGGGGATGGTCGAGGGTAGGAGTGAAAAATTGAAATTTTGAAGTTGAAAATATTTTTGAAAAATAAACTTAAAATTTTTTTTGGGGGTGGGGGGGGCTGGTAGGGGGTGGGTGGGTGGGGGTCGAGGATAGGGGTGAAAAACTGAAATTTTGAAATTGAAAATATTTTTTAAAAACAAACTTGAAATTTTTTATTTTTTTTGGGGAGGGGGGTGGGAGGCTGGTAGGGGGTGGGTGGGTGGGGGTCGAGGGTGAGGGTAGGGGGTGAAAAAATGAAATTTTGAAATTGAAAATATTTTTTAAAAACAAACTTGAAATTATTTTTTTTTTTTGGGGAGGGGGGTGGGAGGCTGGTAGGGGGTGGGTGGGTGGGGGTTCTAGGGGTGAAAAAATGAAATTTTGAAATTAAAAATATTTTTTAAAAACAAACTTAATTTTTTTGTGGGAGGGGGGGGTCAAGGGTAGGGTGAAAAAATGAAAATTTGAATTTGTAAATATTTTTTTAAAACAAACTCAATTTTTTTTTGAGGGTGGGGTAAAAAAATTGAATTTAAAAACAAGCTTTAAATTTATTTTTTTTCTTTTTGGGGGGTGGTTTGAGGAATAAATTGATTTTTAAACAAAAAATAATTGTAATTTGAAGTTGGAAGAGAGTTTTGGAAAATGTTTTCCTTAAGTTTTGAAGGGAAGTCATTTTCCTTAAATTTGAAGAAAATGAGTTGATTTGGAAAACATTTTCCAAAACATTTAGCCCAACCAAACATGAGAAAATTGGAAAACATTTTCCGGAAAATGTTTTCCTTCATACCAAACACACCCTATTTATCCATCTTCATATTGCATCAAGATAGCTTACTGCTCCATTCAGTACTAAAACCAACTAAGGGCTAATTACAACGTAATAATCATTATGAAGCAAAAATATAACTCAATTAAGCATATCCATTACTAATTGTACAAAATCACTGATGACTAATCCTTTTTCTTCTGAACAAATTGTCGAACAGATGGTGTGCATGGTAAATTTTGGCAAATCAAATGTCTATATTTTACTTCTGACTGTATATATATAACTTTATATCAAACACCTCAGGGCCATCAACTCTATAATATAATTTGCACCATGTATACGCAAAGGTAAATATGAGAAGTGGGAGGCATAAGGACAAGTAAAGGCGTAGCTTTTCAAAGTTCTAGCAAAATCAATAATATTGTAGTTAGAACAACGAAGCAGTATCACAACTCAAGTTAGAGGCTCGATAATCAACTAAATCTGCAGAAAATCCTTCCGTCTTTTGGATTGAAAATTTTCACCTTTTCGATTTGGCCACAAAATCAAAGCAGTATTGCAGTATTTTTCAGGGTATCAAATTAACATTTTCGAATTGCAGGTGGCAAGATTTAGATCCACTAACGCAGTGCCTTTCTGTGGATGTTGAAACACGTGGCAGCAAAAAAGGACCTGAAAAGTAAAATTACAGAACAACCCTTGGCTGTCCGAAGAAACTCATAGTCAGTTGAGATTGAAAGAAAAATCATGAACAGAAAATAGGGGACAAGAGACGTACCTTTTCCTTCTTGTTGGATTTGAGAATTGAAGATGTTTACCAGGGAGGTAAAAGTAGGATTTGGGAGTAGAAGATGGGGAAGCTTTTAGGTCCAACGCGTGGATCTTTCGAAACACGCGGCAAGCGAAAACAGATATTAGAAAGGGGAAATTACAGATTTGTCCTTTTGGTTGTCCGAAGAAGCAACCCTCTTTTGTTGATTTATTTACGGCCGTAGCCTTCGTTGTCCAGCCCACGTGGAGGTTACTAAGTGGTTTCGTAGTATAGCGTTGGTCGTCCAAAGGCATTCGTAGGTTTGACCCACGTGGAAACCCAATGGACAAGCAGGTGGACTGTGTTAATAGGTCAGGTCAGAAGGAAAATTACAGGAGTAACCTTGGTCGTCCAAGGGCACCACCACTTATATACAATGATGAAATGTATTATTATATTTAACCTAATTCATTAAGTTGTCTGCTTGATATTCTTCTATGATTTCTTGTTCTTAATTCATTTGTGCTTCAAATTTCTTCATATTCACACCATTTTAATCCTACAAATTAAATACACAACATAAGAATAATTCATAGAATTTATGCTAAAAAAGGATAATGAAATGATTAAATAAGAGGTAAATAATGATTAAATATGCATATTTTAGCTTCACATCACATCTAAGCACCTTCTCTTTACATGCCCAAACCATCTTAATATCTTCTCTCATCTTGTTTGTCACAAAGTCCACTCTCATCTTCTCCCGTATAACTTCATTCCTAATTTTGTCACTCCTAGTATGCACACATTCATCTCAACATCCTCATCTCTACGATATGCAACTTGTGAGCATGTGAGTTCGTTCTTGGCTGGTTAGCACTCCGCTCCATGAAATAAGGATGGTCTACCACCACTCTATATAACTTAGCCTTAAGTTTAGGTGGTACCTTATTATCACACAAGATTCTAGAGGAAAGCCTCTATTTCATCCAAGTGATCCCAATGCGATGCATGGCCTCATTGTCAATGTCTTCAGTCTCTAGATTACATACCCAACATATATACTTAAAACTTTTTCTCTTGATAATGTATGGCAAGCTTCACTTCCACGTCTATTTCATCCAACGCTATACTAAATTAGCATGCCAACTAATTCATTTTAGTCCTCCTCAACCTAAACCCTTTGAGTCCAAAGTTTGTCTCCAAACTTCCAACCAGTACTATGTTGTCCGCAACTAACATATACTATGGAATGTCCTCTTGAATAGACTGCATCAACTTATCCATCACCAAGCAAATAAGAAAGGGTTAAAATTAATCCCTAGTGCAACCTAATCTTAGTTAAGAAGTGCTCTGAGTCTTCTATCACCGTTATAACCCAAGTCTTAGCTCCATTTACATGTCCTTTATAACCCTAATATAAGTTACCGGAGAACCTCTAACCTACAAGCACCTCTAGAGGACATCCCTCAAGACTTTGTCATAGGTATTTTCAAGGTCGATGAACACCATATTTAAGTCCACATTTTTTTTCTTTATCTCTTCATCAGTCTCCACATAAAATGAATGACTTTAGTAGTTGATCAACCGACACGAAACAATATATAACAAAAGAACATATTGTGATGATCCGAGTCTATGCCCTAGGTGTGACCGACACTCAGGACTACGAATGGCCCTGAGATGACCCTTTATACTGGCATGTTGTTAATGAACTTATCTGACATTTTATAAAATATGACTAGAAGTTGAAACCTAATTGACTAAAACATGTATAAGTCTGAGTAAAATAAATACAAAAATGCCCCAAATCTCGTCAAAATGATTCTGAATGGTAAAAAAACAAAAAAAAAACTCAATGAGACTTTTTTCGATGAACCAGTCAAATTTCAGGCCAATCAGTATTTGTCAAAAATTTAAAAACTCCAATAATGATCATCTCAACAATCATTGACAAAGCTGCTTGTGAGGGTCAGCAAGGCTACTCATGCGGCCTGGTCTTACCATTATGCTATTGGTTAAAGCATGAAAGTAATGAAGGTGGCTGGGCGGATTCAAAAACTTTACAATTTTTCCTAATTCAAAAAATCACTTTGTACATTTATCGGCTAAACTGTTTGTGAGGATGAGTCTGACTACCCATACACCTTTGCCTTGACACCATACTACTAGTTAGAGAATATGAGTAACATCTATGATTGGGAATAGACATAACTCTCAATAGAAAACCAGTTTTTAGGCAATTTCAAAAAAACAAGCAATTCATACCGGATGAAAAACGTAGATTTTAAAAATCATCACAAACCTCAAAATTCATCAAAAGCATGATTTTTATATTTATTCGATTATCAAAACATGTATAGGAATCATGGAATTCTTATTTCAGTATGTAACCCCTCAGAAATCCTAAGTTCATATCAGATTATGAGAAGTTGTCAATTTCACAGAAAATTAAGATTTTCGAACAACATCTACGGATCGTAGATGAAACCACATTCCATATATGAAGGTCGAAGATCAGGTTTAGAGAGTTAAGTCTACTGAAAGAAATTTTAGATTTTTATGGACATTATCTATGATCCATAAAAGGAACCACAAACCATAGATGAGGTCTGTAGATAACTCAGCAATGGAAAGATTGGACTGAGATTTAAAACTCAAACCACGGATCGTAAATATTTTTACGGGTCGTAGAGTGGTTTGTAGATCAAAGTCATAAAACTCAAATTTTAGTCTAATTCTTATGGACCATGTGTACAGCTCATAGATTGAACTACAGACCATAAATAAGTCTTGTAAATTAAACTTAAAAAACTCAAAAAATTGGCCTGGTTTTCTGTAGAGGCATCTACGGCCCATTGATCAATCTATAGACCGTAATTGGTCTCATGGAAGCTGCCGATATCACTTTTTAGCCAGGATCATTTGATCTTTTCCCACTCTTTCAAGTGTTATACTATGTTGTTTTAACCTATCTAAGTGGGATTATGTGAAATTTAGTTGATCCAAACCTCCCCTCTCACACATAACTCCCAAAATTAATATCAATGCTCTTAAGTTCTCTCAAAGAAGATTCTAGGGTTCTTCATCTTCAAGTCTTTGTTCATGGTTGCAAGAAAGGGCTTCCATTCCAGGTAGGTGGAAATTCATCAATGGGTATCCTTTCACCCATTGAGTTCCAAAGAAAACCTAGTTTCTCAATCAATGATTTCCATAAAGTTAGGGTTTTTATGGAAAGTATGATTTTTTTTTGTTGTCTTTCACATTCCTCTTAATGAATTATTTAATTATGTACTTTTAAGTTATAAATCAGTACATCTAAATAGTATTTTCATGAACCCTCAGTACATAGATATTTTCATGTCTCAGAACTATGTTATTTCAGTTACATGTCTCAAATCATCCGTTTTCAAAGTTTAAGATGCTTTCATATAAAGTGTCTCTCAAATATTTTCATTTTTTATCAAAATTCATGAGCTGCTCACTATCAGTTTATTAGTATCATTCAGTATTACCAACTTATTACTATTTACAATTTATTTGCATGTTCCGTTGGGTGTGTTGCATAGCACCGAGTGTATTTAGGAATGAATGTTCACTCATTTGTTAAGGACTGAGAACTTTAGTACCAACCCCCAATTCACAGAACTACGTGTCACCATAAGATTTTGAGGGTCACCCGTCAAACTAGGATTGACTATTTAGTCTTTTATAGACATTAGCTTAGCGGTACCACATTAGCACAGATCAACCTTTATACGAAAAGTATATTGGGCCCTTTTATGGAGATTATACATCAAACTCCTTGTTAGCTCACATGGTTATATGTCCGTTATTAGTAGCTCTCACAGTCCAGTCTTTTAGATATTATATGACCATGTATTCAGTTATTTCAATTTCAATATTTGCAAGTTGTATGGTCTCTTAGGGCCATTTGGTAGAATGTATTAGCAAAAATAATGCAAGCATTAATTATATGTATTAGTAATCCCTTGTTTGGTGCATTTTTTCATGCTAGCATTAGTTATACAGTCTATTGTGTATTGAGGAGTGTATTTCTAATACCATGGATTTCTAGGTATTAGTAATGCAAATGATTTAATACATGCATTAATTATATGGTTAAAGACCCAATTACCTCTCAAAAGTACTTTTACATCTTTTCCACCCTAATTGTGAAGAATACTTTTGTAAATAAATATTTTTATACAATGCATACTATTTTTAATACATCTAACCAAACAATGCATAACAAATAATCTATGCATAACTAATACAAGTATAACTAATACATGCATTATTAATGCTTGCATTACTAATACACTCTTATTGGGTATTATTTTTATACACTCTACCAAACGACCAATTACTTGGTCATTGCATTAGTTCGTATTTAGCATATCAAGCTTACAGATTCAACACACTCAGTTAGTATATTTGTTATTGTCTTGCATACTCAGTAAATTCAAAATACTGACCGCATACTCTCGCGTTATACTATTTTATTATGTATGTTCAGACGCTCAGTATCTAACTCGCGGTTAGTACAATTTTCAACAAGCACAACATTAGCGTTGGTGAGTTGTCATCTTTCAAGGACAAATTCTATATTTATTTCAATTATGTAGTCTTTTAGTTTTGAGACAATTAGAATTAGCTTGGGGCTTATCCTAGCAACTCATTTTAATCGAGATTTTCCAGACAGTCAAATGAGTGTTAGTTTCAGTTTTAAGTTATGTTTTGATAAACCTCTTGGTTATATAGTTTTAACTATTCAGACTCATCTATAATTCAGTTTAGCTTCCGCATTGAGTTTTCTTCAATTATTTCTTTTTGTGAATTTTAGTATCATGCCAGGCCATGGATTAGGTTGGTGTCATTTGCGGCTCTAATTAAGTACCGTGTTATAACTAGGGAATAGTCTCAGATCATGACACATTATCTACTATGTGTAAGAAGACTTGTGATACTAATTGATAGAGTGTACAATAAATTCAGACAACGGAAGTATGGTTATGGATCAGAAACTTACATAATAACAGATAACAGAAATCAAAACGAAAATCAGAAAGCACAACCAACCTTCAACTTTCAAAACCTCATTTAATGCTTTGGAATCTAGAACTTTGTCCTTCTTCTACCTGACTTTTCTCAATTATAACCTTTAACATGCAAGGATTTTTTTCGAGAAAAGGGATGATATTTTCACTAAGAAAACCCCCTATTTATCCCTTATTTCTACAGAAGAGAGGGGGGAGCTTAGGGGATATAATGTTCATCAGTATTTAGGAGGAATTTTGGATAACTAAAAATCCATTTAAGCCATTAAATCCAAACTAATTTTATTCCTTTTTAGGATTTTTTTTTTTAAAAAAAAATCAGGATTTTAATTATTAAAACAACGGATTTATTCCTTCTAGAAGACCAGTAACATTACTTCTTCGAATAATCCTTTTCCTTTTCAAAACTTGTTAATTAGTGAGGCATATTAAGGATCGCGGACTTATTAACTGTGGCCTTCAATTATAATATTAATTTACGAATGAATTAACAATGTCGTAGTAAATTATAAATTATTCTTCTAAAAATTTATAATTGCACTTCTCAATTCAATTTTGAAATCTACCACTACATATTATTTAATTCCCCATGTAAGAATTACCGACACCAATAAATTAAATTAATTTTTTTGAAAATTTAATTTATGACTTACTTAATCCTTTATTATTATACTTAACTTATTTCACATGACAGATATAAAATCCACCTATAGAATTTTCACGTGAAAACTTGTAAGTAATCATTAAGGAGTGTCTTGGTTTGTTCAATAGTGAACATTTCTACTTGGTTCGTTCAATACATACAGAATGTACTAACACAAGAAATTGAAATATGACCACTCCCATGATTAAGATCAAATTATATTTAATCATGTGCTACAATCATCAAGATGTTTGTCCTCTATCATCTTTGATTGTGAACAATAATTTATAACTTATAAAAACCGACAATTTTAATCTTCCGTGCATGAGTTAGATAACTCCATACACAAAAATTTGTCTACTATATAAATAATGAAAACACATATTAAGACAATGATCTATTCAAATAAAAACTTTATCATATCAAGTAAAATAAAATAGACAGTATTTACAAAGGATTTAAATGTAATATTACAACTCATGCAAGTGATAGTAATACCCCTACAAATTGTACTTGATTTTGATGGATTTTTAACCGTTGAATCATCATATTTGAATGCTTAAATTGGAAATCTTTGGCATAGCCTCTTAATTAGCTAATTTAAGGATTCGACCAAGCAATCTAAGTCAGAATCACTTCTGAAAACACCCCAGAGAATTTTCGAACTAAGACTCGAGCCATCCTTCATGTGGAGTGGGATTTTACCGAGGAATAAAAATTTCTTGAGTGTTAAGTTAAGGTCCCTAGGTGTAGCACATTGAGTTCCAAGAAGAGTTGAATTGGAAATAGTCATTTTGGAAAGAATCTGGACATTTGGCTATGGAAAAAAAGTGAGTTTTTGGTCAACTTTGAGCAGTCGTATCTCCTAGCTCAAAATGATTTAGGCGAATTTCCAGTTATGTCTGGAAAGCCCTTGGAATGATCTTTCCAACGCCGCCGAGTTTGCTTGATTCCGAGTTCGTATGAGTGACTTATGCCCTTTGGAAGTTGGGTTGTTGGCACAGTCGCACAGTCGCACAGTGCAGTTTGTTTAGTCCGAAAATTTTAAGGGTATTTTGGTCTTTTCCCTAATCTTTTCTTTGGGTTATATTGAGGTGTTAGACTGATGTTTGGATCATTTTTGTCCCATTTTAAAGAGTGAGAGTAAGAGTGAGAGTTAGGGCTTGGAAGATAAGAGAGAAAGAAGAGGAAAAGAAGAGGAGAAAGAGAAGAAGAAGCTAAGGATCGTCGTGGATTTTCGTCGGGGGTGATCCCTAATCAGGTATGTGAGTCTTTAGTGTGGGTTTATCCTTTCCCCCCACATACCAAGCTCGTTTTTATGATTTGAGAAGAGATTGGATTTGTTATTGAAGTTGTTGAAGTTGTTAGTTGTTGTTGATGTTGTTAGTTGTGTTGTTGAAGTTATTGTTGGTTGTGGGACAGGATTGGGCTGTGTATTTGAGTTGTGACCTATTGTATATTGAGGGATTTTATGATCCTTAGTGTTGGTTGGTTCATACCCCCACACACCAACTCGTTTTTAATTCCAAGAGAAGATTTATTGGTTGTTGAAGTTGTAGTGGTGTTGTGTTGAAGTTCTTGCTGATTTAGTACAGATTTCTGGCTGTGATTTTTGAGTTGAATTCTATTGAATGTTGAGGGATTTTATGTTTCTAAGTGATTGGGGCTGAAATCTTTGAAGTTGAGGGCTGGCAGAGTGCAGAGTGCCCAGCAGTCCCATTTGAAGTTGAGGGCTGGCAAAGTGCAGAGTGCCCAGCAGTCCCATTTGAAGTTGAGGGCTGGCGCCCCGCGCCTCTTAGAGCGCCAAGGACGCCAATCCTTCCCGTTACCTTCATTCCCCACTTTTTCCTAGTTGTTTCCAACACTCCAAGGTACTTCTAAAAGTCAAGAACTCATCCGTAACATGTGATCAAACACCTTGAATCCAAATTCCAAGTCAGGTGAAGTTAGTTTCAAAGTCAAGTGAAGTTAGTTTCCAAATCAAGTGAAGTTAGTTTCCAAGTCAAGTGAAGTTAGTTTCAAAGTCAAGTGAAGTTAGTTTCCAAGTCAAGTGAAGTCAAGCTTAGAAGTAAGTAAGTCAAAACAAGTCTTTAAGGTTTTCCAAGAGTCTTCATTGATCGTTTTAACTTCATTTTAAGGCTCAAGTTAAGTAAAGAATGAAGAGTTCCAAGTTAAGAGTTTCAAGTTGAGTAAAGAGTTTCAAGTTGAGTCAAAGTATCGAGTTTCAAGTAAAGTAAAGAGTAAAGAGTTGAGTTCATTTCTCAAAGTTATTAGGGAACTATGTATTCCCAAAGAAGTTTTAAAGAAATGTTTTTACATTTAAACAAGGTTGGAAACTGAGATTTCCAAAAGAGCCTTTGGGCTAGTTTTTGAGTAATTATCTCATATCAGCAGGAATAAATATGTTTTAAAAACATAAGAGCCAGTACATTTTTGGGAGTAGTATTGAGCACCGAATTGGGGGAGCGTTCAAAGAACCCACAGCCCCCATAGAACCATGTTAGCCACCATGGGTAGAAAAGGATCATACTTTTTAGATGAATCCTTTTCAGATTAGACTAGTGGATCCATTAGGCAGTTCAGGTCTTATACCTTTGGCCGGGTATAAGATGCTCTGGCAGCGTGAGGTCGATCGCTGTATCATCACTATAGCTCTTATGTGATGGTTGTCGGTTAGAGAAACTCCCACAGCAGTTATTGTATTTTCATACACAGAAATTATTGTATTTTATATACATCAGTTCAATTGTATTTCTATATACATCTCAGGCTTATTGTATCCTTGTATACACTCAGAGTTTATAGCATGTTTTAAACAGTCTTTCTTTATATCGCACTTGTTTTAAATTGCCTTATATTGAAAGAAGTCAGTCAGGTTGAGTTCAGTTATTCAAGAGTCGAGTATCCTTGAGTTAAGTATCTTGAGTTAAGTACATATCCTTGAGTTGAGTATTTATCTTGAGTTGAGTATCTATCTTGAGTTGAGTATCTATCTTTGAGTTGAGTATCTGTCTCTGAGTCCAGTATCTATCTTCTGAGTTGAGTAAGTTTGAGTAGTTTTGAGTATTCCTTGAGTTGAGAAAGTTTGAAAAGAGGTAAGTTATTCAATTTATTCCAGTTTTTCTACTAGCCTATGTTGTTTAGCTTTCCAGCTTACATACTCGTACATTCCACGTACTGAGCCATTTGGCCTGCATCTTTTTATGATGCAGACACAGGTATTCAGGATCATCAACAGGAGATTCGTTGATACATCCGGGAGTTCCAGTTAGCTATGACAAGCCTCTTTGCTTCCGGAGGATTTCATTTACCTTTCAGTTGTATCAGTTGTTAGGAGGTCGTGGGTCTTGTCCCGGCTTCCATCTTTATCAGTTAGAGGCTTCATAGATAGACAATAGAGTTTCAGATGTCTCTTCATTTATTTTGTTAAATGTTTTGAAGACTAAAGTTGCCTTTTATGGCGAGTTGTATATATATTCTATTATACAGAGTTTTCTTTTGAGTTAAAGATTTATAAAGTTGAGTTTATAAACTCTTATTCAGTTTTAAGCTCTTGTATGCTTAAGTTAGTATTCCGCTTGGAGTCAGCCAGGATGAGGGTTCGCTTGGGGACCAGAAATGGTCTTCGAGTGCCGGCCACGTCCAGGGTGTAGGCTCGGGGCGTGACAACTTCTTGATTATCGAGTAGGGTTGTGAGCTTATGCGTAACAAAGTCCAATACATATTTTGGGGTGGTCTTTTGGTTTACTTAGATCTAAATCTACCTACATTGGAACTACACAAAAAAAAAGGAGGAGGAGGAGAAGGACAAGGAGGAGGAGGAGGAGGAGGAGGAGGAGAAAAAAGGAGAAGGAGAAGGAGAAGAAGCAAGAGGAGGAGGAGGAGAAGCATGACGGAGAAGGAGGAGGAGAAGGAGGAGGAAGAGGAGGAGGAGATAACATCAAGCATGCACAAATCAAGAAATAAAATTAATTCAAACAAGTATTAGGTGAAATAGTTCGTGGTGGAAGAAGAAGAAGAGGAAGAGGAAAAGAAGAAGATCACATCAAGCATGCAAAAATCAAGAAATAAAATTAATTCAAATAAGTATTAGGTGAAATAATTTATGGTGGAAGAAGAAGAGGAAGACGAAGAGGAAGAGAAGAAGATAACATCAAGCATGTACAAATAAAGAAAGGAAATTAATTCAAATAAGTGTTAGGTGAAATAATTCTTGGTAGAAGAAGAAGAGGGAGAGGAAGAGTAATAGGAGGAAGAGGAAGAAGAAGAAGAATAAGAAGAAGAGGAAGAGGAAGAGGAAGAGGAAGAGGAGGAAGAGGAGGAGGAAGAGGAGGAAGAAGAAGAAGAAGAATATGACGAGGAGGACGAGGAGGATGAGGAGAGGAAGAATAAGAAGAAGAAGAAGAGGAATAAGAAGAAAAAGAGGAGGAGGAGGAAGAGGAGGAGGAAGAAGAAGAAGAAGAAGAGGAGGAGGAGGAGGAGGAGGAGGAGGAGGAGGAGGAAGAAGACGAGGAAGAAAAGAAGGAAGAAGACGAGGAAGAAAAGAAAGAAGAGGAAGAGGAAGAAGAGGAGGAGGAAGAAGAGGAAGAGGAAGAAGAAGGAGGAGGAATATAGGAAGAAGAAGAGGAATAGGAAGAAGAATAAGAAGAGGAGGAGGAAGAAGAAGCAGAGGATGAAGAAGAAGAAGAGGAGGATGAGGAGGAGGAACAGAGGAAAAAGAAAAGGAAGAGGAAGACGAAGACGAAGACGAAGGGAAGATGAAGAGGAAGACAAAGAGGAAGAGGAAGAAAAAGAATAAGAATAAGAAGAATAAGAAGAAGAAGAAGAAGAAGAAGAAGAGGGGGAGGAGGAGGAGAAGGAGAAGGAGAAGGAGGAAGAAGATATATAAAAGTTGCAGGATTGAACTGAAAGAGTTGTGCATTTATAGAGCAAAAGACAATTGGCAAATTCACTTTGAAATGTTGTTTGAATAACGAAGAAGTTGATCGTGGAGAAAGGTTCTCCAACAATGTTTTTTTAAGAGTTTTAACTTTCACATTTTAGGAGATTTCCTTGAGTTGTGTTATTGATGTAATCATAGTTCAGTGAGTTATAAATTGATTGTCTTCAAGTAAGGGAACTCGAAGACTTGGGAACACATACCTTGGGAGGTTTATGTGTTTTTAAGAATTAGAGGTTATGACTCCTTAGGTTACATGGGTATGTAATCATTTGTTGTAAGTCTCATTGAAAGTTAGTGAAGTTGGGAGTAAATGTTGTAGAGGTACATGTCATGGTTTTTATACCTTTTATGAATCGGATATTTTCTCATAAAAATAATATGTTTTACTTACTACTCTTACTGCTTTATTAATTGAAACACGTTATTCAACCTATTTATCTTAGACAAACAATTAAAATAATTAACTATCACTTAGGTTGTTTTCACGACCCTAGACTACCCCCTAGTTGCACCACGATACTCGGAACCGCAAGTGACTCCAAGCTAACCTCATGGTATGACATGATACTAAGATTCACATTAATAAATATTGAATGATTAACTGAATGTGGAAGCTAACTGAAGTAGTCTAATAGGAATCTAACATCAAATAGACAGATATCTGAGTTTAACACAAGTGAAATATAAACTGATTGTCTGAAAGCCTCTACTAATATGAGTTGCTAGCACAAAACCCTAGCTAACTCCAACTGTCTGAAACTAAAAGTAACAACTAAATCGGAACATAAGAGTTGTCCTCGAAAGGATGAGGACTAACCAACTTGGTTGTTGCAGACTGGAGATAGTACTAACCACGAGCTGGATAATGAGCGTCAGAATACATATTATCAAATAATATAGGTAGAAATTTGTTAAGACCGAAATAAGCAGGTGTAATGCGAAAACTAGCAAAGCAAACCTCGAAAGACCATGAGTAAGAAGACAAACGAGAAATATACCAAAAGAGACAGATTTAACGTGGTTCGGTCAATCGACCTACGTCCACAAAGGAGATGAGCAATCCACTATAAATATGAGAGTACAAAATATGGAGAGAAACAACCTCAAACAATTCACTCTGAATACAAGGAGGTACAGAAAACTCTCCCCCATAACCGCAACTCTCAAAACCCTAGGACTACATTGTGAATGTTAATTAAGTTAGAAGGAACAAACCTATATTTATAGAGTCCTAAACCTTTCCTACAATAAAAAGACTAGTAAAATATTAAAACCTTTTCCTAAAAGGAGTCCACCTTCTTCACATAATCTTTAGAATCTTGCATCTCTTCTCCATAATCTCCTCTATCAAATCTACGTCTCGACACAGAGAACCTCTCTGAAATAATTTCTCCAACAAAGATCTTCATTACTGTCATAAAGGTTGCGACTAGAACTACACCTGCCAAGATGAACACCCATTTGTTACCTAGTTCCATCATTGAACCATGGCTCTGATACCACTTGTTAGGACCGAAATAAGCAGGTGTAATGCGAAAACTAGCAAAGCAAACCTTGAAAGACCATGAGTAAGAAGACAAACGAGAAATATACAAAGACACAAAGATTTAACGTGGTTCGGTCAATCGACCTACGTCCACAAAGGAGATGAGCAATTCACTATATAAACATGAGAGTACAAAATATAGAGAGAAATAACCTCAACCAATCACTCGGAATACATGGGAGTTTAGATTTGGATATTATTCCGCTGCTATCATGTCTGACATTCTTGTTAGTGTCTTGTCTTTCCCAACAAAGTGGTATCAGAGCCTTGGTTGGTGTTCATTATTGATTTGAATTATGGAGGCAAATATGAGCAAGATGGTTTGTTTGAATGGTAGTAACTATCATATTTGGAGAGGCAAGATGAAAGATCTTCTATTTGTCAAGAAAATGCATTTACCTGTGTTTACCTTTAATAAACCCCAATCCATGACGGATGAGGAATGGGAATTTGAGAACTTGCAGGTTTGTGGCTATATTAGACAATGGGTTGAAGATAATGTTCGAAATCACATTGTGAGTGAGACACATGCCAGAAGTTTGTGGGACAAGCTCGAGACGCTTTATGCTTCGAAGACTGACAACAATAAGTTGTTTCTATTGAAACAATTGATGAATATCAGGTATAAAGAGGGCACTCCTATTTCTGACCATATTAATAATTTTCAGGGTGTTCTTGACCAGCTATCTGGAATGAATGTAAAATTCGATGAAGAAATACAGGGACTATGACTTCTTAATACTCGGCCAGACTCTTTTGAAACTCTTCGAGTTTCTTTGACTAATTCTTCTCCCAGTGGTGTTGTGACCATGGAATATGCTAAGAGTGGTGTCTTGAATGAAGAGATGAGAAGAAGATCTCAAGGCTCAACTTCTTTTACTTCACACTCCGATGTTTTGGTTACTGAAGATAGGGGGAGAAACAAGTTCAGAGGTCAGAGTGACAGAGATAAAAGTAGAGGTAAGTCAAAATCTAAATACAAGAATGTTACATGTGACTATTGCCACAAGAATGGGCATATCAAGAAATTTTGTTTTAAGTACAAGAGAGATATGAGACAAAAAAGAAGAAGGTGACAATGAAAATCGTGTTGCTGTTGTTGCTAATGATGATCTTCTTGTTTCTTGTGATGAAAATGTCATCAATCTTGTTCATGATGAGTCTAACTGGTTTGTGGATTCTGGTGCTACTTCTCATGTCACACCCAAGAAGGAATTTTTTTTTTCTTATACTCCAGGTAATTTTGGGATGTTAAAAATGGGTAATAATCATGAGGTTGCAGTTCTTGGTATTGGGACAGTTTGTTTGGAAAGTAACAATGGTTCCAAACTAGTTCTCAATAATGTCAAACATGCTCCAGATGTTCGCTTGAATTTGATTTCTGTGGGATACCTTGATGATGAGGGTTATGTTAATACCCTTGGTGCTGGCCAGTGGAAGCTTACCAAAAGGTTCGATGATTGTAGCCCGTGGTGATAAGTTGTCTAACTTGTATGTTTTTTAGGGCTCCATTTTTAGAGGCTCAGTAAATTTGGTGGAGAATGATACTTCATCATTGTTATGGCATAGAAGATTGAGTCATATGAGCGAGAAGGGGATGAACAATTTGGCTAAGAAGAATTTGCTTTCTGGAGTGAAACAAGCAAAGTTGAATAAGTGTGTTTATTGCTTAGCAGGTAAACAGAAGAGAGTTTCTTTTCAGAGTCATCCGTCTTCAAGAAAGCTTGATTTGCTAGAGTTGGTACATTCTGATTTGTGTGGTCCTTTTAAGGTAAGGTCTCATGGTGGTGCACTTTATTTTGTGACTTTTATTGATGATTATTCACGCAAACTCTGGGTATTCTCTTTGAAGTCCAAGGATCAGGTACTTGATGTGTTCAAGAGTTTTCAGGCCTTGGTTGAGAGACAAACATGGAAGAAATTGAAATGCATTCGTTCTGATAATGGTGGTGAGTATATTGGCCCCTTTGATAGATATTGCAAAGAGCAGGGTATTCGGCATCAGAAAACTCCCCCAAAGACTCCTCAACTAAATGGTTTGGCAGAGAGGATGAATATAACTCTTGTTGAGAGAGTTAGATGTATGCTTTCAGATGCTAAGCTGCCAGATTCCTTTTGGACAGAAACACTTAATACTGCTGCATATGTTATCAATTTATCTCCTACTGTTGCTTTGAATGGTGATGTCCCTGACAGAGTTTGGTCTGGTAAGAATGTTTCTTATGATCATCTTAAAGTTTTTGGGTGTAAAGCCTTTGTGCATGTTCCTAAGGATGAAAGGTCAAAGTTAGATGTTAAAACTAGGCAATGTATCTTTGTTAGTTATGGTCAAGATGAATTTGGCTATCGTTTCTTTGATCCAGTTGAGAAGAAACTTGTTAGAAGCCGTGATGTTGTGTTCTTTGAAGACCAAACAATTGAAGATCTTGACAAAGTTGAGAAAGTTGATTCTCAGAGTAGTGACAGTCTAGTTGATGTTGATCCAGTGCCTTTTGACTATTCCACCAGGTGAAAATCTTCATGAAAATCAAGTTGATATCGAAGATGGTGATCATATTCAGAATGACCAGTATGCCGCTGATGCTCCAGTGCAAGACGATGTGATTGGTCTGCAACCAACTATTATTGATGCTTCAGAGAGTTCTCTTTGAAGATCTACTAGAGAGAAAATACCTTCATCTCGTTATTCTTCCAATGAGTATGTACTCTTGACTGATGGGGGAGAACCAGAGAGTCTTGATGAGGCCATGGAAAGTGAAGAAAAAGAAAAGTGGTTTGATGCTATGGAGGATGAAATGAAGTCTCTACATGATAATCATACCTTCGATTTGGTTATGTTACCTAAAGATCGAAAAGCTTTGAAAAACAGGTGGGTTTTCCGGGTGAAACATGAAGATGGTAACCCAGTTCCACGGTACAAGGCTAGATTAGTTGTGAAGGGTTTTAGCCAGAAAAAAAGGGATTGATTTTGATGAGATATTCTCTCCAGTTGTGAAGATGTCATCCATTCGTGTGGTTCTAGGCTTGGTTGCAAGTCTGGACTTAGAGGTTGAACAGATGGATGTTAAAACTGCTTTTCTCCATGGTGACTTGGATGAAGAAATTTATATGGAGCAGCCGGAAGGTTTTGAAGTCAAGGGAAAAGAGAAGTATGTTTGCAAATTGAAGAAGAGCTTGTATGGTTTAAAACAAGCTCCCAGGCAATGGTACAGGAAGTTTGGTTCTTTTATGAGTCAGCAGGGCTTCAAGAAGACTTCTTCAAACCATTGTGTTTTTGTGCAAAAATTCTCTGATGGTGACTTTATTATTGTTTTGCTTTATGTTGATGACATGCTTGTTGTTGGTCATAATGCTTGCAGGATTAAAGAATTGAAGCAAGAGTTGCATAAGTCTTTTGCTATGAAAGACTTGGGACCAGCAAGGCAGATTCTTGGCATGCAGATTGTCCGTGATATAGATGCCAAGAAGTTGTGGTTGTCACAAGAGAAGTATATTCAGAAAGTGCTTCGTAGATTCAACATGGACAAAGCTAAGGTTGTCAATACACCTTTAGCTATGCACTTCAAATTGAGTAGTAGACATTGTCCTTCCAGTGATGGTGAGAAGGAAGATATGAAGAAAGTTCCTTATGCTTCAGCTGTTGGTAGTTTGATGTATGCAATGGTGTGTACAAGACCAGATATTGCTCATGCTGTTAGTATTGTTAGTCGTTTTCTTTCAAATCCGGGAAGAGAGCATTGGAATGCTGTTAAGTGGATTATGAGATATCTTTGTGGCACTTTTAGTTTGAGTTTGTGTTTTGGTACAGGGAAGCCTATTCTTTGTGGTTACACTGATTCAAACATGGCTGGTGATGTTGATACTCGTAAGTCTACTTCAGGCTACTTGATTACTTTTGCAGGGGGAGCTGTGTCTTGGCAATCTAGGTTGCAAAAATGTGTTGCTTTATCTACTACAGAGGCTGAGCTTATTGCTGCTGTTGAAGCTTGCAAAGAGTTGATCTGGATGAAGAGATTTTTGGGGGAACTTGGTTGTGCTCAAGAAAGGTATGTGCTTTTTTGCGACAGTCAAAGTGCTATTCATCTTGGCAAGAATTCTACATTTCATGGTCGCTCTAAACACATTGATGTGAGGTATCATTGGATTCGAGATGTGTTGGATTCTAAGTTGCTTGAACTTGAAAAGATCCATACCAATGATAATGGTTCCGACATGATGACTAAAGCTTTGCCAAGAGGGAAGTTTGAGGATTGTTGCATGATCGCCGAGATGGCGGTCTCCTCCACATAGTTGTGAGGGGGAGAATTTTGTTAAATTAGGTCTTAGGCCTAACTCACACCCCAAAAGCTAGCTCAAAGGGAGGAGGATTACCCAAATCAAGCAATATGAAGAATGGACAGCAAGTATATCAATCAAACTAAAGCAACAAGATAAGAATAACCCAATCACACAAGACACAACGATTTACGTGGAAAACCCTTCGATGTGAAGAGTAAAAAACCACAGGACCAAAAGCTCCACTATAAACACCAAGAGTTACAAAATTGTTCTCCAAAATTGGCCACAAAACAAGTGCCAGACAACGAGCAACAACAAATCAAGATTGCACCAAAACTAGAGAATTAAAGAAGAGATTTCACCCAAAAATGCGCTACTGTTGACGCCCCAAAATCAAAAGCTACAGACCTCCAAATCCGATCTCCACCGTTGAATTGCAAGAACCAGATGCTGAGAACTCCCAGTTCAAATTTGAGCACGATCCAACGGTTAACGAAGCGGCAAAATCTGTCTGAAGCAGACTGCCTGAGCAGAAAATTTCCGGAAGCAAAAAACGGGATTTTTCTCTTTTTCTCTCAATCTCTAAAACGAAACTCTCTTGATTTTTCTCTCTTGTGTTTCTGAAAATAAGACCAAATAAGCCTTATATATGCCACATAATATTTTGGGTTATGGGCTAAAGTGGGCTAGTCCTAATAAGACTTTTATTTATCCACATAGGAAGGGAAAAAAAGATCCTAAACCCAACAAAATTTACGGTCAATACTTTGAGGTACTGAGTATGAAGGATAATTCACAAAAACATAATAATTGAACATGATGGACTGTAAAACATAACAGATGCGCTGACCAAGTAAATAAAATGAATACTAAACAAGTTGTACTGAAATACTTAGTCATGTAATAACTGAAAAGACTGATTGAGGGAGGTACTAAAATTGATATATAACCATGTAAGCTACTACATGGAGTCTGATGTAAAATCCCCATCAAAACGGCCTAATGTACTTTGCCAGAGCATAAAGGTTGATCTGAGCTAATGTGGATCTACTAAGTTAATGTCTATAAAGACTAAGGAGTCAACCTTAACTGACTGGAGACTCCTTAAATCCCACTGTGGCACATAGTTCTAGAACTTATAGATTGCTACTAATTTCATGGACACTAACTGGAATCCTTCATTCCTAACTCCACTCGGTGCTAAGTATAACTCCCAATAAAAATAAGTATTTAATTGAAATAGTAATAATCTGAAACCACTGAAGTAAGTGATAACTGATAATGACTGAATAGTGATACGCCCAAATTACACCTCCCTAAAGAAGTATAAGCGGTCGTTGTTCAAATGAAGAGCCTAATAAATGTTAGAGTCGATCTCACGAGGAATGAGGTCTAGACTTAGGCGAATTAACTATTGATTGTACTTTAAGTCTGATTATTTTCCTAAAAATGAGGGTTTTGTAACAAAAAAATTATATTTATTTAGTTAAATAACAAGTAACCAAGTAAACATGATTAATGTTTTGTTAAGTCAATAGAAGATAAAACTAGGGTGTATGTGTTCCCCACAAGTCCTTAACGCACTAAACCTTATAGTAGTAATCATGTCTAGTGTTTAACATGCAAAGTCAGTAAGTTATGTATCTCCTAATTGATTGGCCGATCAAATATGAAATTTCACCATGCAACTTAGTTGGTCAACGGGTGTGTGCTTTACTAACTCTTAACCTTGACCCTAGATTAGCTTTTACAAAGATGGTTACGACTATTAGATAACGATTGTAGTCTCTATATATCTCCATTGTTTTATCTCTTTTCTCATTTGTTACTTCCTTGGTTGGGCAAGTAGGAATAAGGCGGGTTTTAATGTTGGCCACCGTTAAAAAGCAATTAAAATGAAGATATTAACAGTACATGCATAAACACTTATTCAAGGATTATAACTAATTATTAGGTCTACGTTGTTAATTCCTCAAGGTTCCCACAACCCTAGTTGTGGATTTAGCTATTCATGCTTGAGTTATCACAATTCATAATAAGTTTGTTAAAATAATCATGAACTTACAATTAGAGTAGATGAAATCCGAAATCTTGAATTAATGAATAAAAGATTGTATTAAATCGATACTTCAAGAATTATATGGATAAAGTATTCACCAAAAGAATTCTCAAAGCCAAAAACGAATTATCAAATTTTCTAACAGTAAAATCGAGAATTAAATGACTATTTGTAGACATATAATCCTAAAAAAAGTCAGAAAAGGAAATACAGGAAAAATCTGGGCTTGACACTCACTTCCACGGTTTGGTCCTACGAATCGTAGGAATTCCTACGATTCATAGGAAACTTTTGTCAAACAACATCTTAACTTTTAAATTTTGGACTTTTCTATGGGTATGTTCTATGACCCGTAGAACTTTGTACGACCCGTCCTTGAATCTCGTAGTTCAATTACTTGAACTCAAATTCATTGATCTTTTCTAGGACTTAGTCCTACAAATCATAGGAATTCCTACGACTTGTAGTCCTAACTCGTGCTTTATATCTTACGATTTCATATTTTTTATTTCGTTGTTACACAAAAACCCATTTGTACCCAACTGGCATGACACCTTCAGGCTTTTGGATTATTAATAAAAAAACTTTATGTTTTTTCAAGTGAAGTAAACTATGCTGGAATTGCGTCTTGGCCAATCATTTGTTTTTCTACATTCATCGACATATTTTAGTTCAAGATCCTCATCTTGTTGCATTATTCCAATAGCAACATTATAAGAAAAAATATTATCAACCAGAACATCATTTCGATTCCACCTTTTTTCTGTCGAGACATAACTTATTGAGATCTCTTCATTCTCAATATTTTCAAATTTCTTGACCTTTTCTATTGTCTCATCATTTTTTATGTGTCGAGGCTCTCCTTGAGCACTCACTTTTATATGATGATCATTTTATCCTTTCCTTTTTCAAGGATTATTATCCTTAGAATCAATTGGTCTACAACGTTTCAGACGTGGTCAAGATTCATTTGCATTAACATTTTTTTCTATCTGAATATCAACACGAACTAGAGCATTTTCAGTTGGAACATGAGATTTAGTAATCCTTGGAAGATTAGTAAATGCATCTAGCAGTTGATTTATAAAATTTTACAATAAATCATATTTTGAACCTCTTGTTCACATTGATTTGTTCGGGGGATCTAAATGAGATAGTGATATTGTTGTAACACCTTGGAATCTAGTAGACTAAGCAAGGGGGTAGATGGCAAGTCACTAGCCATAGATTTGAGCTTGAGCTCCCTTCCCGAGGACCCATACGGGCCATGAAGGGCACCATGAGTCGTGGTGTGGCTCGTGGTGGCTCACAGTAGCTAGCCAAATTGTGTTCACCTCCCACGACCACTATGACGCCTCTTGGTGGGGACCACGAGTCATGGTGATGAACGTGAAATGAGGCAATAGCTACCCCAAAAAGTAGCCTCCTCCCACGAACCACTTGAAGGCTTGTGAAGGCTTTGACGGATAGTAGAGGTGGGCATGTGGGGTGAAGAGGTTAAGTGGTGGAAATCCAAGCCACTGGGCAAGGACCACGATTTCCACCATGGATCGTGAGAGCCTCCACGGCTCGTGGAGCCTGGCATGAAGAAGGGCAGTCAACTATAAGTTTAAGGGCTTATGGGTCTTTTTCAGTTTTAATTAAATCAAAGCTATGTCATTTTACCCAAGCCTAGGACCCCTATATAAGTGATTTTAACCCCTAAACTCACCCATTCAAGTCATTCTCTCAAACTCACCAAAAGAATTAGGTTCTTCCTCTCCAAAATATTTCTCTCTCTAGAACTTGAAGAAGAAGAAGAAGATTGAAGCTAGGGCTAAAAGTTCAAGTATCCATTTCTCAGGCATTTGTGGGCTTTGATCGTAAGGTATGATGGCATTTCATCCATGGAATCCTTGCATCCATGGAGCCCCTAAGTTCTCCCAATTGAAAAGTAGAATTCTCCAATTTAAATTAGGGTTTTCTTCTATTTTGTGGGTCTTTGTATATGTTGATTTAATTGAGTGAATCGTGATTGATTATGCATGAATTAATTGAATTCTATGCTATTATGATGAATTCCCATGTACCCATGCCTGACCCATGTTTCTAAGATGAAATTGATGTAAATGGATTTTTTGCTATGAAAGGAAAAATTATGGGTTAAGATGTATTCTTATAGGATTGATAAGGTAATTGGAATGGCTTTGAGAGTGAAGCCTATGTATTATTGTTGATTGTTGATGTGATTGTTGTGGAAGGGATTATTCCCACATGATTTCCTTTATGTATGTAGGAATGTGAAAGGCTATCTCACATTGAATGATTCTAGGTTGAAAGGCTTGCTCACCTAAAATGAATCTAAGTTAAAAGACTGTAATTGATGAGGCAAGAGGCGATTACCCATGACGTCTAAATCAAGATAGGATATGAGGTGACTACCCATATTCCTTAGAATAGAATATGAGGTGAGTACCCATATCCCTTAGAATTGAATAAGAGGCGACTACCCTTATTCCATGAAGTTGAAAAAGAGGAGAGTACCCATGATCCTTCATAGAAAGACAAAAGGTGAATACCCATGTCACATGATGTTGGACAAGGGGTGAGTACCCATAATCCCAAAGTAAGAAGGATAGGAGGCGAGTAACCATGATCCTTTATAGTAAGGCAAGAGGCGAGTACCCATGAGCTGTTATCATTAGGCAAGAGGCGATTCCCCATGTCTTTAAAATTAAGCTATAAGATATGAAATGTTATGATGAATGATTATCTTGGATTGTTGCTTGAATTGCCTTCCATCATGAGTAAGACTAGAGGTGGTTTCCCAAGTCTTGGCTAAGTATGCTTTGAGGTTACTTCAAGTACTACTCCTCTCATGTTAAGATGAATTATTATGTGCATTGATTATGCTTTATGACTTATATTGTCTAATGCTTATGTTTATGTTATTTATGCAAGCTATCATATTTAGTACATCTTTGTACTAATGCATACTCTTGCCTATATTTCTTATCCAAATGTAGGGTCCAGCAATCTCGATTCTCATCCTTGTGGCTAGGATCTTTAGTAGAGGCAAGACTTGAAGATTGGTGAGTCCTCATAGCATTCGAGGATTTGTCCACTATTTCCTTATTGTCTTTTATTTTAGTATTTGAACATTGTTGTATGGGCTGTGTCCCAAGAATCTATTGTACTAGATGATTTTTGAGACAAGTGTATTAGACTTCCGCTTTTGAAATGAAAGATTTGATTGTGTTGAAAATGTTTTAAATTCTCGTGAATTTATATTATCTTGTTATGAAATCTAAGTGGCTTGTATGAGACCTCTCGGGGTCTTGTACGTCATGTTACATTTAGGGGTACCCTTGGGTCGTGACAATTGCATTCCAATTTATCTCCTTTTGTAATTGCTTAAGTTTCTCCCCTAATGTTGGGTATTCAGATTCATCAAAATGAAAATCACCAAATCTTGTTGTAAATAAATCTCCAGTCATAGGTATCAAATCTATCTATATATAAAAGGAGAGGAAAAAACGACATGTGTCAGCACCACAATTATTCTTGAATTTTATTATTTTTAGTTATTTTAAATAATAAATTCAAATTCAATAACTTAATTGTCTTTAGTTAATTTAAATAATAAATTCCATTTTAATAAAATAAAAATTTAAACGGTTTCCATTAAAAAATAAACAATTTAAACGGTTACCATTACAAAAAATGAAAAAAATTTATTGTAAAAAAAAGATAAATTAAACGGTGCATTAGTTGAAATGGGGTAGTTTTTTTTTTCCTTTCTTTGTAATTTTTTTTAAAAATTCTATCCATATAATATGTCTTATTATTATTAAAAGAAAGAAAATACTTCCAATTCAAAAAAAAAGAAAAGGATATCACGTCCTTTAAAAAAAGAAATCTCAAAATTAGCCACAAAAATATCTAAATAATTAATTTAAAATTTAAATTTCAAATAATAACTAACCTTATCCCTAAAAAGAATCTCAACTTCCTAACCCACATCTTTGAAGAAAATTATTAATCTTAATAACATCATTCACATCTTTTTAAATCTAACTCTTCATAAACGAATCCAAACATTTGTAAAACAAATATTACATTCAAACAAAAAACAAATTACATTCACATGAGATCACAAAAGAAAATGAGGAAAAGTATAGTAGTGTATTGTGTGTATATATGTCATTTTTCTTAATTGTTTGATTTGAAATTATGTTGTTATAATTTACGGAGAAGGACCATCATGCTCTCCAATGCAACAAAGAAGAAGAAGAAATCAACGATAGATAAATGGAGGAATTCTGAAGAATTTCATATCAATGGATCATGTATGTCAATTACTAAACAAATTTGGTTGGCATTCCTTACTTATGTTATTTTCATATTCTTTTAACGATTTCAATAAGTGTTTCATTTTGTAAAAATAAATCAATATCTATGAGAATGATGATGAATACATATCATCATAATTATCATATTCTTCGTTCACAAATTACATTTTTGTTAATTTTTGTTAATTTATATGCAAAGTAGTATCCTTAGCGTGATCATTTTGATTATTAGTATGATCATTTGACAATTGATTATTCTTTAGTTAAATCATTTTGAGTATTATTACGATTATTTAACATTTAATTTACTTGCACAATAGCCTCCTCTCTTTTAAATAACTACACATACACATATACATATAGTAAGGCTTCTGTGGGTGCATTTATGATTTTGTTTAATTTAATAAATAATTAAATTATCTAATTTTGAAAATAATTTTTTAAAAAGTATAACTAAAAAAACAGAAATGTGATCTAACTATTTAAAAAAAAAAATGAAATGACAAGTGAAGTTTTTTTCGTAAAATGTAACAAAAATAAATATTTAAAAAGGTGGGAATATTTTTAATTCAATTCTTAAGGATAATTCAATTCTTACTCATAAAATCTTCGATCATAAAGAAAGTCACTATATCTAAAAATCTCATATTATTAGTATAATATTTTTAATTTGTTAGTTGGTTTTTTCCTTATTATCATATTATTCAGATTTTTTTGGTTAAAAGTATGCATTTTTTTTTAAATTGTAGTGCTTGAATTTTGGATGTTAAAGGCAATCATAGCAATGACAATAAATTAGATTTAAAAATGTCATAACAGAAAATTAAATAAAAAGGTAAAACAATTAATTAACAAAAAAAAAAGAAGAAGAAGAAGAAAACATTAATAATAATAAAAGAATAGTTAAAGATAATTTAAATAATAAATTCCATTTTAAAATAAAATAACAAGTTAACGGTTACCATTAAAAAAAATGAAACAACTTATTGTAAAAAAAAACAGACAAATTAAACGGTGGATTAGTTGAAATGGGGTAGTTTTTTTTTTTTAAAAAAATAAGCTTGGACCATTGGTCCCATTTTATTGAAAAAGAACGTCAGATGGACTCAAAATGAGACCATGAAACAGAGAAAACAAACATCTATCTATATATAATTCTATCTATATATAATAGGAGAAAGAAAAAAATACCACATATCAGCGTCACAATTTTTCAGAATTTTAAATAATAAATAATTAAATATTATATAATTATTTAAAAATATTTAAATACACACTTTTAAATAAAAATAGACACATGTCAGTAACTTATTCAAATAGTGACAAAGGTCAGCATTTTAAAAACATATTTAATTAGTAAAAAAAATGATTTAAAAAAAATATGCGGCAGTTACAAATTAGTTAAATTTTTTTAAAAAAATACGTATTTTATTTAATATGATCTTTTTAAATATAGTTACCACAATTAATATAACTCTTTTTAATTTTTCATTTTTAAATGATAACTAATTGCACATGTAACTAAAGTTTATGCTATTTTTGACTCTTATTTTTATCATAATTAAAATACCTATATTTATTGATTGACATCTATTTAATTATTTTAAAAAATAATAATAAAGAAGCCAATGAAAATAGTATTACTCCACTACATATTTCTTTCAAAATCAAAATATTTAGAGTAAATGAATTCAAATGAAAATAAAAAATACAATAAACTTAAAGATAATCTAAATGTAAAGTATATACTTATTAATATAAAATTTCAAGATAATATGCATTATTTAAAATAGAAAGAAAAAAACCTGTCAATTAGAAAAAAGAAGATAAAATCTACGTCCTTAAAAAGGGCCAAAATAGCACATGTAACTAAAGTTTATGTTATTTTGGACTCTTATTTTTATCATAATTAAAATATCTATCTTTATTGATTGACATCTATTTAATTATTTTCAAAAATAATAAAGAAGCCAATGAAAATAAAAATAAAAACTACACATTAATATGACTCCATTACATACTACTTTCTCATTCAAAATCAAAATATTTAGAGTAAATGTATTCAAATGAAAAATGAAAAATACAATAAACTTAAATATAACATAAATGTAAAGTATATACTTACTAATAAAAATATTTCAAGATAATATGCATTATTTAAAATAGAAAAAAAAACTGCCAATTAAAAAAAAGAATAAAACTTACGTCCTTAAAAAAAGGTTAAAATCAGCATGATCAACTACCTAAATTTAAAATTTAAAATTTAAATTTCAAAAAAAAAAACTAACCTTATCCTTAAAAATCATCTAAACCTTATAAGGCACGTCTTTAAAAAAAAAAATACTACTCCTAACTTCATCATTTCTATCTTCTTAAAATCAACTATTCAAAATACGATTTCAAACATGTTTTAAGAAAAAATAACATCCAAACAAAAATAAGATTCAAACAAAAATATGATTGCACTCACTAAGATTGTAAAAGAAGAATTACTATCTGAATTGTTTGTGCTGCAATTATTTTTTACGATTGAAGGGATCACCTCTCCAATGCAAGGAGGAAGAAAAAGAAACTGGTGATAGAGAAATAGAGAACTTCAGAAGAATTTCATGTCAGTGAATCAAGTACATCATCTTTTAATATTTTAAGTGCATGAATTACTAATATGATAATTGTATTGTTCATATGCTTTTTTTAAAAAATAATCTAGCCATTTTCTATTCATCTTTAAAACAAATATTGAAATGATCCCTTTTATATGATTTATTAGTTCTTTTGGTATTTAAATTTAGGTCGAAGTTCCTAACTTATTTTGTTTTTGTATTAATATTTTTGATGATTGCAATAACTATTTCGTTTTGTAAGTATAAAACAAATATGAATAGTGACGAAGATGGTGAAAAACTTGAGAAGATTCAGAAATGGAGATGTAATTATTTTCATTAAATTTTTATTGTAACTTTAATTGTTTTTTTGGGAAAAAATCTTATGGTGTGTAACTTTATCATTTTTCATCCTTGATTATTTGGACAAGCACTATGATAGTGGTCAAAAAGGCCAAAGTGTGAAGCAACAAAATCGACATGAAATTTGTTATTGAAGTCAATATTCTAATACAAGAATCGGGTAAGTTTATGTAGTTACCATTCTAATATATATATTTGTGCACGTCTAATTTAATATTATTTTCTCATCATGGACAACATTCTTCCATTCAAAATTTACTTATAAATAAAATAATGTTATAATTATTCCCCTTTAAAACGGATCATTAAGTAGCAATATAGTTAGAATTGCACTTTGCATCAATTTATACGGAGAGTAAATTCTATATTTAAAAAAATTGAAACTAACAAACATATAAAAAGATAACTACCTACACGTCACATTTTTTTTAAAAAAAAATCACACAAATTAAAATTTGACTTTTTGTCAAAATTGCTAAAATATTTTGTTAAAATGTTCTGATATAATATATTATAAATCCTAATTGTTTATTGCAATACACAATTTAAAAATATATTAGCCAAATTTGACAAATAATAATAATTATAATAAGTAGTGAAAAATGTAATCAAGAAAAGGAAATATTTTTAAAAATTATTCAGATCTAATCTCCTATCTATTTAATCATTTTCAAAATGATTAAGAAGCAAATGAAAAATACACACAAAAAAATCAACAAAAACTTTACATTAATATGACTCCACTACGTACTACTTTCTCATTCAAAATCAAAACATTTAAAATATTATTAAAATTAATTTAAATTATAAAAATAAAACTACAAACACTGTAATTTTTTGAAAAAGTACTGCGAATCTAATTTTTATTATTACTTTAATTTTTTTTACCATTTTTTAAAATTCAAAATTTGAAAATAGTTAACTACATTATACTCTTCTTTAAAAAATGCTCTCAAATCTTAATTGATTATTGCAATATACAATTTAAAAATATGTTAGCCAAATTTGACTATATAAATAATAAGCATTGAAAAATGTAGAATATTAACTTTTACATTTGGTTTGAAAAATAAACACTTCTCTAAAAAAAAGAGAAAAAATAAAATAAAATGAAATATAAATCAACTAAAACTAAATTAATTTTAGACTTTTAACTTATGAAAGTATTATTCAACTGTATAATTATATTGTATTAAACTATCGCGTATATATATAATTTTGTTAAATATCACATAATGGATATGTGACTTGAAGAAAAAATTAAAAGACAAAATATAAAATTGTGAATAACATGCCTACATTTTGATATTGAAGTGATTAAAACGTTTTTTGTATGCTTAGTATTTTGATAGGACTTTTCTTAGTTATATTTTATTTAATTCTAACTATTAAATGTTCTTATATCTTTATTGTTTTAATTAACAATAGGATAATATGGATAGAGTGATAGTATCTATCATTTTAAATAAATTAAATAATGATAAAATATTATTATTTTCAAATTTAGATAATGAACTAAGCTTATATATTGATTTATTTACATAAATATTCTATTATAACACATCAAGATAATTAATGTTAACATTCTCAAATAAATTTTCAATATTATCTTTTAATAAGTTAAAATTTTAAATTGTCAATAAATTAATATTTATGATTACATTTATAAATTAACCGCGCAACGCGCAGGCACATATACTAGTATTTTATAATAGAAGGAGATTCATACCCAACATATATTCCAATCCTTTTTGGGGACCCATCTTTGTGTGTTGTGGGGGAGCAATTGGAACATATACCGCTCATCCAAAAAAATTAAAATAGAAAATATTTGGCTCCTTCCCAAAAGTTAACTGTAATGGGGAGAAATAATGAAAACTAGTTGGCCTTATGCGCACAAGTGTTGCTGCATGCAAAATAGCATGCCCCCATATCAAAATAGGAAGTTTGTCCTCATTAGTAATGGTCTAGCTATCAACTGGAGACATTTAATCAATCATTCTATTAGACCATTCTGAGTATGAACATAAGCAATCGGATGTTCAATTGTTATTCCAATGAACATACAATAATCATTCCAGGATTGCGATGTAAATTCACCAACATTATCAAGACGGATTGTCTTTATTGTATAATTTGAAAATTATGCTCTCAACATTATAATTTGAGCCAACAATCTCGCAAAACCCCTGTTGCGAATTGATAATAAGCACACATGTAGCCATTTTGTAGATGTATCCATCAAGACCATATAATATTTAATGGACAACATGAAAGGTAAATTGGTCCACATATATCACCTTGTATATATTCCAGAAATGCAGGGGATTCAATCTCAACTTTAATTGCTGATGATTTAATAATAAGTTTCCCTTGGGAACAAGCAAAACAAGAAAATTCTTTAGATTGAAGAATTTTCTGATTCTTCAAAGTGTACCCATGTGAATTCTAAATAATTATATGCATCATATTATAACTGAGGCCCAACCGTTCATGTCAAATGATGAAATCATTATAAGCAATAAATATTTTATTTATCATGACATGTGATTCAACCACATTAATACTTGTGTGGTACAACCCACAAGAAAGTGCAGACAATTTTTCATGCACAAATCTTTTTTTCGCTTATATTTAGTAATATAAAGGTATTCACCTTTTCCTTCCTTAATAGCAGTCTCAATATGATAGTCATTTTGGTGAATAACCTTGCAACTTAACAAGTTTCTTTGAGAATTACTATAATATAAAGTATTATTAATGGTCAATATTGTCCCTCATGTAGTAATAAGGCTGCTCTCTCAAAGCCCTCAATTATTTTTGTACTACCAGATATTGTATTAACATTAGCCTATTTCATAATCAAATGAGAAATATTTATTTTCTCTTAATATAGTGTGAGATTTAGCACTATTCAGAAGACATATATTTCCATTACTCATCTTGGATCCAATTGAAGTCTGATAAATTTTATTTATCTTCATAAAATAAAAGCACAACATAATAGATAAGGTAACCAAAAACATTTTACAAGAAAGCTTAAGTCTTTATTTTATTTTTAAATTTTAAGATAAAGGTAACATGAAAAATGACAATCAAAAGCATAGAAAAATAAAACATATTATACATCATAAAATAAAAGCAAACGTCAATTACTATCCCCAAAGAAGTTTTCAACCTACAAATGAGTAATATCATTGAGGTCATTAAAATCATCATTCTTCAAAGCAAAAATTTGCTTCAATATTATCATTGTACATTTGTGAAGGTCTTGCCTCAACATTGTTTTCAAATGTCAAGTGTGATTCTACGCGAGCATTAGAAGAAGATGTACCACCTTTATTTGTCTTTCTTTTGAAGGAATTTTGATAAAGCTTGAGAAAATGTCCAGTTGTACGACAATGGCCTTTTATGCCACAACAATGATAGTTGCCTCTAAAAGAATTACTTTGAAAATTCATATTGTTCTCTCTTTTATAATGACCACTATCACGATGATTATTATATAATTTTCTTCCATTGCCACATCCACACACATTATTATGACCCAGACTTTTATTTTCTCTTCTTTCAAATTGGCCACGTGCTTCTACCATATTAGCTTCCAGTAATGGAGCAATTCCAGTGGGACGGGCTTCATGATTTTTCAATAAAAGAGTATTATGTTGCTCTGCCACAAGAAGACATGGGATTAAATCATAATACTTTTTAAATCTCCGTTTAAGGTATTGATACTGTGACACCAGATTTGAAACATGAATAAAGTAAGAGTCTGTTTCGACATATCCTCATCTGTTATATTTTTCCCGCATAATTTTAAATGGGAAGTTGTTTTTATACACAATAGAATTATATTCACATACATTTTTCAAGTCCTGTAATTGTAAGCGTATCCATTTATAATGAGCCCTTAGCAATACCGTTGTCTTAAGGTGGTCATACATTTCCTTTAAACATGTCCACAATTCAAGTGGATTTTTCACTGTCAAATATTCGATCTTAATTCCTTCATCCAAATGATGACGAAGGAATAACCATAGCCTTCGCGTTGTCTACTCTATGTTGCATTACCCTCAGTAATGATAGTATCAAGTCCTTTAGCATCTATGTGAATTTCAGCATCGAGTATCAATGATAAATAATTTTCACCAGAAATATCAAGTGCCACGAACTCCAATATTGACAAATTTGACATAATGAAAACTATCATAATAGTAGTCAAATTAGATTAAAATAATAATTTTAAACTATTGAAAATTAAGAATATCATATGCAATATTCTTTAATAAGAAATTTTATTTTCATCAATTAATAAAGTTTAATAACACCTTATATTATTTAGAGAACATAAAAACTGAAAATATTCAAATATATTGTAACACCTCGGGCTTGGAAAAGGTTAAAAATGATTAACAGGCATGTCCACAGCCCTAAAACAAACCATGAACCCTTCACTAAAGCCTAAATGGCTCATGAAAAGGACCACAATCCATTTAGGAAAGTGGCCCAACCGGTTAAGGGCCGCCGGTAGAGAAGTCCACCAGGATGGACCCCTAAACGGTCCGTGAAGTCATGGACGAACCTAATTGAAATTTGATTAAATTTGAATTTACAATCTCTTTGTTTGGTAGAAATAGGTAGTTATATAGAATTAATTATGAAGTCTAGAGACTCCGATGTTCAATACAAAATTAGAAATAGGGGTGTTCCCCATAGCTGAATTAGAGATGTTTAATATTACAATCCTATCAAAATAATTTCTAGTCTTGTCTTCTTCCCATGCTTGAAAGGCACATAGTGGTGGAGCTTCAAAAATCTACACATTTCTAGTTTGTGATCTCCTTCCCTCCTTAGATAATGTGTCCACTACTCTGTTATGCTCCCTGAGTGTGTGAATTGGCTTTGGTATTCCTATTTGTTGCATTAAGGACCTGCATTCAGATGTAATGTTAGCATAGTGTGTTACCTTGTTCTATCATGGAGATTGCATTAGTAGAATCTGTGTTTAAAACTAGTGGTTTCAGATTTCTGGCCATGGCTAGCCTAAGGCCAAAGAGAATTCCCAGAAGATCCACTTGTTGAACATTGACATGTGAGCATTTATTCCAGAACCCATTTACCCAATTGCCATTGTGGTCGCGTATAACTCCCCCAATGCCTCCTTCGCCTGGTTTGGTTCCCGCTGCACCGTTAGTGTTAAGCTTGAATTGTCCTATTACTAGGGGTTCCCATCTGATTTTTATCGTGGTTCTTTGCTTTTTGGTGTCCCTAGTTCCTCCATTTAGCAAGTGGTATTCAGTAGCACTAGCTATGACATGGGAAGCATCCACATGGTGCTTATTTTCCCTGAAGACATTGTCATTTCTGTAAGTCCAAAGATTCCAATGGATGAAGGGGATGGCTTCTTGCCAAGTAAGCCATTGATTGGAAGGTCTCCCTTTTATGTTCCTCCAGGTGTTAAAGAGATTACATTTATCTATATCTCACCAATCGATGGGCTGGTTTGGAAAATTTTGGAGCATGATTTTTTCCCAATAGTGATTGCCTTGGGGGATCTGAACAGGATGTGGTTAATATCCTCAGCTTTTTGCTTGCAGACGTGACAATCATTCCTAATATTCACCCCAATGTTATGAAGATAGAGATTAGTGGGTAATCTTTGGTGAATTAGCAGCCAGATGAAGATTTTGAATTTGTTAGGGCAATTAAGCTTCCAAATCTAAGTGTAACCAATGGCTTCTGTAACAACTCAAGTTACCACACAATGAGGATATATATTATAATCGTTGAATAACACAAAATACAATTGAGAAATGGAAACGACTAATGTCCCCACAACGAAACTGAAAAAAAGTTAACCGAAGGGAAAAATGATTAGAAAATATAGAGCTATATAGAAGGAGATAGGAAGCTTAGACTAAGAAGGGAAATGAGAGGAAATAGACTATTTTCTTAACAATTTGCATAATCCCTAAATCACTTACCACTACCCTTTTTGATGGAACCATTCCCACTCCCACTTCTCAACCCGAATCCCAAATTAACCTGGAGTCATTTCTTATTCTTGGCCCAATAGCTCTTGTCAGCCCAATAACTACTTTCGTGACCCTGGTATCCGCATTGGACTAGACTTGGTTCATAACAATTCTTTCGTCCTCAATAAGAACCTTGTCCTCAAAGTTCGAGTAGAGCCACGTGGCCAGTACAATGTTGATTGTTTCAAGACTTGAGTGTGTAGATAGTTGTGATAGTGGTGCAAAGATGAAACCAAACTCTGTCAACTTGCAGAATTGAGTAAACAATTTCATTGCCTTTAGAGAATTACATGTTACCAATAATCATAACAGAAGCCACAATTCTACAAATTGACATCTGTTCTTTCATGCTAAACTCAACAATTTTCATTTCCTTCTTCATATAAGTAGAGTTATTAGCATCAGTAATACCGCCATATGTTTGTCCATACTCCGCCAGATGAATATGCCCAAATATACCGTGATGACTCGAAAATTTAATTGGAATCGTATTAATGACATTGTGTAGTGCTTTAAGTACTGAATTTGGCTCCAGAAGTTGTTGTGCTATAGTATGCTCTTCAACACGTCTATTGCCACCAAAATGGGTAGGATAGCACATAAGCTTTGTTGTAGTTGTAAGTTTTCCACAATTAACCAAGATAAACGTGATTTTACTCTCATTTAGCGTTACCTTGTGAACGACATAAGCAACAACAATTGAAGCTACTTTCACCAACTCAGGGACATTTTCAAACACAATCAAACTCCATTGATCATTTTCACAAGTTTGTAGTGCAGTAAATTCATACTATGAGAAAGTGTCATGCGATTACTGTCATGCCCCGAGCCTACACCCTGGGCGGGACTGGCACTCGAGAACCATTTCTGGCCCCAAGCGAACCCATGGCCTGGCTAGACTCTCAGCGGAAGATTTTAAGCATTAATAAAATAAATCAAATGCAACTTTACTCAACTGTTTCAAAATAACTTAGAATGTCTTAGAAACAAACATTCAACTAGCCAAAGTGGCAACCCAAGTCTTAACATAAAAACCTGAACATGGAAAGACTAATGAACTATAACTATCCGTCTATGAAACCTCTAAAACTATGAGGGATATCGGGAAAAGACCCCCGATCATCCTAACAACTGAAAATGCTAAAAACATGAAAATAGGGATCCTCCAGAAAGCAAGGAGGCTCACCAAATTACTCTGAATGTTTAACTGGATCAACGAAGCGCTGGATGCTAATCTTGATTACTTGTATCTGCAAATGATGTAGGCTAAATGGCGTCAGTACATTGAATGTACGAGCATGTGAGGGGAAATCTAAACAACACATAAGCTTGAACTAGAAGATGAAAGAAACTCTTACCTCAGCTTTACTCAATTCATGGTTACTCAACTCAATGCAGAAATAAACAACAATAAATATGCAGTTTATATAAAACATTTAAAACATTATATAACATCTCAAAGTATTAGAAAATATAATAATATCTCAGTTGTATATAAGAATACAAAAATAAACTCTATTTGGGAGATTCTCTAACTGACAACCATAACTATGAGCTATGTGATAATACAACGTCTCGCCCACGCTGCCAGAACTGTCCTATAACTTGTCGGGATATAGAACACCTCAACTAAGTGGATCTACTAAGCTATGCTTAAAAGCATTATGGAATCATCTAAAAAGTATGATCCTTTCTACCCACGTTGGCTACATGGTTTATGGAGACTTGAGTTCTTATGAACTCGTCCCCTTATCGGTGCTCAATACTACTCCCAAAATATATTCAGCTCATATGTTTAAAAACATAACTCTTTCTCTGTGGTTTGAGAATATTACTCAAAAACTAGCTGAAAAGCTATCTTGGAAATCGGTGTTTCCTCTCTTGTTTAAATGTGAAAATATTTACTCTTTGGGAATACTTAGTTCCCATATAATATTTTAAAGAAAATGAACTTCACTCTTACTCTTACTCAACTCAATGCTCAAGTCTTAAAACAAGTTTAAATACATTTGTACAAGACTTTTGAAAAGACTCTAAGAACTCTCTAGACTTGGCTCTTAACTTTCTTCGAATTTGAATTTATGGATTCAAGGTTATGATTCATGTTTATGGATGATTTCTAGATGTTTAGAAGTCATTTAGATTAGTTAGAATCGATAGGGAGTGTTAGTACACTTTAGAAGGACTCAGACGGGCTAAACAATGAAAATCGGGTGGAGGCAGGCGACTCTGGCGCACTACTGGTGTGGGGCGCCAACCCAAAAAGTTAAGAGGCTCTTTTTTGGTGCACTGTTGGCACGCCGCCCCAGACCCTTTGGCGCATCTGGGGTGCGCCGCGCCAAACCTCCCCTAGGCAACCCCGACGAATTTTTCAACTCATTTTCTGATCTTAATTTGATTAAATTAGATTCTTTTTCTCAATTTCTCTTTATATTCGGTTACCCATTACATGTACCCACGAATCTAACTCAAAAAAACTCTTTAAATTGATAAGACTATCTCAAGAAACTCATCAATTCAATCCAAATTCAAGAATGAAGGCAATTTCAAGAACACAATTCAAGAACATCAAATCCTCATTTTTTTAGGATGAAAATACGCTGAAATTAACATGATTGGCGTATGGGTGAACGTACCCAATGCTATGAGAACTCACATACCTCTTAGGATTGAATCCTTGGCGAAAACCGTAACAAAACCTTTAAGAACTTGACGAAATCTTGACCTTTTCTCCTCTTGAGTTCTTTCTCTAAAAACCCTAGCGTGAAATTTGAGTGCGTAAACTGAACCAATTAAGTTTAGACCCCTAATTAATTACTAAAAATTAAATAAGTTAATTGGGTAAGGAAAAGACCAAAATACCCCTCTTAAATCCGGGTGACTTTCCTTATCCAGATAGCCCAACTTCAAACGGGCATATCTCCCTCATATGAACTCAAAAATTAGCAAACTTTGTGGAGTTGGAAAGATAATTCAAAGACCTTTCATTTGATATCTTGTAGCCCACATAAATTATCATGCACTAAAAGTTATGGTCGTCTAAAGTTGACCCAAAACTCATGCTTAATATAACTTGCCAAATTTCAGATTTTCATTATTTCCAAAAATGGTTCTTTCTAATTCAAGCTCTTTCAAATAGCGGGGTGTTACAATATCTCTCCATTGGGAACATTCGTCCTTGAATCAGATTACTCTAAGTAGGCTAAGGGTGTAACATCTAACATTTAACTCAAACACCCAACAAGCAAAATATAAATAAAACATGGCAACTGAAAACAAATGCCAAGAAAAGGATTAGTACCTTAATTTGGAATTTCTCCAGATTTGAAGAGATGTGGGTATCTCTTCTTCATATCCTCCTCAGATTCCCAAGTATCTTCCTCAACAAACTGATTTCTCCAAAAATCCTTGACTGATGCTACTTCCTTGGTTCTCAACTTGCAAATCTGGCGATCTAGAATCTGAACAGGAACCTCCTCATAAATAAGCTATCCTTAATACAAATATCTTCGGTAGGTATGATAAGGGAAGGATCGCCCATACACTTCTTCAACATAGAAATGTGAAATACCGGATGAACCGCTGCTAACTCTTGCGGTAGATCCAATTCATAAGCCACATTGCCAATCCTTTTGGATATTCTGTAAGGACCAATATACCAAGGACTAAGCTTCCCCTTCTCTTACCAAACCTCATAACACCCTTCATGGGTGAAACCTTCAAGTATACCCAATCATCTACTTCAAAATCTAAGTCTCTTCTCCTAACATCAGTGTAGGATTTCTGACGACTCTGCGCTGTTTCCAACCTCTCTTGAATAACTTTCACTTTCTCCATAGCTTGATGAACTAAGTCTGGTCCTATCAACCCAGCTTCAGCAACCCCAAACCATCCAATAGGAGATCTGCATCTTCTCCCATAAAGAGCCTCATATGGAGCCATCTGATACTAGAGTGATAACTGTTGTTGTAAGCAAACTCTATGAGAGGTAAGTGATCATCCCAATTACCTTTGAAATCAATCACATGAGCCCTCAACATATCTTCTAAAGTCTTATTGGTGGGCTCTGCTTGACCATCAGTCTGAGGATTAAAAGTAGTACTCAAGTTCACCTTTGAACCCAAACCTTTCTGGAATGACTTCCAAAATTGTGCAGTAAATTGTGCACCTCTATCTGAAATAATCGACACTGGGACTCCATGAAGTCTAACTACCTCTTGAATAGATAACTTGGCATAATCAGCTTCTGAATGAGTAGTCTTTACCGGCAAAAAGTTGGTTTATTTTGTCATTCGATCTACAATCACCCAAATAGAATCATGTTGCCTGTGAGACCGTGGTAAGTGAGTAATGAAATTCATATTGATCATCTCCCACTTCCATTTAGGAATTTCTATATTCTGAGCCATACCACCGGGTCTTTGGTGCTTTACCTTAACTTGTTGACAATTCGGGCACTTAGCAACGAACTTTGCGATACCTTTCTTCATACTATTCCACCAATATACTTCTCTCAAGTTATGGTACATCTTTGTGGAACCCGAATGGATAGAATATCTGGATCAATGAACTTCCACAATGATTCTCTTTTGGAGTTTATCCACCCTTGGTACACACAACCTACCTTGATACCTCAATACACTATCTCCTCCTTGTTCAAAATCCATTGCTTTTTTCTTATGAACATTTTCCTTCAATTCAAGCAAAATAGGATCTTGGTCTTGTTTCTCTTTTACTTCAGACAGTAGTGACGACTCAGCCCCATTTATCACCACCACTCCTCCTTCGTTGGAATCCATTAATTGAACTCCTAATCGTGCAAGTCTATGCACATCTTTTGCTATTTCTTTCTTTCCTTCCTCAACATGGGAGGTACTACCTATAAACAACCTACTCAAAGCATCAGTAACCACATTAACCTTACCTGGGTGATATAGAATACTCATGTCATAATCCTTGAGTAACTCCAACCACCTCCTCTGTCTGAGATAAAGCTCTTTCTGACTAAACACAACTGAAAACTCTTGTGATCGGTGAAAACATCCACATGAACACCATAAATATAGTGATGCCATATTTTCAAAGCAAATACTACGACAACCAACTCTAGATCATGGGTTGGGTAATTCTTCTCGTGAACCTTAAGTTGTCTGGAGGCATAAGCTATAACTTTGTCATTCTGCATTAACACACAACCCAGTCCAACTCTGGACGCATCACAATATACTTTAAAACCTTGCATACCTTCTGGTAAGGTCAATACTGGGGCAGTATTAGTCAACCTAGTTTTTAATTCCTCAAAGCTTTTCTCACAAGCTTCAGACCATTGAAAGTTCACTGTTTTCTGAGTCAACTTAGTCAAAGGGGATGAAATAGATGAGAACCCCTCGATGAACCTTGTATAATATCCAGCCAACCCCAAGAAACTCCTAATATCAGTTGGAGATGGGTCTAGGCCAATTATGTACTTCCTCTAATTTCTGAATGTTCACTTGAAATCCATCACCAGACAAAATGTAATCTAAGAATGCCACAGACTCAAGCCAGAACTCACACTTAGAGAACTTAGCATACAACTCTTTATCCTTTAGAGTTTGGAGGACTATTCTGAGATGGCTAGCATGATTTTCCTTATTCCTCGAATAGATTAGAATGTCATCAATGAATATGATAACAAATATATCTAAATAAGGCTTGAATACTCTATTCATAAGGTCCATGAACGCTGCAGGAGTATTAGTCAAACCAAACGACAAGACCAAAAACTCATAATTACCATAACGGGTCCTAAATGCTGTCTTAGGAATATCACTTTCTCTTAATCTCAACTAATGATAGCCAGATCTGAGGTCTATCTTAGAAAAATAAGTGGCACCCGAAATTTGATCGAAAAGATCATCAATTCTCGGAAGAGGTTACTTATTCTTAATAGTAACCTTGTTCAACTGACGGTAATCTAAGCACATTCTAAGAGAACCATCTTTCTTCCTCACAAATAAGAAACTAGTAAGTTAAACTAGAGCTTTACGTAGAGGTTTTAGAGTTTGATGTGAGGGGTAGAATCGTGAAATGGCTTCCCATACTTAGAATGAGGGGTTTAGGAGTTAATCGTCAAGGTATGACTCCCCAAGTACCAACTAAAGGGCCCTTGAATAGGACCTAAAAATAGCCCCAAAAGCTGTCAAAAAATAGTCCACCCACGTTGTGGATCCACGCCCCGTGGGGAGGGTCGTGGGTCAAGGGGTTTCAGCCAAGTTCCAGTACCCCACCCATGAAGGACTAGTATGGTCCGTAGACCCACCCACGGTTCGTGGGTCAGGGTCTCGTGGGTGCGGCAGTTTTGGGGTTTAGTCGTTTTATGTTAGGGACTTAGGGGTTAATTCATTATTAGTTAGGGGTTAAGTGGTATCATTTTATTATTAATTATACCACCTAGATAAACCTAATAGACCCTAAACTAAATCAATTAAGTCATACTTCCAAGACGCCAAAACAAACCCAATTCCCTCCAAATAAACTCTCTCAAGAATTCCAAGGAAGAAGAATAAGAAAGGTGAAGCTAGGGTTTAAGAACCAAGCTTTTCTCCTCAAATTCATGGTGAATCTTCAATAAGGTATGGTAGTCTTTGATCCATGGATAGGTTTCATCCATGGAGTCCCTCCAAACTCAATTTCAAAACTTGTAACTTTACCCAAAAAGCTAGGGTTTTACTCCAAGTCATGGATTCACTTCAAAAACGATTCTAATGGTTTAGTTGGTTTATGTTATGATCAAATCGATGATTTACTATAGTTTTTATGATGAATTCCTCAAGAATCCATGAATTCCCCCTTTCTTCCAAATTGGATATTAAAGTATTGGTATTGATTAATGCAAGTAGAATGTTATCGAATTATGAATGTTATGGATTGATTACTTGAACTAAGTATTAATTGAGGAATTCCTATGGATTTTATGTTGAATTTCCCCCAAGAAACCATGAAATCCTTATGTCCCCAATCTATGAACTTGTAATGTGGGTGAATTGTAGAAAGATGAATATCATGTGCATGTGCTTGTAGTAGTTAAACTATTTGAATCATGTTGTTATCCATGTCTAATGTAGTAATCCTAGATGTGTTGATGAATCTTGATTTATGGTCCTTGAAGGGAAATTTATGAGAATTATGCATGACTATGAGATATATGTATATGATTATAACTATGATGTAATTGTGGTGTTGTTGAAAGGCTATTATCACACAAAAACACTTATTAATGAAGTATGAATGTAGTTTCTATGATTATGCTAATTATGATGTGTTGGTTGAAAGGCTATTCTCAATTTTACACTCATGAATGATGATGACATATTGTGAAAGGTTTTCTCACAATATGGGGATTCTTGGGTTGAAATGATATTCTCACCTATTGAATCTATGAGCTATCTTATGAATGATGTTGGGATGAGATGGGTTCCCTCACGTAAGTTGAGGTGGGGTATCTAGTAACAATCATTTTATCCCATAATAATGAACTCATGTAATGAAATGATAAGTACTCTGTGAGTAATAATGCTAAGCACCGAGTGTATATTAATATGAGATGGAAGCTCTCACGTGAGTTGACGCGGGGTTTCTAGTAGCTGATGAGTCCACAAATTGGACTCATTTAGGGTTTTATTTTGACAAGAATAGTGTCCTTGGATGCTTATTTTGTCTAAATATCTGATGAAAACTCTTAAGTTTCAGGTATTTGAAGTTTTAGTGAAAGCATGGACACTTAGGCGCAAAAAGGAACAAAAGGACTGAAAAGAACGACGAAGCTGAAACCCGAGCATCACCAAGCACACTTGGCGATTCGCTGAAGGGATTTACTCCGCCCTTTTTCCAGTACGCGAAGCTCTGAAGGAGAAGGATAAAAAAGGCGATGAAAGGAGCAGTCGGCGCTTCGCCGAATAGTTCTGCGAAGTAGTACTATACCGCGCAATGGTCCAGAACGTGAAGGTGCTGAAGGCAAGCACAAAACGGCGATGAGACAGACGAAGGGTGAGTCGCCGAAATCATTTGGCGACTAACATCGTCGAAAAATCCGCCAGCGCTATTTTCTGAAGTCTTTAAATACTGAACTTATTATTATTTTTAAGAGTCAAACTTTTATTTTAATTTCCAGAATAGAATAGTACTTTTTAGATATTTTCTCTCAAGTTTGGATAGGGTTTTTGGGAACTTGAAGAAAGGAGTTCATCTTCCCCAAGTTGGAAGTGAGTCTTCTCTATTCTTCTTCCTTTGCTTAAATTAAGGTTTAATTTCTTATTCCCATTTGATCTTACTATCATTTTAGGTGTATTTTGTTATTTCTTGATGTGTGGCTAAAAACTCCCATTCTTGGGGTGTGATTTAGCAAATATGTGTTGATATTATTGTTGGGTCTTGCTTGCTGATAGGTTAGATGTAGTTTAATGGTGATTTCACCCAGTGGTTGTGGTTTAATCTAAAGGGTTTGTAGTTGCAAATACAAAGCCACTCATGTGTTTTTGGCTTGCCCGAGAGGGAGGTTGCGAAATCAAGACCACTAGAATGATGGCCTAAGAAGTGGGTCGACATGAGGTTCAGCCCGAGAGGGTGAGCCCTAGTCCCATATCCTAACACTCAGCTCGAGAGAGTGAGTGGGGTAAGGCGTAGGCTGGTCTTCATGCGGCAAATGGGTGTCTGAGAGGAACACATTTAAAGCGGGGTAAGTTGCCCGAGAGGGAACTTATTTCCATTTAAAGCTTAGCCTAGTCACTATAATCTTACAAATTTCTTATCAAAAACTTGTACCCAACTATTTATCTCAACTTGTATTGCGGTCACACCCCAAGAATATTTCCCCAAACTTGATTTTCTTGTTAATTTTAGCTATTTTTACTAATTGTGACTGAACCCCAAATCGTTATTTGACACTTTTGTGCCACCCCCTTTTATTTACTATGTTTTTACTCGTTAATATCTTTAGCTACGACTAGTTAGCGCTAAAATTTATTTTTCTATGAATTCTCAAAACCACTCCCTTGCGACACGACCCCAACCTTTAGTTGGGTTACTATACTATCGACGATTATAGACACCCATATCGTAGGTTAGTGTCGTTGGTCACGATAAGCATCAGTAGAAATATCTTGAGATGGATGCCCATACATGATTGAGGCGGGGTATCTATTAGCAATCTCCTTATCCCATAAACTATGTGCCCTCATAGGTTATTAGCTAGTGGATCCACCTAAGCTAAATGTTAATGGTTCTACCTTAGGCAAGTAGGACAACCTTTTCGGTGTGGGTAACACCGGATTCCATGATTTGCTCACATGGTCTATGTCGGTTAAGGCTTACCCCTACAATGAATGATACTGAACTATGGCTTTTCAAGAATGCACTACTTAGTGTGGGTGGGGGTATGGGACTTCATCGATGAATTGCACAAGTAGTCTTTGAGAGTAGTTATGGTGTGCTCCTTTTATGTTTTAATGTTTTAATGATTTATGAAATATGCTTATGATGATGCTACTAAGTATGTTAATATGAAGGCTATTTTTAATGAAGTATGCTTAATGTGGATTGTTGCTATGGGTTGCTTTCCTTGATATGATTTAGTAAATATGAAGGTTTTCCTTGTCTATAAGTATGAACTAAGGATGACATGAAAGAATGGTAAGTATGATTATGGTGGCCTAAAAGTGGTACTTAGTATAGATGAGATTATGAGATCTTTATGTATGCATTGCACAAGTATAACTTAGGGTTACTTAAGAGATGGTTCTATTAGGCTATGATGATCTATATGTTGAATATGCTTGTGACTTATGCTTTTTATACTAAAGTGCATGATGATTCTCAAACTTGGTAAATGCATGCTTTCCAACTAAAATGTCCTTTTTAGCATGTTTTCAATGATTTTTATGCATGGCTATCATACTTGGTGCATTTTTGTACTAACCGATATTTTCTACATTTTTCTCAAAGTGTAGGTTCTGGTTCTTAACGTGATCTCCTATTGGTTCAAGCTTGGATCAACTATTCTCCTAGCTTGTGGTGAGTCCTTAAGATTCGAAGACGTATGAGTCATTAGTAGTTTCTTTCTAGTCATTTTATTTTCGGATTATGTTGAAAGGGTTGTGACCCTATATTTTTTATTCAAAGATTGTATTAGATGGCTAATTGAGACAAGTTAGACTTCCGCTTGCTTTTATAAAAGACTTCGATTGTATGGATAAAAGTTTTAAATTTCGCATCATTTCTTTTATCCTATGTTTTGATATGCTAAGGGGCTTGTATGAGACCTTTTCGGGGTCAAGTACACCATGTTACATCTAGGGTGTAACCCATGGGTCGTGACAGAATAAAACCTTTCTCAAGAAGATCTTTCAACTACTCTTTTAACTCTTTCAACTCTACTGGTGCTATTTTATATGGCAGAATAGAGATAAGCCGAATATCGCTAAGAATGTCTATACCGAAGTCTATATCTCTCTCAGGAGGGACTCCAGGAAGATCATCTGGAAAGACTTCTGGAAACTCTTTTACTACTAGAACTGACTAAATAGAAGGTGGCTCAACAATAGTCATTAAACTCGGACTAAGTGATAAACACACCCCTTGGAAACTAACTTTCTCGCTTTAAGGTACGAAATGAAACGACCTTTAAGCACTGTTGAACTACTCCTCCACTGAAAAACTGGCTCATTAGGAAACTGGAACTTAACAACTCGAGTTCTACAATCGACTGAGGCATAACATACATGAAGTTAGCCATAGTTCTCTTGTGATTGACGAAAATGGTACAATCACGATAAACTCTCCCAGTTAGAATAGACTTACCACAGGTGTAGAAACACTGAAGGGCAAAACAGGTTGCTCAGGAAGAATATCAAAATTCATGGCAATATAAGGAGTCACAAAAGATAGGCTCGCTCCAAGATTTAGCATAGAAAAAACATCAAAAGTAAAGACTTTGATCATACCAGTGACAACATCTGGAGAATTCTCTTGCTCTTGGCGACTAGTGATAGCATAAAGGCGGTTCACTCCTCCGCCTATCCCTGAAGTAGCTCCTCTAGGTGAAGCTCTGTCTGGTGGAGCAACTGAAGAAAATTGGGCTCTATTGCCCCTATTTCCACTTCCCTACCTGTTCTTAGGACACTCTTTCATGAAGTGATCCTCTTGACCACACTTGAAACAACCATTGGATCCATCGCGACACGTACCTGGGCTGTTCCTACCACACTTAGCACAAGTAGGAGCCCAATTACCTCCTTGTGCCACACTATCTTGAGACTGTGCAGGTCTAGCTCTAAAATTCATTGAATTCTGATTATTGAACTCATATTTATTCCTTGGTGCAGGTGCACTAACAGATGATAGAGCATGTCCCTTCTGCTTATGTTGTAAAGATGACAGGTTCACATTACTCTTCTGCTGCCCGGACTCATTCCCTGACGTCTTAGCCTTCTTGTTTCTAAAATCTTCTCTATCTCTCAAGATTGTCCTCCTTAATCTGTTGCACATGGATCATAAGCCTTGCTATGTCCAAATATCCTATCAGCATAGCTGTCTTGCCTTCCTTAGTGGACAGACGAGACAACCCAACAATGAACAAACTCATCCTGCTTCTTATGTCAGCAACCATCTCTGTAGCATAACGGGAAAGTTGGGTGAACTTCAGACTGTACTCATGAACACTCATAGATTCCTTCTTAAGAGTAAGTAATTCTCGTACCTTTGCTTGTCTCAGTTCATAGGGAAAGAAATTCCACAAAAAGGCCTCCTCAAACATGGCCAAACTCATAAGTGTTGCACCCTTAACTCTATTATTTTTCAATTGATCAAACCAGATTCTAGTGACATCATTCAATTGGTATGCAGTTAGTTCCACCCTCTCAACATCAACAATGTGCATAATCTCAAAAACCTTTTGAAGCTCCTCAACAAAGTTTTCTGGATCTTCAGTGAAACTTGAACCAGTGAAGCTTGGAGGATTCATCCTAAGGAACTCATAGATTCTAGACGTATCAGCCACATCCTGTCAAACCTCTCTTTGTTGCCCAACTTAGTTGGCCACAACTTGACTTAGTATTCGAATAGCTTCCCGAAATTCAGCATTAGTGACCTCTCCTTGGGGTTGCACTTCAGGTACATAGGTACCCCTTGTTCCTCAATGTTTCTCCTGGCGGGACGACCTCAGACAACTCTTCATGGAGGCATGATTTGAAAGATACGCGCAAGCACGAGTTAGAAGGAAACTTTATAGAGATTAACTCTATCACACCAAATTAATATGAAATAAGTGAGATAGTTCCAAAATGTCGTAGCCTCCTAATTATAGATGTGGCGCGCTTTACATCGATAACTAGAATTCTACAGACACGGCTTCATAGAGTCCCTCAGACACTTGAGCTATGTGCTCTGATACCAAGTTTGTCACGCCCCGAACCTACACCCTGAGCGAGACTGGCACTCGAGAACCATTTATGGCTCCAAGCGAACCCTTGTCCTGGCTAGACTCTCTGCGGAATACTTTAAGCATTAATAAAAGAAATCAAATGCAACTTTACTCAACTGTCTCAAAATAACTTAGAATGTCTTAGAAACAAACATTCAACTAGACAATTGGCAACCCAAGTCTTAACATAAACAACTAAAAATGGAAAGACTAATGAATTATAACTATCCGTCTATGAAGCCTCTAAAACAATGAGGGATGTCGGGACAAGGCCCCTGATTATCCTAACAAGTGAAAATGCTAAAAACTTGAAAAAAGGGATCCTCCAGAAAGCAAGGAGGCACACCAAATGACTCTGAATGCTCCACTAGATCAACAAAGTACTGGATGTTGATCCTGATTACCTGTATCTTCATCATAAAACGATGCAGGCAAAATGGCGCCACCCAGCACATTGAATGTAAGAGCATGTGAGAGGAAATGTAAACAACACATAAGCTTGAACTAGAATCTAAAAGAAACTCTTACCTCAGCTTTACTCAACTCATGGATACTCAACTTAATGCAGAAATAAACAACAGTAAAGATGAGTTTATATAAAGCATTTAAAACAATAGATAATATCTCAAAGCATTTAAAAGACTCTAAGAACTCTCTAGACTTGACTCTTAACTTTCCTTGAATTTGAATTTATGGATTCAAGATTATGATTCATGTTTATGAATGATTTATAGATGTTTAGAAGCCATTTATAGTAGTTAGAATCGATAGGGAGTGTTAGTACACTTTAGAAGGACTCAGTCGGGCTAAACGATGAAAAACACGTAGGGATATGCGACCCTGGTGCACTGCTGGCGTGGGGCGACAACCCCTAAAGTTAAGAGGCTCTATTATAGTGCAATGCTGGAGTGCCATCCCAGCCCCTCTGGAGCATCTGAGGCGTGCCGCGCCAGACCTCCCCCAGGCAACCTCGATTAATTTTTTAACTTGTTTTCTGATCTTAATTCAATTAAATTAGATTCTTTTTCTCAATTCTATTTAGATTGGGTTACCCATTACATGTACCCAAGAATCTAACTCAAAAAAACTCTTAAAATTGATAAGACTATCTCAAGAAACTCATCAATTCCATCCAAATTCAAGAATGAAGGCAATTTCAAGAACATCAATTCCTCAATTTTTTAGGACAAAAATATGCTAAAATTAACATGATTGGTGTGTGGGTGAACGAACCCAATGCTATGAGAACTCACGTACCACTTAGGATCGAATCCTTGGTGAAATCCACAAAGAAACTTTCAAGAACTTGATGAAATCTTGACCTTTTCTCCTCCTTTCTCCTCTTGAGTTCTTTCTCTAAAAACCCTAGCATGAAATTTGAGTGCATAAACTGAAAAAATTCAGTTAGACCCCTTATTAATTATTAAAAACTAAATAACTTAATTGGGTAAGGAAAAGACCAAAATACCATTCTTAAATCTGGATGACTTTCCTTATCCAGATAGCCTGACTTCAAACGGATATATCTCTCTCATACAAACTCAAAAATTAGCAAACTTGGTGGAGTTGGAAAGATAATTCAAAGACCTTTTATTTGATATCTTGTAGCCCACCTAACTCTTCCTGTATAAAAGTTATGGTCGTTTGAAGTTGACCCAAAACTCATACTTAACATAACTTGCCAAATTTCAGATTTACATTATTTCCAAAAATGGTTCTTTCTAATTCTAACCCTTTCAATAGCGGAGTGTTACAATTACCATGGGGTACAAAGCATGAATACATTCGTCGAACACCTTAGGTGACTAAATATCATCTTTAGTTTCTTTGGTGAAAAGTTCAATAGACATTTCATTGAGCATATTATCCACATGGCCTGAATAGTCCTCAATAGAAGGGTAAAAAATCTCCTTATCGCCCTTAATATTATCCATAGGACTTGAGTTTTCTTCGGCCATATGAGAAGCAATCTTTCCTCTAAAGACTGTAGCAATACTAATATTCACATTTTCTACTACAATTTGTTTAGACATAAAGGAACATTTATCCTCAATCTTTTGTAGCAAAGCCAGAATAGTGGTAATATGAGCGTCCACCACACGAGACTTCACACAAGATTGTGTATGAAAAAGCAAAGCCAACTTCTCCTTAAATGTTTCCAATCAAAAAATTGTTTGTTGCGAAACATTCAACAGAACCATTCGAGGGACTCACCATCGAGATATAAGGAAGGAAGAGGCAACCAATGTTCCTCAGAGAAGCCTAGGAAAGTGAAGTATCACTCTGCCCTATAAATCTAGTCCTCTGGATTACCGTCGCCACTGAATCGATCTAATACCATCACTACTATTAGAGTACGTCAATGAAAGCACCAATGTAACAACTCAAGTTACCACACAATGAGGATATATATTATAATCGCTGAAGAGCACAAAACACAATTGAGAAATGGAAATGACTAACGTCCTTATAATGAAATTGAAAAAATGTTAACCGAAGGGATATAAGATCATAAAATATAGAGATAGATAGAAGGAGATAAGAAGCTTAGACTAAGAAGGGATATGAGAGGGAATGGTCTCTTTTCTTAACAATTTGCATAATCCCTAAATCACTTACCACTACCCTTTTTGATGGAACCCTCCTGACGCCCACTTCTCAACCCGAATCCCAAATTAACTTGGCCCTATTGCTTGTTCTTAGACCAATAGCTTTTGTTAGCCCAATAACTACTTTTTTGACCCTGGTATCCACATTGGGCTAGACTTGGTTCATAACACCTTATGTCACATTGCTTTAATCTTTCCCCTGGACAATCAGATTTTAGGCATTGTTAGTGGAGAAGAGGCCATTACTTGAATTTTTTCAGTCTAGTTTGTCCTCCTCAGTGTTAGGGCTAATGCATGTATTATTCAAGGTTGCAATAAGGTTTTCAAGGAGGATTATGGAGAGATTTCTCAAATCCCATAATCCCTCCTTGTGCATAACCTTGATTTATTGAGAGAATTCATATTCCTAGAGGGGTCCGTGGATCATACTCCTAATGTTACCATGGTTGGAAATCCATCAGTCTTCAAAGAATCTAACCTTGTCTCCTTTGTTCACTATCCAGTTTGACCTTTTTACGCATGTTTGCTACCCCTGCATGGCATATTTCCATGAATAGCAAGCTTACTTATTGTTGGCTTGTACTTTCTTAATGTGGTAGTACTTATAGTAGAGAGTTCTAACACAAAGAGACTGGTTGTTTGTGAAATATCTCCATGCAAGGCTTGCATGGAGGACCTTCTTCTTAATTTCACTCTTCTGAATTGCAAGCCCCCTTTTCACTCTTTCCTTTCGTAATGGTATTCCACCCAACTAGATAGATTTTCCTCTTTTTTGAGGTTGTCCCCCAAATAAAGTCTCTTTGGATCTTATTAATCTTATTGGTGACCCCAGTTTGAGATTTTAATGTTTAGCATGACATGAGAGAGGATGCTGCCCATGGTAGTCTTGGTAAGGACAGTTTTGCCAGTCATATGGAGGAACTTGGTTTTCCAGCCACTAAGTTTTTCCTGCATATTGCCAATGATGAATTGAAAATCTCTATTCGTGGGATTAGAGTGAAAGTTAGGGAAACCCAGGTATTTCCCAAAATTATTGCTTGCCTGAATGTTGAGCATAGTAGCACAGAGGTTTGAGTTGGTAGTGGAGCTATTATTGGAGAAGATGACCCTGACTTGGTGATGTTGATTTTTTCCCCAGAATCCTTGCAAAAAGAGTTGAGGATCCTCATGATGGTGCTACAATTTTTGAGGTTTGCTCTTGCGAAGAGAGTTAGATCATCCGCAAAGAAGAGATGGGAAATTTTGGGCCAAGATTGAGAGATGGAGAAAGGATCCCAACTTCTGTTCTCTACAACCTCTTCAATCATTCTAGAGTCTTTCCATACATATTATGAATATGTAAAAAGAGATGGGGTCATCTTGTCTGATCCCTCTGGAGGGGTTGAAAAACTTAGTCTTGGAGCCATTGACTAGGATAGAAATGGAAGAAAATATGATGCAACACATGATGATTTTGGTAAGTAAAGGGGGGACATTACGGTTCCTGAGGGAGTCATTGATAAATGATTAACGTTTCAAGGACACTTCATCCAGTTCTAAGTGTCAATGATCGTAAATCAGTATAAACCCTACTAAATGAGTTGGGGTCGATCCCACAGAGAGTAGCTTTCTTTTGAATTCAACTATGAAAGTATGATGGTGACCTTTGCAGCTGAACAAACACAACACTTAAGAGTCTAGAAGTCAAACTCCAGGATGTCGTCACCAACCCACTTTAACAATCAACAAAGACCAATCAAATAACGAGATACCACTTGGGGGATTGACTAACCAACTGCCGAATTCAACTTAACCGGTGTACATCATTACCAACAATGTTAACTCGTCATGGGTAGATTGGACTATAAGTAAAGCAATTTTCTCTTGAACAATTACCTTATTTCCGCTGAGTTCTCTTGAACCTCAACACTATCCATAAGACGACCAACCACCTTTCTCATAAAATCTACTCTTTCGAGCTAGATACAAAGGCTGAATCTCAAGCTAAAATCGTCATGACCCACTACTAAGGATGCCAAATTACTACGTTAGCTCTATACTTCTCTCTCGAGCAAGCACAAAACTCTGAACTATACTGCACTAAACATGCAATAATGAAGTTAAACCACAGTAATAACTCAGACCCACTTCAAATTAACACCAAAGTTCACTAATTGATAACATCCATTTAGTCAAACGCAACAATTGGCCACATAGTCAAACCCCCAAGATTAGGGTTTTAGCCAATCATAGTAAAAAGATGAAATTCAATATGTGCCACGTATTCCATAGCTAGGTAAATGAAATTCGAAAGTCATAATTTAATAATATCTTCTCTATTACAAAACCCAAATGAAAACCTTGCTAAAATCACTTGAAATCAACAAAGCAGTGTTTTTTCTCTTTATCTTTTATTCCTCACAATTTCTAATGCTTTCTCTCTCTTGCAAAAATCAATTTATACAAGTCTGATGTGTGGCTTTTTGGGGCCAATGGGTGAGGAAAGTCGGGCTTTGCCGACCGTTCAACGACTCGTCGATCGTATTTTCACTTCGCCTTCATTCTTCACATCTTCTTTGTCCAACCACCGTAATTTTAGGTCAGCCAGATCGGGATCGTTGTTTCATTCTGCGATGCACCCTTTTGTCTTTTAACTCGCCCTTCAACATTTATCTGGATCTCCATCATAACTTTCGGCGACATGGTCGTCCTTCACCAATGTGATCGGTAGCACGCCGAATGGAACTGCTGCTCGCCGAAGTTACTCCTAATCCAGTCTCAGAGTTCGGTGATTATCAGGCTTGTTTTTCTTGTTCTCTTTTTCAGCTTGTGTTGTCCATTTCTATCCTAGCTTTGTTCCTCAATCCATATATTTGAAAATCAAGGGTTTTACATCAGTTATTGGCACCAATTAAGCATTTGAGGACACTCATTCTATACAAGCAAAGTCTTATATGAGTCCAAACCTCAGACTCATCAACACCCCCAACTTAAACTTTTGATTGTCCTCAAGTAAAACTCAGCTTCAACATTTCAAGAAGGATGTCTCAAACAGTGCTACAAAAGACTCAATCATGAATGCATACAACAAGACTCAACTTACTCATGGAAGGATCAATTGTGCACTCAAAGATTCAAGTTGTGACTCACTATTATCAACGATTCTCAAGTTCACAATACTTGCTTCAAATGCAAGTTCAAGCTCGACAAAGGTACTCAAATGCCCTCACAATAAAGATGATTTCGTATTCACACACAATTGTTCAACAATTTATAGTTGCGTAATCACATATAACTCTCATACTCACAAAGATGAACATTTGCATGACTACACCCATAAGTTTGCCCTTATTTTCCAATCAACATTCACTTCAGCTCACTCAAGATCAAAAAGGTCTTTTCAAGGCTTGTAACGGGGTTGAGTGTAAAGGTATGGTCATCTAGGCTCAGTGGCTACTATCCTCATGAAATGTGGTATGGATATCACTTTCCTTCTTTTTCTTCGACATTTTCACTCCTGCTCAAAATTCACCATATTATTCACTTCTCGTGGAATATTGGACACCCCATTTCTTTTGCAACTTTCACAACTTTATTTCACAACTTTGTCATTCTTTTTCTTTTGCTTTCTTCTTTTCTTTCTCTTCTCTCTTTTTTTTATATGGAGGGGTTCCATCTTTTTCAAGTCCATTGATCAAGGGAGAGTTCTTCACACTACTTGATTTACCTCATCTTTTCACCACACCCCCAACTTAGGCTTTTGGCCTAAGTTGGCTATTCAAATAAAACACACTTCATGAGGATTAAGGGTGAATGGATAGAGAGGGGTCACATTTGCTCAGGTTTCTTCCAAGAAAAGGATAAGGCTCAAAGGGGGTTCAAATATAGTTCACACATCTCACAGGGTTGGCCACAAAAGAGGTATTTTGTCAAATTTGTTTCACTCTTTAAAAAATTGTTGCCTAAGATCATATCAAGAGCTTGCATCACTTAGTCAACCGGACCAACGGGGCAAATTTTAGGTATCGTAACACAAGGTTCACGGTAAGCTCATCACACAAGGCATTGGCACCAATATCAATGAGGCTCCACACTTTCGCTAGTGTGCAATGTTCATCACAAGAGACTCCATTCGATAATCGGCTAGTAACAACGAGATGCAAAAAGTTCACATATTGTCTATGCAGCTTCATTTGGCCTCATCGTAGACGCACATTCATTTTTGTTTGATTTAGAGCATTATTCAAGTCATAGGTATTGATCATAACCAATACTCAAATAAATAACTTTTTCGAACGAGCAAAGGACTCACTGACCAAACACACACTCCCCAATGTGAGTAAAGAACAGAAAATACCGAAAATAAAACATAAAGATAAACTACTGGTATGTAAATACGCATAGCAAGGTGACAAGGAATCTTCACTAGGCTCCCATTTGGCGAAAAATTGTAACAGTCGCCAAACTATTCGGCGATCCGCCTAATGGTTTGGATATCACCATTATTTCCAGTATGCAACATGTTCATAAAGGAGGCAAAAAGGCGGAATTGAAGAAGTTCGTTAAACAGTTCGGCGCTTCGCATAATGGACTTGCAACCTCGTTGAATGATCCATTGGGTCCGACTATCAGAGCTGGGGCAGAAGGGCAGAGAAAGTCAGGTCACCCAATCACTTCGACGAGTCGCCGAGTGATGAAGATTCCCCGCCTAATGTTCCAGTATCTCAGCCCTATTTTCAAAGTACAGAAGGTGGACTATGTCGGGCACGCCGAACAGATTCGGCGATCCGCCAATGGTTTTCTTCACCTCGAACAATTGCTTGCACCTGCAAAATCAACGCACATTATTTGAAATACTAACACTTGGGTTGCCTCCCAAGAAGCACCTTATTTAACGTTGTAGCACGACATGGAAATGCTCTTAAATATCTTCTAGATACACCACCTCAATCAGAGAAATCTCTTGGCATTCGCCAAAGTCTTACTTCAGGCGTTGCCCATTCACTTTGAATGCAAGTCCTTTTTTACCTTTGACTTCAATGGGACCATTTGTGAACACCCGTGTTACTCTAAATGGACTTGACCATTTGGATTTGAGCTTTCCCGAAAAGAGTCTGTGTCGAGAATTATATAGTAACATCCAATCTTCTACTTTGAACTCCCTCTTAAGGATTCTAGAATCATGTCACTTCTTCATCTTTTCCTTGTAAAGAGTTGAACTTTCATAAGCCTTGAACCTGAATTCGTCCAACTCATTTAGCTAATCTACTCTCTCTTTTGAAGTCTTTGTCCAATTCAGATTTAGAGCTTTCAATGCCCATAATGCTTTGTGTTACAATTCAACCGGTAAATGACAAGACTTTCCAAAGACTAGCTGATATGGAGACATACCAATTGGGGTTTTGTATGCGGTGCGATACGCCCCACATAACATCATCAAGCTTTCGAGACCAATCAGTCCTATTTGCATTCACTGTCTTGGCCAAGATATTTCTGATCTCTCGATTCGACACTTCAACTTGGCCACTCGTTTGGGGATGATACGAAATTGCTACTTTGTGTTTCACTCCATACTTGCTCAATGCGGATGCAAAAAACTTGTCGCAAAAATGGGATCCCCCATCACTAATAATAGCTCGAGGAGTATCAAATCTGGCAAAGATGTAGCGTTTTAGGAATTGAACAACGCTTCTCCCTTCATTGTTCGGTAGTGCAATGGCCTCCACCCATTTAGAAACATAATCTACTGCCACAAAAAATGTACTTATTACCAAATGAACTCACAAATGGGCCCATGAAATCTATTCCCCAAACATCAAATAACTCAACTTCTAAAATGGGCGTGAGAGGGAACTCGTATCTTTTAGATACTCCACCTTGTTTCTGACATTGAGTGCACTTCTTAACAAACTCATGAGCATCTTTGTAGAGGGACAGCCAGTAGTAACCACTTTGAAGAACTTTAGCAGATGTACGTACACCACAATGATGACCCCCAACCGGTGAAGCGTGACAAGCATGGTGAATTTTGATGGCTTCTTCCTTCGGAACACATCTCCTAATGATATGGTATGCACACTCTCTGAATAAATAAGGTTCATCACAAAAGTACTTCTTAACATCGAACAAGAACCTCTTTTGTTGGTAGAAGTTCAGTTCTTCCGGCATTAATCCACACACCACGTAATTAGCAAAATCAGCGTACTAAGGAGATTGTTGGAGGGTTATTGTGAATACCTGTTCATCGGGAAAGACACCATTTATGTCTACCTCCAGCTTGTTATTTTCCTTGCCTTCCAATCTTGATAAGTGGTCAGCCACCTGATTTTCACTACCTCTCATATCTTTGACTTTTAAGTCAAATTCATGCAACAATAGCACCCACCTTATCAATATTGGCTTGGCATCCTTCTTTGCCATCAAATAATGCAGTGCAGCATGATCAGTGTGAACAACCACTTTAGCGTCTAGCAAGTATGCCTAAAATTTCTCAAATGCATATACTACCGCAAGTAATTCTTATTCTATAACTGTGTAGTTACGCTGAGCATTGTTTTACTTGCATAGTAAATCGGGTGAAATAGTTTGTTGCGTTTTTGCCCTAACATGACACCTAATGTCGCGCCACTTGTATCACACATTACTTCGAAGGGTTCTGACCAGTCGAGACTAAAGATAACCGGAGTGGAGATCAATTTTTCTTTCAAACACTTGAATGCTACCATGGATGTGTCATCAAAGTGGAATTTCACTTCCTTCTCCAAGGATTTGCATAGAGGGTGTGTAATTTTTGAGAAGTCTTTGATGAACCTCCGGTAAAAGCTAGCATGCCCCAAGGAACTACAAATACCCTTAACCGAAATTGGTGGTCGTAACCTCTCAATCACTTCAATCTTTTCTTTATCAACCTCTAGCCCTTTTTGGGACACTTTGTGACCAAGAACTATACCTTCCCTAACGATGAAGTGGAATTTTTCCCAATTTAGGACCAAATTTATCTCCACACATATTTGGAGAACTTGTCCCAAGTGTGCTAAACATGCTTCAAAAGTATCACCCACAACCGAGAAGTCATCTATGAAGACTTCCATTGAATCCTCCACCATATCAGCAAAAAAAGATAGCATGCAACGTTGAAATATTGTCGAAGCATTACATAACCCGAACGATATCCGTTTAAAGGAAAAAGTTACAAATGGCAGGTGAAGGTATTTTTCTCTTGGTCTTCCGGAGCAATGGAGATTTGATTATAACCGGAGTACCCATCCAAAAAGCAATACCATCATCTCACTGAAAGTTGATCAAGCATTTGATCCATGAAAGGCATGGGAAAGTGATCTTTTTCGGTACACGAGTTCAACTTTCGGTAATCCATGCATACTCTTCATCCAGTCATCAGTCTCATAGACACAAGCTCCCCCTTTTTTAATTGGGACTACTGCTATGCCTCCCTTTTTTGGTACACATTGTACTAGACTTACCCATTTGCTATCTGCAATAGGGTAGATTACACCTGCATCCAACCACTTTATTATCTCCTTTTTACCACCTCTTGCATCGGTGGGTTCAGTCTCTGCTAATGTTCAACACTCGGTTTACATTCACTATCAAGCTAAATTTTATGGGTGCAAATGTCGAGAGGGATGCCCACTATGTCAGCGATAGTCCAACCTATAGCTTTGATATGTCTTTTCAACACCTCAAGGAGCAATTTTACTTGCCATTCAAGCAAATCAGCTGCAATGATCATATGTAAGGTGTTATTTTCCCCCAAGAAAGAATACCGGAGATGGGAGGGGAGTACTTTCAACTCGATATTCAATAGTTCTTCCGTTGATGGCTTTGCGAGAGGATTTTCTCAATTTTTTAGATCAATTTCCAGCTTCAATGGAGTCTTTGAATATTCCCCCATTCCCGAAAGAGAAGCTACTACCTCTTTATAGCCTTGAACTTCGAACTCATCATAGTTAGAAAGCACGGCATCGAGTGGTTCACTCATACACATCAAATGGCTTATACTAGCCACCACCTCATCAATAACATCAATAGTAGAGACCACGTGAATATCGCTTGGGTGTTTCATTGACTTACAAACATTAAAGGTCACTTCTTCTTCATTCACCCGGAACTTCAGTTTTCTGCTTTCAACATCCACCAACGCTCTCCCGGTTGCCAAAAATGGCCTTCCCAAAATGATGGGAATTTCAGCATCGATTTCGCAATCGAGAATGACAAAATCAGCCAGGAAAATGAATCGGTCAACCTTTACCAAGATGTCATATAGTATTCCAACAGGATCTTTAATTGATCGGTCTGTCATCAAGAGTCTCATTGTTGTAGATTTTGGTTCACCCAGCCAAGTTGTTTATAAATTGCATATGGCATTAGGTTAATGCTCGCTCCTAAATCACATAGGGCTTTGGCAAATTGGAGTATGCCGATGGTGCAAGGGATGGTGAACGCTCCGAGATCTTCTTTCTTTTTTATCAGCTCCTTAGTCATAATTGCATTGCAACTATGAGAAACTTCGATTGTTTTAAAGTCCAAGCTCCTTTTTTTGTGACTAACTCATTCATAAACTTGGCATAACCCGGTATTTCCAACAACGCCTCCACTAGAGGGAGATTAATCTATAACGTCTTGAACACTGATAAAAACTTCTTGAACTTCTCATCCTCATTTTTCTTCTTGAGGCGTTGGGGAAATGTAGGAGATATTTTGGGTAGAGGTTGCACAACTTTTGGGATTGGATTGTGTTTTTCCACATCTTTTTGTAGCCATTTGGCAATTGTTTGATGGATGGGTATTTCTTCTTCCTCCATACCTTTGTCTTCTTCATGCACTTGGGCCTTGTCATTGCTCGTCACATTGCCTACCGCTACCTTTCTACTACAAGTAACCACAACTAGACCCCTATCATTATTTTCCCTTGTCATATTTGGTTCCAATTGTGCTGAAAGTAAACTCAACTGACCTTCAAGTAGTTTGATTGCATCTATGTGAGAGTTCACTTTATTGTTCAATGATGCAAAATCAGCTTTCATCCCTTTTAACAAATCATCTGAACCTTCAACTTTGTCAAGGATGTGTGACAGCAAATCATTCACCCGAGGACTACTCACACTCCCTTTCAATTTTGGATTCTCACTCGATTGAGTGTGGTCTTCTTCATGGTCATCGTCTCTTTTCCAATAATCACTTTGCTTAGCCCATTCTTGATAGTATCTTCTTTGCTCTTCCTCTTTGTGAGAGTTCCAACCTTGATTCCCACCTCGCTATAAATAGCATGGGTGGAAACCCTCCTTGTATCTCTTGGAATTCCAACCTTGATTCTCTCCCGTCTTTGAATAACCTGAGGAAGAACCCTCCTCAACTCTAAACACTCCACTTTGTCCCTTGGGATTTCTCACATTCTCCAACACATGCTCTTGTAATATCTCCATTTGGGCCAACATCTTCTTGATGTTTTCATCCCTTTCTCTTTCCTTATCAAGTTGTTCTTGGGTCATTCTAAAACAAAAAGGAGAAACTTGATCTTCTCGAGTGTACCAAGCTTAATTTATTTTCGTCATGTCATCAAGGAGATATGAAGCCACCTCAAATGATTGTAACATTATTCTCCCTCGAACCAATTTATCAGCCACTCTTTTATTAACCGAATCAAGACTCCGGTAAAAATATTGGAGTAGCGAATCATTTGGTAGCCCGTGAGTTGTGCATTGAAGTATGACTTTCTTAAACCTCAACCACGTTTCATGGATGGGTTCACCCTCCAATCGCTTAAAACCTTGAATGTTATCCCTGAGTTTCATCATCCTCGACGGAGGGAAGAATCTTGCATTAAATGTCGTGATAAGCTTATCCCACGACGTGATAGAATTATTTGGTAACTCGGCCAACCACATGCTAGTCTCCCCTGTCAGAGATAGTGGAAATAATCTAAGCCGAATTGATTCTTGTGACACATTCTTGAATGAAAATGGCTTGCACACATCTATAAAATTCCTCACATGATCATGTGGATCTTCATGAGCCAGCCCACCATAAAGTCCCTTCATTTGGAGGAGATGAAGAGTTGTGCTCGTGACCTCAAATATTGCATTCTCATCAGCTGATGGTAGGCAAATTGCACCCATTTAACCTGATTAGGTTGGGTTGAATGCACTGTTAATATCATCGTTACCATCTCGGTGGCCTGCTAGGCTACCATTCACCTCTTCCTCACTCATTCTTACTTATATTCAGCCCCATCAACACTAACACAATGCAGTCTAAATCGACACAAATACAACCGACAAACTCATAGTTGTATCTTCGAAAAAGGAACTCTAAATAATGCTACTCCCTAGCAGCGGCACCATTTTGATTAGCGTTTCAAGGACACTTCATCCAGTTCTAAGTGTCAACGATAGTAAATCAGTAAAAACCTAACTAAATGAGTTGGGGTCGATCTCACAGAGAGTAGCTTTCTGTGAAATCAAATATGAAAGTATGACGGTGACCTTTGCAGTTGAACAAACACAACACTTAAGAGTCTAGAAGTCAAACTCTAGGATGTTGTCACCAACCCACTTTAACAATCAACAAAGAACAATCAAATAACGAGATAACACTTGGGGGATTGACTAACCAACTGCCGAATTGAACTTAACGGGTGTACATCATTACCAACAATGTTAACTCGTCATGGGTAGATTGGACTATAAGTAAAGCAATTTTCCCTCGAACAATTACCTTATTTCCACTGAGTTCTCTCGAACCTCAACACTATCCATAAGATGACCAACCCACTTTCTCATCAAATTTACTCTTTTGAGCAAGATACAAAGGCTCAATATCAAGCTTCACTTTCTCAAGTTGAAACCGTCATGACCCACTACTAAGGATGCCAAATTACTACGTTAGTTCTATATTTCTCTCTCGAGCAAGCGCAAAACTCTGAACTATTATTGCACTGAACATGCAATAATGAAGTTAAACCACAGTAATAACTCAGACCCACTTCAAATTAACACCAAAATTCACTAATTGATAACACCCATTTAGTCAAACGCAACAATTGGTCAACCCCCAAGGTTAGGGTTTTAGCCAATCATAGTAAAAAGATGAAATGCAATACTTGCCACATATTCCAAATGAAATTTGGAAGTCAAAATTTAACAATATCTTCTCTATTACAAAACTCAAATGAAAATCTTGCTAAAATCACTTGAAATCAACAATAGTAGTGTTTTTGCTCTCTATATTTTGTTCCTCATAGTTTCTAAATGCTTTCTCTCTCTTGCAAAAATCAATTTACACAAGTCTGATGTGTGGCTTTTTGGGGCCAATGGTTGTCCTTCGCTAATGTGATTAATGGCATGTTGAATGGAACTGTGGCTCGCCAAAGTTACTCCTATTCCAGTCTCAGAGTTTTGTATATTTAGGCGATGGAAGAGCAACTTAGCGATTCGCCGACTGATCTTGGCGATTATCAAACTTGTTTTTCTTCTTCTCTTTTTCATCTTGTGTTGTCCTTATTGTCCATTTCTGTCCTAGCTTTGTTCCTCAATCCATATATCTGAAAATTAAGGGTTTTACATGATTTATTGGCACAAATTAAGCATTTAAGGACACTAATTCTATACAAATAAAGCCTTAAATGAGTCCAAATCCTGGACTCATCAAAGGACCATTCAAGCCTGCCAGAGACTTTCTCGAGGTCAATTTTTAAAATCATGTTGGGATTCACACCTTTCATCTTCCTGAAGTGGGAGATGTTTTCTTGCATAATTATGGCATTATCAGAAGCTCTTCTCCTAGCCAGGAAGCTAGTTTGGTTGTGCCTAATGATCGAGGGAAGCCTGGTTTTCAGTCTATTGGAAACAATCTTGGTTACCATCTTGTAGCTAGTGTTGCAAAGCCCTATAAGTATGAAGTTCTTGACCATGTTAGCATTCTGGCATTTAAGGATCAGGCAAAGCAAGGTTCTATTAATGTTGGGATCCATTTTCCCTAAGATGAAAGTCTCCTTACAATAAGTGGTGCTTTTTCCTAATGATGTCCCAGTATTTTTGGAAAAGGATCGGGTGAATACCATCAGGTCTTGGAGCTTTCAACCGCTTGAAAGAGTTAATATCTTGAGTGATTTCAATGTCCCTAATAGGGGAGTCGAAGGGTTCAGTGCCATTATTTGGGGTGGGTTGAGCATCAACCTCGTTGGGCACATTTAAATCTTTGGACCAGAAGTGCTTAGTTTTGTAGAGGTTGGAGTAGAAACTGGTGATAAGGTTTCGGACACGGGGGAGTGAGGGGGGGGGGTAGAATGCCAATTGCCAGACTCATTTTTTAGGGCCTAGATTCGATCCCTATGTCTTCTATTAATGGTAGAAGCGTAGAAGAATCAGGAATTTGAGTCACCTTCAAATAGCCAATTGATTCTAGACTTAGTTCTCCAGAAGTCCTCCTCAAATTTGAGCATAGTATCATACTCAATTTAGAGGATTTTCTCCAAATTGTTGAGAAAGGAGCTATGGGGTAATTAAATTTTAAATACCCCCTATTCTTGCTAGTATCTTCCTCATCCTATAGTAGATATTCCCAAAAAGGTGCTTATTCCATTCTCTGTCCTTAGATTGGAATAGGTCAATGGAATCAATCATGTGGTTGGGAGGGGTGACAACACTGTCCATGATGTTTTTGAAATTAGGATGCCTACACCACATGGGCTTAATAATTCTAAAGGCCTTGCCAGACGAATTGGGCATTAGGTTACCTATATAGATCAGAAAAGGGCAATGGTCTAAACGAGTATAGGGAAGGGGGGAGACACTAGAGTTCAGCTATTTGAGGATCCAAGAATCATTAACAAGAACTCTGTCAAGCCTTTCAAGGATAAGGTTTTTCCTAGTTTTGTATATTTTCTTAGACCACGTGTACTTGCTACCCTTAAAGCCTAGGTCAGCCATCTTACACTGTTTTAAGCAGTTCCAGAGATTGATGACCCTATTATTATTAATTCCTCTTCCTCCAAACTTATCTTTAGCCTGAAGAACCTCATTAAAGTCATGCCTAATTAGACAACCCATTGGTAATTACATGAGATTCTAAGGAGGTTTTCCCAAAGGGTGGTTCGCCTCCTATAGTCACTACTGGCGTAAAGAGCAGAAAAGAGCCAAGAGTGGGGATCAGTGTTTACCTTGACCATGGAGTGGATTCCCTGAGATTTCACCGAGAAGTTGTCTAGCTTGATGTTATCTTTCTTCCACTTGATAACTATTCCACCTGAGAGCCCTTTCACCAAAGATTGGGTTTGTGAGTCGAAATCCAAGTCTTGTGTGATCTTAGTGTGGTTTGTCATTTTTGTCTCCAATAACGCCATCATTGCAGGTTTGTGAATACTGGCGAAGGCATTGCAGTGTCTCCCGAAGCAAGCGCTATTCGTTTCCCTTGTGTTCCAAATGATGAAGTTCATTAGGAGGCTGTCAGTGGAGGGTTTGCCGGTGTTCTCTTCCCTTTCTACATCTGGGTTGGAACTTGAGTAATGTCGAAATGGTTCAAAGCCACTGCCAATGGGAGCTTTTTGGTTTAGTTCCTCAGATTCAGAGCTAGTGTCCTCTCTGTCAATGGACATGTCACCAAAATAGTTGCACTGAAGTGCTCGTTGAACTCTTTCTACAGCCCTTTTCCCAATTGGCACACTTCTATTTTTTTGTTCTTCCAATGCATTGATGAGTTCTTCCATTTCTCTATTGCTCAGTCTTAGAGCTTTTAGCATTGAGAGTGTGCATCCCCCTCGGTTTCCTTCCTCGTGATTATTGCCCCCTAATGTTGTCATTTTGAACTGAGGGTTCATAACGCTTGGGCCCGCCAGCGAGCCTGGAAAAAAGTGTATTTGTTGGTGGACCTGGTTGAGTAGGTTTCTTAGTTCGTTGTTGTTGAGCTCGTGAGGTCCCCATATAGATAAACTTGCAGTATCGTTTGAATCCATAGTTGTTGTCCAAAAGTTCAGATGGCCAATGTCATCCCTTTTTTCACTACATGAGCCAAGAATCATGGGTCCTTGATTATCAAGAATATAGGTTGTGTCCCTACATTCATGTTCAGGGCTAGCGACTGGTTCTGGAGTGCTAGCTCCAGCCACGATTCTGGTACATGGTTCTCGGGTGGTGGTGTTATGGTGAAGACAAGAGTTTCAGTCACAGGTGGGGTGTTCCAATTTGTGTTTTCCATTTTTTTTTGTGAGAAATAGCTTCCCCTTTGTCCGGTGGTTTCCTAAAAAGGGTTCCAATGGACATGTAGTTAATTGATGCGATGTCAATGGTCACATTCGGACTGGGATTATGATGATTACCTCTCATAGTAGAGAGAGGTTTCTTGCTAGGGATGGCGATGCTTGCCTTCCCCCTTGAGAGAGATGCAGAGTCGCAAGTGGTATTGGGAGTCGTAGCATAGTTAATTCTACTGGTGGGGTCCTTAGGAGTTGATGTGGAGAGAGGTGTTTGCCTACTGAATTCTTCTCCTTTTTAGAAGACGTGTTTTCTTTTAGGTAGGTGTGGGGATCTTTCTCATAAATGTTTTTTCCTTCTCCTGAGTTCAAGGTGGTTGTGCCCTTCCCTGTGGTTACTTTGTTGTTATTTTCTAACTCAATCCATTGTTTTCGTTTACCTTTAGAGGATTCATTAGTGGAATACTTAAAAGAGGAAATAGAATGATTCGAGTTAAGAGTGGAGGGTTCACATAATTTACTTTATTTGGCATCAAATAATTTTACATGTGTGTGGGGAGGTTCCTTACTTTCTTGTTGGTTGTTCTGCTTGTTGGGTTTGGTTCCCTTCTTTTTGAAGGCGACGACCCTTCATTGCTCCTATTCATATATAGCCCAGTGGGGGGCTTATTGTGGTTTTAGTTTTATTTGGTGTTGTTGTGAAGGCACATTTGTTTTTTGTATGACCTGTTCGCCCACACTCTGTACATAATGTTCCTTCATAAGATCTCTTATAGGTGGCTGCCGATCTTTGACTGTTTTCTTGACTGGCACTCCTATTGAGACCTGAATACATATTCTTGCATATCTTCCTCTTAGTGTGGCGGATGTGCAAGTGTCTATTTTTAGGAGTGCTCCTAATTTCCTACCGATCTTTTCTAGTATGAATCTGTCGTAGAATTCAGTTGGTAGTTAAGGTAGTCTAATTTAGATGGCACTGGGAGAAATGGTGGACTCTCGTGGGACAAAGTTTGGCTCCCATTTCTTTACCGAAGGAAAGTTTCCCAGTATGAACCAAGGGCCTTCTTGTAGAGCTTTCTGCATGTTTTCTTGCAGATTGAACTTAGCTATGAAAAAATTCCATCCAAGATCAATTGCGATCAATCCTTTGGTAGGTTTTCATAATTTAGTTAGTTTCCTCTTGAGGTACTGGTGGGACACTTTTTTCCCACCAATTTGATGATAACTGAGTGTTTCCACGGGAGGTATATTCTTGCTTTTTCCTCTTTTGATGGAGTGATTGAGTCCTCTGGATCAGTTTCCTCTAGCCTGTTGACTCCTGTAACTAGGTCCGTGTAAGTTTCATTCAGGTCCTTATTCTTGTCCAATAAGATTTTCTTGAAGGATTGTTTGACGAAGGTCTTCCTTCATTGCTCTTTGATCGTTCGGTGATTAAGTGGCTCCCGGGTACACGCCGGGGGAGGTGTTATGGCTGGGGTTGGGGCATTGACTTCTAGGCAGGGTCTTTTCTAAAGAGAACTTGGTCGGCTCAAAAGTGTTCCACTTGAAAGCGACTTTTTATTTGCAATCTCACGTTAACGTCTTGGTGATTAGTATCCCCCCTGTCCAATAATAGTTTTACATAATTGACTTGATATATACCTTAAGAAACAACAAATAATATGAGTAATATTACTATATTACCCATTTGAATATATTAAATTTAATGCTTTGAGAAATATATTAGATATTGAATAGTATTTAATACTAAGGGTAAAATACACACAAACATATAAATTATCTCTTGATTTTCCAAACTGGACAACTATTGTTGGGCAACTATTTATAATATAGTGGATGGAGGAGTATAAAATAATTTAAAATTTTATGTATGCAATAAATTCCACCGACTCCTTAAACATACTTTTCACTTGAGCGACAAGGTAAAATGATTAGGTTAACATGCAATAAAAAGTGGATGAGTACTAATAAATACTCTTTTTGTTTTTGAAATTTTATCAATTAATAGAGATAAAATGATAAATTCATTATATCAATTTTTTTTTTTAAATAGGTATATCAAATTAAAAATGGATAAATAAATAGAGATAGAGAGAGTATATCATACCTTTTTATACGTAGAACTTGTAAACGATCCAAACTTTTATTGATGTGGCCATTCTTTTCTTGAAATTAACTCAAAAGTCTTACTCCTATTTAAATTTATATTATAAAAAAATTGAAAATAAAATTAATACTCCTATCATGATATTTGTACGATTATAAAGCTTGTAAAATTTATACTCTTTAGGTTTAATATTATTTGTGTGACAATAAAACTTCTTAGTAAAAATAAAATTAAAAAAGTTTAAATTAAGTATATTTCAACATAACAATGCTATTTTTTTTTTTAATTAGTGGACTATATTTTCTTGGACCAAACTTTACGTTTCAAAGTGTTTGCTGTCTTTGGAGAGACTTCCGCGTGTGGTTTTTGTTAAATAAAAATTATTTAAAGTATAATAATAAAACATAAATTAAGTAAATCAATATAACTTTCATCAACGAGTTAGGTTTAGCTGTATTATTGTGTTCAATTCTTTTTTGGATAAGTAATTTAATTTTAATATTATATTTTATTTGTTTTAATTTGTATGATTTGGTTTGACTTGATACGATATTTAAGAAAGAAAGAATCTTTTTGAAAATCTGTAGTTTAAAAATAAATCATAGATATTTGTGTGACTATATATCATTTTATTAATGATAAAATGACCATTTTAAATTAAATTGTTACTAAATATTTTTTAAACTGATTAAAATAAAGTGAATTATATAAATTGAGCAGATCACAACCCTTGCAAGGAGCCAAACCAATGGGCCAACTAAACTCATTTATCCAAGAAAATGTCATTTATATTATTTGTAGTTATATATTACTCCCTCTATCTCTAATTACTTGTTCATTTTTTTTTTGTCCCTAATTACTTTTTCATTTTGACAAATCAAGAAAGGATAATTTGTTTTCACATATTATATCCTCAATTAATTACTTTGAAAAATGTACAACTTTTTGAAAATCTTAAGTTTTTAAATTTATGCACTTTATAATTAAGAAGGGTAAAATGATAAACTCACTATATCAATAAATATTTTGTTTAACAGTATATCAATTCAAAAATAGACAAGTAACTAGGAACAGTGGGAGTAATATAAAAAAATAAATAATTGATGATGACACCCGAATGGGTCTTCGGTCTTTTCCAGGATACCAATACTGTATAGTCTATACTTTAGCATGGTGGAGCCATTTTAGAAAATGTATATAGAGTTTGTTTGGACATACTTTTATAACCTATGATTAATTATAAGCATAAACTATAAGTTACGATTCTTATGTTATCACTTTTAATTTATTTTTATTATTTTAACTTAAAAATAAATACTTATAATATTTGTTTTAGTTTTTTTAAACACTGTAAAAGTATTTAAAATTCTTTTGACTTAAAAGTATCGAAAATAAGTTGATATGATACACTTAAATAAAATAAGTAAGCCATACTTTGTGTTCTCTTTGAATTTATACAAGTATCGGGGTTTTTTTTTCAAGCAAAGAATAAGATCAAATATTAATAAAAACTTAAAAAGGAACGAAAATAGTACATATTTAATTAGTAAAAAGTCAACAAATGTCTACCCTTTTTATGAATGATTTTGGAACAATAATACAAAATATATTCTTATACAATTCTTAAAATTTGTGTAGACTACATCTCAACACGATGAAAATATATAAAATTAGTAAAACCTCAATAATGCAAGACATAAGCATCATACTGAACAGTAGCATCTCCAGTTTTGAAATCCCATGAATGAGTACTAGCTTCAACATATCCTCTAGCAAATCGGACAAGCCCACTCCCTCCGATCACCGCCATCTCTCTCACCTTCTCGAACACCGGATTCCGACCAAGTATAGTAAAAGTACTTCCATTATATTTCCCTTCAATAAAAGCAAAATTCATAACCATCATTAAACCAACATCATTAAGTGAAGCAGCACTTGGTGGAGAATGGAATGATATGGTGTGTGGATACTTGTTTTTATAAGTTAAAAAGGCCAAAATTTTCCATATTTTAACTATCCCCACTTGGAAAATTATAAAATTTTGGACAATGACACTTCCTGGCCTACCTAACAAAGATGTCCCTGAAATAGGAAATTGATTGATCGGAAAGCTCAGGCAGGAATAAGACATTCCATTATTTATTTTACACCATCAAGTTAGCATAATAGAAAAAATATACCCCTCAATTTTATGTTTTACACCACATAAAGTAGTGTACATATTATATATGCCCTTTTCGTCTAATAAATGATGAATATATATCTTCATCATTTAACAAATAATATATTTACTCTTTTCGTTGACAAACTGAATTGAATATCTTAAATCTAAATTTTAAATTCTAATAATGTCATGTGGCTAAAAAAATATTACCTCATCTAATTTTTTTACCCATCCAAACCAGACCAACTAAAAAATTCAATCCTTCATGTATTCAGATTCGATCTCCAACCCCATTTTGTGACTGAGTATAAGAGGAATTGAATTATTTTTTTTCATTTGTGTCGGGTTTCTAGGTGTAAACAGGGGTGAAATAATTTTATAAAGTCATCTGACTTTTTGTAAGTTAAAAATCTAATATTATAATTTTTTTCAATTAAGTAAATATATATATGTTAATAAAAAAATTAAATATGCATCATTTGTTAGACGGTATATATATGAAATAATTTTATAAGTCATCTGACATTTTGTAAGTTAAAAATCTAATATTATAGTTTTTTTCAATTAAGTAAATACATATATGTTAATAAAAAAATTAAATATGCATCATTTGTTAAACGATATATATACGTGCACTAACTTTTTAGAATAGGTTTAAATTATAAGTATTGATCATTATGTAAAAATCCATTTACACTATGGGCGGATCAAGCATAAAAATCAGACTCTCATTGTCATATGATCATTCCAAAGTCTACTTGACTTGTGAGTCTATCAACTATAACTATTTATTATCTTCTTTGACTATGTTGCAAGAAAATGTCTTGATTAAGAAAATATAACAAGATTATGATTTTTGATAATTTGTTCTATTACTATCAAAATAGGTGGCGCTAGAAGAAATTACCATTTTATAATAGAATTGAGCACAATTTTAAGGAGTCGTTTGATTTGAATACTATGATAGAATAAGTAAGACGAGATATATTTTGCTGAAATTAGTTATAATGAAATAAATTATATTGAGATTAATTTTTTATGAGTGTTTGGTTTGTTGCATTCAAAATAGTATGAATTGAATAAATTTTAAGAACAAATTATTTGTTTACAAAAACACCTTATATGAATGTAAAAAGTGATGATAAAAAGAGTTAAGGAGATATATTTGTCATTTATCTATTTTATCTTGAGATTACTATATTACTCAAGTAGAGGAATAACTTATCCCGATACTATTATTAATCCCGAGATAAGCTATCAATGACTTACCAATCAAACAATAAATTAAGTTGCACTATAATTTACTCCCAAAAATATTTGGTGTTATCTTCACACCAAACGCCCCTAAGAGTATGAGGGCTATATATATATATATTGTATGTCATATTAAGAATTAAGAATGAGCGGTGTAGTAATTAAAAACATTCTTTAATCATGTTCGTTCATATTTATTTGTCTATGTAATTTGATTCGGCATATCATTTTTTAAAAACTAAAATAATAATTTTACTGCTAGAAGTCATTTAGTATAAATTCAACAGGTTGAAAAATGAATTGAAAATAATTCATACTTAATAATAAGAATAAATCAAATACAAAAAAATAAAAATTTATTTTTAGTTTACTAAACTAAGTAAAAGTTAACGAAAAGAGAGGAGGAAAATTCAACCTAAAATGAAAACAAATAGTCAAGGGTGGAATTTAAATGGTTGGAATTCAAAAAATTTCTTATTTCTAGAATCTGTGTTTACACTTAAATGTCAACAATATCTTCCAACTTTTTGTGCACATGCTACTTTGTTTTACTATTCTCTCTCCAATAATAGTGGTCTACCATTGACTTGACATATCTTTTTAAAAATTATAAATAGAAGGGTAATTTTACTATATCACCCTTTGAATATAAGGGTTAATGCTAAATGACCAGAAATATTTGGCCAGAATTTGACCAGAAATATAAAAAGACTAGAATATCCTTGTTTTAATTTTTGCATTTATTTCCTCAATACTTTTCCCTCCAAACAAAACTAACTTTTTTATATTTCCCAAACTCCTTGAACTACTAAAACACAAACTGTTTGGCTGCCAAGGAAAATGAAAAAATGTTTTTGTGTATATTTTTTTGTGTGTGTATAGTTTATCCAATTTATTTTTAAAAATAAATATTGTTTAGTTAATAAAAAAATTGTACGCTTTAGTTAAAAAAATATTTTTGTAATTTTATTTTTATACATTAATATTTTTTTTATTATATACCAAATTATGTTCTACATATACATAACATATATTCCTTCCTCTACCCCTCCTCTGAACTCAATTATGATCATAAGGTGTCAACGCATACCTTTGAAAAATTATTTTTTCGCTTAAAATAAACCTCTTTATTGAAAAGAGAATTAAATTTCTCATTAATAATAACTACAAATGACTATCTTATCTACTTAAAATTATACTTAATTATTTTGTAATACAAAATTAGTAAAATATAGTAATTAAGTGTAGATTAAAAGAGTTTAATTAAAATTTTCTTTAAATATAATCAACTAAATAGATTAGTCTATATAATGAATGTTTTTCAAGAGAAAAAAATTATTTTGAAATTTAGATATTTCTAAAAATAATTGATGATAAGACATATATAACTATGTCATAAATAATACATTAATTTTTTATATTACAATCATTCCCCACAAGAATTAACATATATAGAAAATGGTGAAATTATTTCACTAATTTTAACCATGAATAAAAAATTCAGCTATTCCAATAATATTAATTAAGTGGATATTTCAAAACAAATGAATAAAAGATCACGCAATACCTACTCATCAATTATAATACTGTAAAATAGATGTATTTTATGTATATAATAAATTACAATATGTTTAATGTGTATAAATAAAGTATAACATAACTAGGATTTATATTTTTTTAAAATTATTTTCATTTAATGTAGAATTTTGATATTTCAATAATGATAATCAAAACTCAAAATACTTAAGAATTGATAGACATCGGAACATTATAGAAATACTTAAAAATTTATTAATATGTAGTTTAATTTTTTAAAATATGTAGTTTAATTTTTAAATATGTAGTTGTAAATACATAGTTTAATTTTTTAAAACATAATAACCAAACATAAAATTTAAATATGTAGTTTAATTTTTCAAAACATAATAATTAACAAATATGCCATATTACAAAATTAATGTGTAACTATCTTGGGTTATTGTTAAATAGGATCTTCACTTACAAACCATATGATTTTTAGTATTTCTTTAATATGTTGATGTCTACCAATTCTAAAGTATTTTAAATTTTGATTGTTATTATTGAACTATTTTACATTATATATAAAAATTATTTAAAATATATTTAAAATAATTATTTAAATAGGTAATTTAAATTTATTTATATAATAAATGCAATAAAATTACTTAATTTTAAAAATTCTTAATCAGTTTGAAACAAATATTAATTTGAGAGCAAAAAATAAATAATAATATTGTGACTACAACTATGTATACTTAATATTTTAGCATATCATTTAATAAAAAATAATATTTTTTTTTATAAAACAGCAAATAATACTAATAAAGAAAAATATATATGTGATGAAACTTTAATCTAGTTCATGCTTAACAAATTTGTGTTGTCATTATTATCGGAGAACTATGAAGATGTTTTTCTTTCAATTTGTTTTTTATAAAAGTTTATTTTGAAATCATAAAGAACTTTCTATATCCTTTCCGTGTTATTATAATTTTTCAATGAAGCACCATCAACGTTTTTATCCAAAAAAAAATTGTATACGTCTCTAGTACTAAAATAATAAATAAAAATTAATTCTAATGAGTCTTTATTTGTGTATGATGTGATTCATATGCAATCGAAGATATGAAGACAATCACATAAGAGGAAACATGATGGTAATTTGAGTTTTCTTCATATTTTGTTCACATACATTCTGAGTATAATTGTATAAAATATATTTTATCATTAATTTTTTTTCTAGAAAATCAATGCGTAACAACAACTCCTTTAAATAAATAAGAGCAATTGTTTAGCCAACTCGGTCAATTTCAGATTTTATTTTTGAGTGTTGTTGATATAAATTTTTAATATTTAAATTTAGATATAAATTATCTTTTCACGATTAGAAATTATAAATTTAAATATATAATCTACACTTTACTCTCTTTTATACTTTTAAAATTTTTTCTTATCATTAAGAAAAAAGAAATGGAAAATAAATAAATAAAAAAAATTAAGTAAAACGGGGAAAATTTTGAAATTGAAAAAGAGATATTTTTTTTTATTTTTTTACTACTACTGTAATATACATATAATTTTTTATTTTTTTAGATCTTGAAAATTTCAAGTGAGAAGAGTGGGTGAGACTTATGTTTTCTTTGGTGAATTTTTTGGTTCCTTTCCCATGTTTAACTATGAAATCATCAATAATTAATCTCATTAATCATTTTCAATGTATTGGAAACATAATTGAAGAATATATTTAATATTTAAGTTAAAGGGTGAAAATGTCCAAAAATAAACTAGTTTATAGTGTGAACATGTCTTTTTTTCATTCTGGCCAAATTATGGCCAAAAGGATTTTTCCTGAATATAATAAATACAAGATTTTGAAAAATATAATAGTAAAATGACTATAATTAATGATAAGGGTAAATTAGGAATTAAGTGTAAAATTACCCATGAATTTCATAAAATGGACAAGTATTATTGGACATCTATTTTTAGTATAGTGGACAAGTATTGTTGGATGGAGGGAATATATGTTATCTTTCCTAATTTACACTTCTCATTAATTATAGTCATTTTTTATTATATTTTTTAAGATATTATAATTATTATATTCAAAGGGTTACATAGTAAATTTACTTTCTATTTATAGTTTCTTAAGAAGTCTGTAAATTTAATAGTAGACAAGTATTGTTGGACAGAGGGAATATTTTTCATTTCACAAAAAAATGACATTATTTTTTTCATTTTACCGTTGAGAGTTATTAATCTTGAAAATATAAATTTAACCAACATAGAAAACTAAATAATTTATTCATGTTTATTGGTCAAATTAGTTAATTAAAATAAATTAATTCATGTTCATTTATTAAAAACTTGACTTTAATAGAACACTAAATAAAGATACAATGATAAACCTACCTAATTTTTAAAGGAACATAAAATTTAAAATAATGACATGTAAGTAGAAATGCATTAACTAATATTTTTTTATCCTCCGCTCGATGTTTTATATTAAAAATCCGATTAAATTTGTATTTATGTAAAATAAATTCACATTAAAGTCTTGATGAGGTGTGTAAAAAATAAAATAAAATAAATGTATTGTAACAAATTCAACCGACTCTTTGACATGCTTAACTTTTAACTCAAGGAAATGCTAAAATGATTAGGTTAAGATGCCATAAAGAATGGATGACTAAATATATCATACCTTTTTGTACGTGGAATTGGTAAACCAACCAAACTTTCATTGATGTGGGCATGCTTTTCTTGAATTTGAATAACAAGTTTGAAACATTGTGAGTATGAAGCAAGTATGAAGGCCATTGATGACTCAAGTCTTTTTCTTCGTTTCGATTATTGCTCAATATTCGATATCTGCTTTAAAGTTTGATTAATTTTAAATTTGTATAAAAAAATTTCACTTTAAAGAAAAAACGCTTTCTAAAAAAATAACTCCATACCGAGGGAGAATCCAACCCGAAATCTGTTGTAAAGAATAAAAAAATTACTTTATATTCTATTACAATTCTTATTGGCGACTCAAAAGTTTTACTTATTCTATTTAAAATTATATTATAAAATTTGATTAGCATTTAACAAAAACAAAATTAGATTTAAGAATATGCCATAATATTTATATGATTATAAGATTTATAGTATTTACATGACAATAAATACTTTTTTTAATAATACTAAAAAAATCAAATTAAATAAATTCTCAACATGCATAACAAATTAACAATGCTAATTTTTTTAATAGCGGGACTAATAATAAAATTGTTATCAGATCGGGAGTCTGTATATTTTTACTTGTTCACTATACTTTCTCCGTTCATCCGACTATACTTTTTTAAGCAAAAACTAACGATGAGGGAAGATTTTTTAAGCCACGTGACATTATTAGAATTTTAAAATTAGATTTAAGATATTCAATTATGTTTGTCAATAAAAAGAGTAAATATATCATTTGTTAAACGACGAAGATATATATTCACCATTTATTAAACGAAAAGGGAATATATTATATATATATATATATATATATATATATATATATATATTATGAGGGGTATATTTGTCCCATAATGCTAACTTGATGGTGTAAAATGAATAAAGTGTCATTGTCCACAATTTTATAATGGAAGTACTTTTACTATACTTGGTCGGAATCCGGTGTTCAAGAAGGTGAGAGAGATGGCGGTAATTGGAGGGAGTGGGCTTTTCCCATTTGCTAGAGGATATGTTGAAGCTAGTACTCATTCATGGGATTTCAAAACTGGAGATGCTACTGTTCAATATGATGCTTATGTCTTGCATTATTGAGGTTTTACTAATTTTATATGTTTTCGTCGTGTCAATTTTATAAGATATAGTTTTATTGAATACAAAATTTATGAAATATCATATTTTGTTCATAAATATCAAGCATTATGCTTTTCGGATAATTTAAATCAAAGCAATTGAATGACTTTGTAATGTTTCTAACACTATTATTAAAAAAAAGTACAAACTTTTGGATGAGACTATAAAATAAAAGAATGTATCAATATTAATTAAAGAAATATGTCACGCAAATTAAAATGAAAAATACTACTCCGTCCACTTTTAATTGTCATAGGATCCCTTTTTAGAGTCAACCTATAAAAACTTTGACTAACATTTTACGATGTATTTTTTCATCATATTGATATGCGAAAAATTGCAATTTATAGTACTTTTTGTATAGTTTTTGAATATCTAAATTTTATAATTTAAAATATCGAACTAATGTAATCTAATTTAATTTTGAAAGTTAGTCAAATTAACTTTCGAAAAATGCAACATGATAAATAAAAGTGGACGGAGGAGGAAGTATATTGTTGCACCAAACTTTACGTTGCAAACTTTTGCTGTCTCGGAATATTATATTTATGTGATTGGAGACACTTTCTGCGTATGTGTTGCTTACAAAGTAAGCAGAGTTGTAAATTCAATAGTGGTGGTGCCAACAATATCACATGCATGAATTTTTGTAAGTTGTGTTGATATTTAAAAATAATAATTAATAAATAAATGATATAGTAATATTAGACTAATAAAAATGATTTAAAGTATAATAATAAAACATAAATCAAGTAATTAATATAACTTCCATTAATGAGTTAGGTTTTGCTTTATTGTGGTGTTCAATTCCTCTTTGGACAAGTAATTTTGATTTCTAATGTTATACTCCTCTTGTCTCAATTTATATGACTTAATTTGATTTGATACAGAGTTTAAAAAGAAAGATTTTTGAAATTGGTGATCTAAATTAGGCATAATACATAAATATGCTCTTTAACTTGACTTCATTTTACGTTTATGTCCTCTAATTTTGGATATACACAAGTAGACACTAAAACTTGTATAAAGTTGAACAAGCACATGAGTCCTACATGGCTCAAAGTAAACATACTTTCTCTGGGTTGAGATAAATACTCAAAAAGGTCTCTTTAAGAGCTAACTGCTGTGTACTCAATCTTTCTGAAAACTCTTTTACTTTTCTTAAAATAATACTCTTTCTTCATGTAAAAATGAAAATTTGGGAAATACTTTCCATTATACTCTTTCTCAAACTCCTCTTTACTTCTTCAAAACTCAGTTTAAATAATTATGTTTTGCTTAAAAGATTCTCAATAAGAATTCAATGAATACTCAAGAATAGGGTTCATGCTGGAAAATATACATGAACAATCAACTCAATAATCGCAACAAACAATGTATGACAATTCAATTATTGGAAATAGAAATTCAATAATCAACAACTGAAGGACTCAGAACTCAATATCAATCATCTCAAGAATACTCAAATATAAGGATAGAATCCTAGATTACTACTTACTGATGTGAAAGTAGATGTATGGCATTAAGATGAACTAGTCCAACACTATGATAGCCTTACATACATGGAAAAACGAAGTTTTTGGCAAAATCGACAAAATTCAAAGAATACTTGAAACCTTAGCTTTTCTCCTCGTGGAACGTTTCTCTAATGACTTGAAGTGTTAATGAACGTAAAAGAACTAATTAACACTTTCTAACCCCTTAGCTAGGTGTAAACCATCGTGGTTTAGGCTTAGAATAGGGGTTAAAATGACGTCGTTTATGTAAAAAATGCATAGGAGAAAGACCAAAACGACCCTAGCTTAAGAACCTATCAAAGTGCCCTTCGAGGAAGTCTTCACAGACTGTGTATTGCTCCACGGTCCGTGAAACACTTCATGGGCCGTATAGCTATCTGTGAACCTTCGCCTGTCTGACAGGACCTTACTAAAATGGGCATAACATTTTACTTTGAACTCGAAATTGGGAAAAATTGGCCCGTGTTGGAAATAGGATTCAAAGACCTTTAATTTTAAAGGTCATGGGCTACATAATACATTATGTTCTGAGAGATATGGTTATTTGAAGTTGACCTTATACATAAAAGCTGATGGGTGACTTGTATGACCCCTAAACAGACCATACAAGCCACCAAAGACTATGTAGGGTTTCGTACATGTGATTCACCACTTGGAAGCTCTGGATTAGGCTTGTGAAAAAATCAGGTCAAACGATTAACCCGAACTAATTTTTGGTTTATTGGGCTAACGGGTCGGGATATTGGGAAATTGGTTTGGGGCACGGTTCAGTAATTTATTTTATTGGGTAATCGGTTCGGGGGTTGGGTTGGGAAGGCAGAATCTCGGGGTACCCGATACCCCGATAAGACCTGCTATATTTTATTCCTAAATTTTCTAATTTCACAATTCTCAGTTAGGGACTTAGGGTTTATAATTTTTAGGACTTAGTTAGAAAACTTTTTATTCTCGTCGCTCCTCTCGACTCGTTTCTCCAAATTCCAAACTCCAAAGTTTTCCCAAATTCCCAAAATCAGGCGAGGCGACGACTAACCAACTCCAGTCACTCAGGCGTCCGGCGAGGCGACGACTACTCCAGTCACTCAGGCGATGACGCAAGGTAATGACTAACGATGACACCTCAAGCTTGCAATTCTTTTATTCGCTCCATTTATCATCATGTATGCCTATTTTCATGATTCAAACGAAGGAACATAATATTGGCTTGTTAGTCGAGCTTCAGTTACTCTGAAGAAGGGCATATTGATGCGTACTTTTGGTGTATCTTCTGATAGTGTCTCTTCTCTATGCTATACCAGTTTGTTGTCTAGTCGGATTGAGATATGAATTATGTGCATTTGTGTACTATATTTTGGTCTAATGGATGATTTTCGTGATGGTGTAGTTCATTTGTAGTAGCTTGTTCTGCATTGGTGCTAAAATTTCCTCCTTTAAATTGCATTTGTTGGTTGACTAATAGGTGAACAAGCTCAAATTTCAGAAGTTAGAAGCTCGACTGCTCGAAACTTCGAGTCTTACTCTTCTCAGTTCTCAGTTCTCAGTTCTCAGTTCTCAGTTCTCAGTTCTCACAACTTCTGCAGTCTGCACAAAACTACTCGACTCTCCAGTCTTAGGTTCTTAGTCGCTCACTGCTCACGCCTCACAAGTAAGTCTCAAAATGTTAAATTCACTTAATTGTTGCTTTGTGTGATGTGTCTATTGTCATGTGTGTAAAATCTGATTCTACTTAGCGTACTGTTTGTACTTTGTAGTTCTTGCTTTAAGATCAGCTACTGGTCCAAAGTATGTGAATAATTGTTTCAAACTTTAATGTCTAAGATCAGCTACCTGGCATGGAAGTAAAATTAGAGGTGAATCCAATATTTAAGTTTTAACGGGTTCATATGTTTAAAGTTATGAGTTCATATCTACTATTTGTTGCAATTTTTGTGAATTTCTACATATAAATTTATGCTCGGGTTTTGAAAGTACTAGGTTCAGATGAATCTGGTGTCTATATGCTACATCCACCTTTGAGTAAAATACAAAGAAACAATCACATTTGCTTAAATCCAACAGAAAAATTAGAAGCTCATATAGGATCTCTTGGTTCGTGAACCACTATTTGTATTACAGTCACTATAGATTTACTTGGGATGCTGTCAATATTAGTATCCTTTGTTTAGTACTCAGGTGTATAGTAAGTGAATTCATACGCTTTAACTTCTTTTATATTCATTAGTTGTAGAGATAATATCTTTTGAGGCTTAAATATTTTAGAGAAACTTTATGATATCTGTATATTTGGTGCTACATCCATGGGCAAATTTTGATGGTTGCTGATACAGCTTGATCGAAACTTTTAGTGTGGTCTCAAGAATTTTCGGAAGTTGTTCAATGTTGTAGAAATCTACAGCTTGGCACTTTGGCTCATTTGTTTGTACTTTGTTGTCTTCTAGTTGCTGCTTTGTGTGATGTGTCTATTGTCATGTGTGTAAAATCTGATTCTACTTAGCCTATTGTTTGTACTTTGTAGTTCTTGCTTTAATAAAACTACTTAGTCTTTGTTTAGTTCCTTCAAGGCTTCAACAATTCATTACTTCATCGACCTCTTATAAAAAATAGTTCAATAAACGATTATTTTATATCTTCTCACAATTTTTGGTGAAAGTATCATGGCTGAAAATATCATAATTGATAAGGTTATTGGTGAAAGTGGAGCTTCTAATTCAAATGCAATAGGTCAAAGTGAAATGGTTAAGTCTAAAGTAAAGAAAGGAAGGAAAAAAAGATCTCGTGCGTGGAATCATTTTTCTCGTAAAACTGATTAAGATGGAAGTGAAAAGGGTGTTTGTAACTATTGTAAGAAAGAGTAGTTTGCTGACACAAAAGAAAATGGTACAACGCAATGCACTCATATATCCAAATGCCCAAAGATGCCTTATAATATTGATATTAAACAATCAAGATTAGCATTTCAACCAATGATGGGGTAACAAGGGTGATGTAGTTGTTGTTCCATGGAAATTTGACCAGGAAGAGTGTAGTCGTATGGTAATTATTGATGAGCTTCCTTTCAGATTTGTTAAAAAAGAAGGTTTTAAATAATTTATGAAAGTAGCACAACCTTGTTTCCACATTCCTTCCCGTGCCACTGTGACTCGTGATTGTTTTGATCTTTTTGATGAAGAAAAACATAAGTTGATGGTTGTTTTTAAGGAAACACAACAAAGAGTGTCTTTAACCACTGATACTTGGACTTCCATACAAAGAATCAATTATATGGTCATTACTGCTCATTGGATTGATAAAAAATAGACTTTGCATAAAAGAATTATCAACTTTTATCCAATCTCTAGTCATAGAGGTGAAGATCTTGGAAAGTCTATTAGTAAGTGCTTACATGAGTGGGGATTGCATCGAATTTTCACTGTTATAATTGATAATGCTGGTTCAAATAGTGTGGCAATAACTGAGTTGTCTAAGCAATTAACTAAATGGGGGACCAACCTAATGGGTGGTAGTCACCTTCATATAAGGTGTATGGCTCATATTGTAAATCTTATTGTTCAAGACGGTACAAAAGAAGCAAATGTGTCTATTGAAAGAGTTAGGCAAGCAGTGAGATACATCAGGCAATCTCCTGCTAGGTGGAAAAAGTTTCAAGAATGTTGTGAAGATGAAAATCTTACTAAAAAGTCTTTATGCTTGGATGTTCCTACAAGGTAGAATTCCACCTACATGATGTTGAGCAGGGTTATTGAATATGAAGGTGCAATTGTAGAGTACGCCGATCGTGATATTGGCTTGGCACTACATCTTAAGTTTGTTGATATTGTGGATAAAAATTCTACAGGTACACTTTTGAGTAGTGATTGGGAGGAGGTAAAGAGAATTACAAAATTTCTTGAAATATTTTTTAATATTACTTTGAAGATATCTGGATCACGATATGTTACATCAAATCTTCATTTTCTTGAAATTTGTCAAGTTGGTGTTTACTTGAATCAATTGATATCAAATGAAGATCATGTTTTGGCTAAAATGACAGAAAATATGAAGGAGAGATTTGATAAATTTTGGGGTGATACTGAAAAAATGAATAAGATTGTTTTCATACCATGTGTTTTGGATCCTCGTCACAAATTTAGCACTCTTGGCTTTGCACTTGAGAAGATGTTTGGAGAAAAAGGGGCTGCTTTAGAAATTGGTGTGCGAACGTACATGGAATCTTTGTTTAATGAGTATACAAAGCCTATTTCAAATGATAAAGGTGGCCAATTTTCTTCAACTGAGGTGGATACTTCTGATTCAAGGTCTGTAGGAGAATTTGGAATTTTTTTTTTGAGGAATTACATAAACATACATCTGAAAAGGGAGGAGCAAGTTCAAAGGCAGAATTAGTTAAATATCTTGATGAAGAAATTGAAATTGGAAAATCAGATTTTGATGTATTGCTTTGGTGGAAAGTTAACTCACCTAGATTTCCATTTCTTTCTGAGATGGCTCGAGATGTGTTGGCTATTCCCGTTTCAAGTATGGCGTCTGAATGTGCTTTTAGTACTGGAGGGCACATACTTGATTCATTTAGGAGTTCATTTACTCCTAAATTGGTACAAGCTTTAGTGTGCCTTCAATATTGGCTTCAGAGTGAGCCACAACCCATAAGTATTGTGGAAGATTTAGATTTTCTTGAGCAACTTGAAGAAGGTAAGAAAAGAACCTTATTGATGTAAAATTATGAATAGTTTATTTAATACTTTTATTGTTCAAGCCTTGAGCCATGACTTGTTATCGTATTTCTCTTTAGATTTGGCTAAACTTGGAAAAGAACTTTGCATTGATGACATGTAAAATTGGAGGTTTCCTTCACTAACTCTACTAAAGGAGAAGAAGGGTAGATATCTTACTATTGAGGTGGACTTTTATATACATGTGTTATCTTGTCTTTATGTCTGATTTATGATTGAGTTCTCTTATGACTAATGAGTGTGTTAAATTATGGTTAATACAAATACTTGTCGAAAGCAAGCTCCTAGTAGAACTTGGTGTTCTTCATCAGTTCATCTTGACTTTTCTTTCAATTTGAGCCATCAAAATCTCTAATACTTTCTCTGTTTCTTTGTTAATCAGATTTCATCATGCCTCGACTTCATGGTTCTAATGCTCGATCACCTGTTCGGAATCACTATGAAAAACTTGAAGAAAAAGAAGATAATCGTGGATAGTAAAATGCATTGATTGTGGTCGTGTTACTTATTACCATTCGCACAATACTGGGACTGCCTCTTTAAAGAGGCATGTTAAGCGTTGTTTGGAAAACAGGAATCAGAATCGTCAACTCTCAAGGATTGATGACTAGTTATTATTTTGTTTACTTGAACATGAACTATTAGTACTATGTTTGAACTTAATTTTCAGGTTGTGTGACTGCTATTTTGGATTTTTGAAATTTTGTTTGTGCCTGTGTGGGTTGTGGCAGACTGGCAGTGACTTTATGTTAGCGTTTAGACAATTTCAAGTTAAGTTGTGCTGCATTTTGACTTATGCAATGTTGTAGGCTTGCATCTTGTAGTGTTGCTGTTTTATTCCATTATTTTAATATGATATTTCATATTTGCATTGAAAAGTTTTTTGTTTCGGTATTTTAATATGATATTTCATATTTGTGTTGAAAAGTTTATTCAAGTGTTGTTGTGTTGAGTGTTGAGAGTTTGGTGTTGCTGGCTATGAGTTGCTGGCTTGCTGCTGTGTTGATTGTTGAGTGTTTGGTGTTGTTGAATTGTTGTGTTGTGTTGAGAGTTGGGTGACGGCAACTGGCAAGGCCTTATGGGTGTTGTTGTTGTGTTGACCATTGAGAATTTGGAAATTATGGTGAGTTGGTATTGCTAGGAATTGATATTTAGTTTGAATCTTCTTTAACTTTTTAAAGTTGTAGTATTACTTTGTGCCTTGGTGACAGGTGATTAGGATTTAGAAATTTGAAAAAGAAAATGTTTTGGCTCAATTTTGGTGCTTCCAGTTTTCTAATTGCAAATTGCAGTCTGCAGTAAATAATTACATGAAGTTGATTAGTTTAATTATATTGTCTTCAATTCTTCATGTGATTTTTTATTTAAAAAAACGTGTGATATGTTAACGGTTAACCTGATAATCGAACTGATAAGAGTTGATAACCGATTAACCGATAATCGATTAATCGATAACTTAATGGTTCTTTAACGGTTTAGCTAGTCTACAAACCGATAACCGATTAGCAAAACTGATAATGTTCAAAATCGAACCGAACTGACCGATATGCAGCCCTACTCTGGATGGTTGGGAACCTTGCCCTAAACGGGCCATGGACTCCTAAATAGACCATTTAGGGTTCTGTGAAGGGTCCATGGTCAATTTTTGGGTTTGTGGACTTGCCCGTTAGCCCTCTTTGGCCTTTCTCAAAGTTCGAGGTGTTACACAAAAAATTCAAATTTTAATAGTAGAGTTGCAAGATGTTATAGAATTATTAGGGTCTTAGCTTAGAATTTTTTGGGGTTTTACAGAATATATAGCACACCAGTTGGAGTTATATCTTAAGTTCAAGCTCGGAGGCTAGTGGCTAGCAGATGTCTGTCCTACTTGGACTATGTACGTGATTTGAGTAGGGCGGTCCCTCTTGTGGAGTTGGTTCCAATTGTCTATGAGTTTGTAGATATGTTTGACCTAGCTGGCCTACACCTAAAAGTGTGATATTGACTTTCCCATTGAGCTTGAGTTGGGTACTCGACCTATTTTTGTTCCGCCATATCAGATGGCTCCTACAGAACTCAAGGAGCTCAGTGTTTAGCTTAATGATCACTTAGGTAAGGGATTTATCAGGCCTAGTGTATTGCCTTGGGGTGGTCCAATTTTGTTTGTGAAGAAGAAAGATGGTTCGATACGCATATGTATCAATTATAGATAGATGAATAAGGTGACGGTGAAAAATTATTACCCCATTCCTAGGATTGATGATTTGTTCAACAAGCTTTAGAGTACCACAATGTTCTTGAAGATTGATCCAAGGTCTGGTTACCATCAGTTGAGGATCAGGGCAGCAGACATCCTTAAGGGACTAGATATGGCCACTATAAGTTCCTAGTGATGTCTTTTAGGTTGACTAATTTCATTGTTTCCTTCATGGACTTGATGACGCAAGTGTTTGAGCCGTATCTTGATTTTTTTCTATCTTGTTCATAGATGATATGCTAGTATACTCATAGAGTAGGAGTGATCATGAGCAACATTTAAGGATTGTGCTCCAGACTTTGAGAGATTAGAAACTTTATGCCAAGTTCTCAAAGTGTGAGTTTTGGTTGAGTCTGTAGCATTCTTTGGACATGTGGTGTCCAAGGAAGGCATTGTGGTAGATCTGGAGAAGATTGAGGAAATTCAGGATTGGGCAAGGCCTATTTCGGTTACTTAGGTTCAATGCTTTGTCGGATTGGTAGGCTACTACAAACGGTTCATGGAGGGCTTCTCCACCATTGCAGCACCGCTGACCCAGTTGAATAACCTTGATGTGCCTTTGAGTGGTCTGAGGAGTGTGAGTTGAGATTTTGGAAGCTAGAGGAGTTGTTGACTACTGCTCTTATATTGACACTCCAGTTGAGGGTGAGGGCTTCACGGTCTAATGTGATGCATCCAAAGTTGGTTTGGGTTGTGTATATATGGATTGAGGCCGAGTTATTGCTAATATGTAAAGGCAGGTTAGGTTACATGAACGCAACTAGCCCAACTATGATTTGGACTTCGTGGTGGTAGTTTTTGCGGTTAAGATCTGGAGGCAGTACCTGTATGGAGTTTGTTGTGAAATCTACCATGATAACAAGAGTCTTCAGTACATCATCAATTAGAGGGAACTTAATTCGAGGAAGCATTGCTCGATTGAGCTTCTAAAGAATTATGACCTGTCTATTCTCTACCATCTAGGCATGACAAATGTAATAGAGGGCGCCTTGAGTCGGATGGTAGTGAGTATGGGTCCTCTAGACTTCTTATCTACTGTGGAGACATTCAATATTTAGCTAATTAGATGGTACAGTTGGATGTTTCAGATTCTAGGCGTGTCTTAGCGTATGTGTGAGTTCAGTTCTCTCTACTTGATCAGATTTGTAGCCAACAGTATGAGGATGAGGGCTTGGTGGCACTTTGAGATCGATTGTTAGCAGGTGACGCCAGTCAGAGGATCGTAGATTCAAATAGGGTTTTGAGGTTTGTAGGCCGTATTTATGTCCCGAGAGTGGGGGTTTGATTCAGATGATAGTTCGTTAAGCCCACGATTCTAGATACTATATCTATCCGGGCACCGCGAATATGTATCGTGATTTTAGGCAGCATTACTGGTGGAGTGGTATGAGGAGCGATATTGCTGATTATGTATTTAGTTGCCTTGGCTGCCAGCAGGTTAAGGACAATCACTTAAGACCTGGCGTTGAGTTTAAGAGATTACCCATTCCAGAGTGGAAGTGGGATCACATCATATACTTTGTGGCAGGACTTCCCCGGACTTCTAGAGATGTTGACAACATTTGGGTCATCATTGATTTGTTGACTGAATGAGCACACTTCCTCCCTGTTCAGTCTACATTCAATGCCAAGTGGTTAGCCCATATCTACATGCATGAGAGGGTCCATCTTCATGGTGTGCGGGTCTCAATTATTTTAGTATGGAGTGCTCAGTTTACTTCTAGCTTCTAGAGGACTTTTCAGAATGATTTGGGTAATCGTGACCCTCCTTCTCACATCTTTGATGAACATTTGACAGACTCAATCTACTGTCCTTCTGAGGACTGAAAAGGCATTTTCTTGGTCATTTCTTGGCGGAATTGAGTGATTAAAGTTTTACACGTCTGTAATCGTCGAGGCTTTACTGTGGTATGACTGGGGCATGTTGGTGGACCTTCGTTTGAGGTGAATTCTTGTTTGAAGCTGCTGTCCTTCCCTTAATTTGTGAATTCTTGTAAGATTGTTGTTGGTTGTTTCTAAGCCCCGAACTGTGTTCAATTTTGGGACACAAGTTCGAGGTGTGGTTTAGGACCTCTTGATGGGTACATTCTTGAAATTCTAGTGCGGGTCCCACAAATTCTTATTGACTCTAAAATTGGTTTGTCTCTATTTTAAGAGTTTTAATGTCTTAAAAACTGTACTTACGTTTTAATCCTAGTTTTGATAGTGTGGCAGTGTTTGGAGGCCATTCAGAAAGGAAAAGTTCCGGCCTTGTGATTGGGGGCATGTGTGGTTGGCATATAGGTAGGCTACGACTTCCATTCCTTCCTAGATTAAGCATGAATGTGCAAATTTATTATGATTGGTATGAATTGGGGGTGGGTACGTAATTAAATCTTCTTCTCTTTTAGAGAAAATATTTTAGGATTGATCGACTTGAATTTGAGTGTAGTACTATGCTAGTTGAGGGTTGTTTGTGTGTTGCAACTTTCTATGTGATTTACTTGTATTATCATGTGTGTTCTGAAGCATGTTCAACCTTAGTCTAAGATAGGCTAATGATGCCTTAGACTCTCCCCCTTGCAGTTTATCATATTTCCGACGTCATTTTAGACAAACTAGGTCCTTCTAGACTTGAATAACACACTTGATTTTGGTAGTATGAGCCTTTGTTTAGGATTTTGTGCAGCTTCTTAGACCTTCTATTCTCTCTCCCCATCTCTATATCTCCGATGCATTACCTGAGGTTTGTGTTATCGCGACGATTAGAGAGTGAGTCGTACAAGGATGGGAGCCTTCTGTTGATACCTTTGGATGGACGACATTCCATGATGACAAAGTTTTAGTATTTGAATCCTCTTCGTAGTCGATAGGATCTTTATTCACTCTTGCTAGCTAGGATGTGAGTTGGATGGACACTATGATTATTTCCAGTTTGAGGCAAGTGTGCTATATTTCGAGGACATTCTCCCATGTCAGAGGTTGATGTACTACGGTTCGAGACCGTTATTTCCAGCCTGAGACTATTGTTTACGGTTTGAGGCCGTTACTTCTTTGGGATACTATCACTTGAGGTTAGAGGCCCGGTTGATTCTTATTTGGACTTGGGATTGGGTGTTTTATCTTTATAGTCTTAGATATTCTGTGTTCCTTTTGGGCTTATGAGGGTCGTTTATGTTTTTTTTAAACTTGCGCACGAGTGTAACTTATGGGCTTATGGGGTCAAGTTAGGTTTAACTTAGTTGTACTTAGATTTACTTTTTGTATGCTCATGTACTTTCTTTCTTTCCCGCTGTGACCTTTGTTTGTGTATAGATTCTATCTCTTTAGATTGTTATTACCTTTCTTGCTCAGTTGGCCTATGATGCCTACTGAGTACCTTTGTTTTGATAATTACACTACACTCTGCATCTTTTTCTTGATGTAGGTCCTAATAATAGCCACCAGCGGTGATCGTTCGTGCTATCTTTTGTAGGTTGTGGATATCAAAGATGAGGGTGATCACTTGGTGTCCTGGACCTGCCTGTCTCCTTTTGTATATATATTAGCTTGTCTTTTGCCTTTGAGATGACTTGTTGCAGTCCACTTTTGGGACTTGTATTTATTCTTGTTAAACAAATCTGTACTCGTGACTTCCAAAATCTGGGAGGGCATCTTTTGTTTATATAGTTTTTGTTTTTTTTTTCTTTTCTTACTATTAGTATTATTTATTGTTTAGTTCTATCCTTGTACCCACTACTTGTCATTCCAGGTACGAGTTGGCTTACCTACTGGTGTTATTTAGTACGTGCCATCATGGCTCAAGAAGCCGGGTCGTGATAGTGGGCTGGGCATTTCGACACATAACATGATCCTATTGACTTATTTGTTTGACTTGTCATACCACATCGTTTGACACATGGCGCTAAACTAGACCTTTAGGATGAGATGACATCTAGCTTAGCAAACTGAGCTCATCTATTGTAGTCCAAATCAATTAATTTAGACTTAAATTAAATCCATATTGGACTAAAGCAATTAACCAAATTATATTAATACATAATATTTATTTGGATTAATATATCGATGAATTAAATATAATACGAATCATTTTATTAATTTATATTTAATAAATTTTAAATGTTACATTAGGGGTGTGTATCGGTCGATACGGTTCGATTTTAAGTATTATTGGTTCGGCTTATCGGTTTTCTATTTTTAAATATGCTAAATCGATAACCAAACCAATAAGATATTTGTTATTGGTTTTTGGTTATCGGTTTTGGTCTTTAACGGTTCAGTTTTCGATTTAACCAATAAGAAAATGATTTCAAAACGAATACATGACTTGTCCAACAATTTAATGCGAAATAAAAAAAAGGGAAATCTAATTACACATTGAGTGCAAAAATTCTGCTTAGTGTAGTAAAAGTATGGCAAATACTCATAATTTACAACCCTGGTCGTTGCCTAACCTTTTCCGTTGTCGGTCTTAGTTCTTTAGGTTTTTGACGTTATGAACGTAAAGACTAAAGTAATACTAAAACCTAAAGGGTAAATGCAGAGAGAAGAGTTAATTAAGTAATATTAATTGTGTAGGGTCCTTATAGTTATAGTCTAATATATTAATTATATTAATAATTTTTGTTTGATATTTATGTATGACTAAAAATTAAAATAGTAAATTATTATATTCTTAATGGGTTATCGGTTAACCCAATAACCCAATATAAAAAACCAATGCCGAACCGATAACCCAATAATTTTTTTTATAAAACCATTAAATAGCCGTTAACCCAATAACCCAATAACAATAAACAGATAACACCTTTTCGGTTCGGTTTATCGGTCGGTTTGATTTTTGCACACCCCTAGATTATATATATGTTTTAATATTTTAACAATATTAAAAGTCTAAAATAAATTTTATCTAAACTAAACTAGAGACGTGTAAGAAAAAACTGTGAAATGATCTTTAAAAGTTAATGATATACCATAAATTTCTCATAGACACAAATAAATATAGAATGGAAATAACAATAAATTTCCATAAATATTCTGAACCGTCCTCTATAAATTAATTGAATAAATTGTTAATCAGAAACATATTTCATAACCTCAAAATTAATATTGAACAAAATGACAAAGTCTAGCGTCTCAAAAATTCTTTATGGTGTCCTTTTCATTGTGTTCCTTCTCTCAGGTATTTCATTTTATACCACATTTATCTACAACTGAACAATAATAACTTAAGTTGGGGTGCTTATGAAAAATATAAAAACTAAAACATAATTGACATAAATTGGAGAAAACATAGACATTTCTTTGATTTAATTTAGTTTTGATTATTAAAATTGTTAACATTTTATTAGTGTTTCAAAACATTACTTTTTTTTTGAATTGGTCAAACTAAACTGACTATAAAAATACCCATTTTAAAAAATTACAGTACCAGTTAATCTTTTACAATATTGATTCTTGGTGTTTGACATCCAATATATGTCTTCACTTTCTTGTTCGATTTTTACTTTTATAAATTCAAGAATTTGTTTCATGTTTAGAATAAATTAAAAAATATAATATTATATATTTTTAAAAAATCGACAAAAACCCATATTAACTAACAAAATCAAAGAAATAAAAAATTGGCTTAATTGATTTTGCTTGGTTCCAATATTTGAAAAATCTACTTAGTAAGTTTGGTTGTCCTAAGTGAAAATACGCCCAAACCAAACCATTAACACCTGTAGCATCAACAAGTCAATTTCTTTTCTTTATAATTTTTTTACTTTTATTATTAGTAAAAATTGATTCATTTTACAAAAAACGAGCGTATAAAGTGATTAGTTAAAGTTATAAGATAATGCATATAAATGTTTCCCAATTTTGGGATAAAATCAAACAATGCACTTATATATTTAATATTATATTATGTACCTGATACCTCATGTTAGAAAATTTTGAAGCTTGATATAAAAAAAATCTACAATCAAATTTGAATTTTAGGTTCGATCCAAGGAGATGGTTTGAAATGTTGCACTGACAACCACATCGGGAGATGTGTTCCAGGCTCCAGTGATGAAACAACATGTGATAATCTTTGCAAGAAAAATTGCAAGGGAGGCCACTGTAAAGTCATAGGCTCAAAATCTCCCAATCATTTCTGTCATTGTCTTTGTTAACAATCCTTCAAATTTAATCTCTACATGTGACTAATTTTATGATAGAGAGTCTATTAAGATTCAATCTACATATATTGTAATTTATTTTAAAATAATCTAAATCTCTTTAATTTTTTATTGCTTTGTAATTAGTTTTATCTTTTACGCTAACGTTATCTCTAAATTATTGTAGTAAAGAAGTTAAATATTATAATCTAAAAATGGTAAAAAAATCTAACACCTTGGATTTTGGAAACGAAAATGATAGCATTTTTTTCTGCTGTTGTGTTCTACGCGTCCGGTCTATGGGCCGAAGAAAGTGGGTTAAATTTATGGAAAAAATAAGTTGCAATATCTCATTCTACGGTCGACTAGGACGGTGTGTCAAAAGATTTACGAGTCATAGTTAGGTCTCGTAGGAAGGTGATAAGAATAGGGTTACTAGAATAAAAAAGAAAATAATGCGGAAGCAAAATTATAAAGATTAAAGACAGAAATTGAAAGATATGCGAAATTCAAGAATAAAATCCCCCATTTCAAAATAAAGTACTGAGAACCTTAATTGATCTTAGTATTCAAAATTAGTGGATTAAGACTAATTATGATACTAATAGAGTCAATTCAAGAACTTAAAACAAAAGTGATCTAGACCCCTATTACAAAGAAACCAGAGACAACAATTAGTATAAGACTAATTACCTTCTTTAATTTACGAATAAAAACCAAAGATATCAAGTTAAAGAATTAATCTCACCCCTTAAAGATCGTTCTGATAAGGTTGTAAGATAATTCCCAGTAGACACAAAGGTGTAAAGAAGAGAAACTCTCAATTAATAATAATGTTGTCTATCGAAATAATAAAATCAAACCCCTATATAGAGGAAAAACCTATCCCAAATAGAATGGGATTTAAATCCTACTTTTCTGAAAACTTTAAACTAGGAAACTTTTTAAATTAGGAAACTTAAATAAAGGTTTTTAAACTAGGAGTCTTTGACTAAACTTTGACTTTAACCATTCAGCTTTTTGGGCTCCTTTGTTGGGCTTTGTGTGGTCCATTCTTCTTTCATTTGGGCTTGGACTTGAACCATAAAATATGTGTAGCACCTACTCCATTCTTCTCCACAATTCTTGGATTCGTTCTTGGGCTTTTCTTCCATGATAAACATCTTCTTGATTTCCCATTGATGCCCAACGACCTTAGCTTGTAACTCCTTATCTTGAGACCTTGATGGTCTTCCAAGGACTTCTATAGCCTCAGCCATGTCCATGGATCTATCATCCCCCTCTTCTTGAAAAGAATCTGTCCTCGAATTAGACCCCACATCAAACAAGGACAAGTCAGCAACATTGAAAGTAGCACTTACTTGATACTAACCAGGCAAATCAAATTTGTAAGCATTGTCTCCAATGCGCTCGAGAACTTTGAAGGGTCCATCGCCTCTAGGATGCAATTTAGACTTCCTTTTGGTGGGAACCAGTTATTTACGCATGCGAATCCAAACTAAGTCCCTAGGCTCAAAAATGACTTGCTTTCACCCTTTGTTTCTTCTTAAGGCAACTTGTTTATTCCGTCTTTCAATGGCCAGTTTACTTTGTTCATGTATCTTCCTCATCATCTCAACCTTATTCTTTCCATCAAGACTAGAAATATCATTGGTAGGCAGTGGCACTAAATCAAGGGGAGTAAGGGGGTTAAAACCATAAACAACTTCAAAAGGAGAAGACCCAGTAGAAGAATGAATAGTTCTATTATAAGCAAATTCCACCTAAGGCAAGTGATCCTCCCAAGAAGTTAATTTACCTTTCAAAACATCCCTCAACATGTTCCCTTATGTTCTATTCACCACCTCAGTTTGCCCATCGGTTTGGGGGTGACAAGAAGTAGAAAATAACAATTTGGTCCCTAACCTTCCCCAAAGAACACGACAAAAGTGACTTAAAAACTTAACATCCCTATTAATAACAATAGTTCTAGGTATGCCATGTAATTTCACCACCTTCTTAACAAACAAATCAGCCACATGAGAAGCATCGTTAGTTTTCAAACATGGAATGAAGCCAGCCATCTTGGAGAATTTATCCACCATAACAAAGACACTATCCTTGCCATTCTTCATTTTTGGTAAACCTAAGACAAAATCCATAGAGATATCTATCCAAGGAGAAATTGGAACAGACAATGGAGTATATAACCCATGTGGTAAAACCCTAGATTTAGCATGTTTACATTCTAAACATTGTGCACAAAATTTTTCTACATCATTGCGCATGCCAGTCCAAAAGAGATTTTTAGCACGTATATCTAAGGTTTTTGGCACTCCAAAGTGACCCATATGCCCCCCACAATGTGCCTCTCTTACAAAAACATCACACAATGAACATATAGGCACACACAACTTATTTTCCTTGAAAAGGAACCCATCACGTAGAGTGAAATTCTCAAAGGTCCCTTCAAATATGAATCATAAGCAACCCTAAAGTCTAAATCCTTAGCATATAGAGTCTTAATGTGATCAAATCCCATCAACTTAGAAGTAAAGGTAGAAACAAGCACATACCTTCGGGACAATGCATCAGCCACCATGTTGTCCTTACCTTGTTTGTATGAAATCACATAAGGAAATGTCTCAATGAACTCCACCCACTTGGCATGCCATGTACTTAACTTAGCTTGCCTTTTTAAGTCCCTCAGTTGTCACACTCCGAGACTACCCCCGAGACACGGACACGGGACCTAGGACCACAATTGATCCCAAGCTAACCCTGCTGGCCTGATCATAAGCATACTAAAGATAATAAACTGATGCGGAAACTAATTCATAAATAAATATGAAAAGATGGGAATACCCATATACTATAACTGAGATAAATGATAAATGATAACTGATGAGTTTAATACAAAGATTATATAAACTCAATACTAAGATGAATCTAACTATATCTGAAAATAGCCTCTAACTGACTAGAAATATTAGGACAGGCCACAACTAAGTCTAGCAAAACTGAAACTAAGGACTAAAAATACTGAAAAGAAACTCATGACTATTGTCCTCGGAGAATGATGACTCACCACTAATTCTGCTGAATTAGAGATCGGGAACCGATCTAAGCGTGATTTGGATGATGAGAACCTGAACCTACATCACGAGAAGATATAGCACAGAGTCTGCATCAGTACCCGAAGTGTACTGAGCATATATGATAGAATACAACTGAAATAACATATAACTAAACAAAGCAAATAAGCAATGACATAATCTGAACATGATATAGATACTGAATGCTGAGATAACTGAATACAATGACCAATTTATAATATGCTGTAACTGAATATTGGATATACTGATAAATGGTCAATGCAATAGAATCTGACTGAACTGTGGGAGCTACTAATAGCTGATAATAAAACCAGATCAGCTAAATGTGAAGTCTGATGTAAACGCCCCATCGAGAGGACCCAATATACCCTGCAAGAGGTATAGAGGCATGTTGGCGTGATCACTAAAATGATGCCCACAGAGGGGACTTACAATTTACGTGGCTAGTAGTTCTGGGACTATTTGGGTACGCTGAACCCTAGTCCAACTCAGTATTATGCTACACCCAATGGATAAGTGATTAACACATTATGACTGAATTTCTGTAAGTTACTGGATAGCTCAAACTGAACATGCAAAACTGAGAATGCAACAATTAATCTGATAATGATGCATTCATAAACTGAGGTATGTATAACTGTCGCTATCTCTAACAATTAATCCATGACCACACCGAGTTCTGAAGGCTGTCTTCAGAATGTTGCTATCTCTGACTTTAAGCTTATGATAACCAGATCTGAGGTCTATCTTTGAGAAATGACTAGCACCCTGAAGTTGGTCAAACAAGTCATCAATCCTGGGGATGGGATGCACCCCATGGCGAAATACTAGGTCTGATGAAACCCTTATCTAGAAGGTCTTTCAACTGCTCTTTCAATTCCTTAAGCTCAGGCTCCATGGAGGAATAGAGATAGGCTGGGTATCTGGAAGGAGATCAATTCCAAAGTCGATTTCCCTTTCGGGAGGAACTTCGGGAAGATCATCTGGAAACACTTCTAGAAACACTTCTGGAAACTCATTAACTACTGGAACTGACTCAAGAGTTGGGGATTCAAAACTAGAATCCTTAACCTGAACTAGAGGATAGAGATAACCCTTAGAGATCATCTTTCTGGCCTTAAGGTAAGAAATGAATCGACCCATAGGCGCTAAGCGACTACCCTTCCATTCTAAGATTGGTTCATTCGGAAACTGAAAACGAACAATCCTAGTTCTACAATCGACTGAGGCATAACAGGAATGTAACCAATCCATGCCTAGAATGACATAGAAGTCTACCATTTCTAACTCTACAAGATCTGCCGAGGTGACTTTCTGAGAGACTGTGACAGGGCAATTTTTGTATACCTGTCTAGCTATAACTGGGTCACCGACTTGAGTAGAGACTGAGAAGGGTTCTGAAAGAGTTTCTGGGCTAATACTGAATTGGACTGCTATGTAAGAAGTTACAAAGACAAAGTAGCCCCTGGATCTAACAATGCATAAAACATCAAGATCAAAGACTCGTAACGGACTAGTGACTACATCAAGAGAATCTTCCTGATATTGACGAGCCTGAAGACCATAGAGCCTATTTTGGCGCTGTCCGCCACCTGTACCAGACGAGTTACCCTGCTGAGTTGGGCGACCTGCTGGTGTTGCTGAAGTTGTAGACTGAGCTCTACCATTATTTCCTCCTTGACCCTGTCTAGAAGGACAATCCTTCAATCTATGACCAGACTGACTACACCCAAAACATCCTTCCTTACCTGCAAGGCACTCGCTCGGATGGTTCTTACTACATTTTGGGCAAGTTGGGCATGTTTTAGTGCCTGAAACACTACCTTGAGACTTAGAGCCTGACGACTTACCTTTCTGATCGTTATGGAACCTGGGGGATGGAACACTAGCTGATGAAGGGGCTGGAGTCGAAGAGTTCTACTGAAACTGCGAGCGATTTCCACCGCCCGATTTCTGTTAGGAATACTCGTAGTTACATGTACTTGCTTTCTTAGTTTCCTTATCCTGTTCCCTAAGCTTATCACCCTCAACCTGCTGAGCATGAGTCATGAGCCTAGAGATGTTCATGTCTCCCAACAACATAACATTCTTGCACTCTATTTTCACTAAGTCTGACACTCCATACATAAACTTATTCATCTGTGCCCTAGAATCAGCAACCATGTGAGGCGCATACCTGGAGAGTTGGTTAAACTTGAGCCCATACTCTTGGACAGTCATGTTACCCTGCCTTAAGTTCATAAATTCCTGGGCCCTTGCTTCTCTTAACTCTATGGGGAAAAACCTATCCAGAAAGGTTTCGCTGAAACAATCCCAAGTAATAGGAGCTACATCTATACCCCTGTTCTCCTTCCACCGAGTATACCAGATATGAGCCACATCCTTAAGTTGGTAAGATGCTAACTCAACCCGATCATTCTCAGTTACCTGCATCACTTTAAAGATCTTCTTGACTTCATCAATGAAGTTTTGGGGATCTTCTCCAACTTGCTATCCTAAGAACTCTGGCGGATTCATCCTAAAAAGTCTCGCACCCTGGCTGCAGCTGACCCAACATTGGCATTTACTGGAACTGGAGCCCGCTGATTGTTCTGGTTGGCCACACTCTGAGCCGACATCTAAATAGCATTCCTGAATTCTGCATTCGACACTTATTGATCAGGGACTGGAGAAGCTGCGTTTGCGTTCCTGGCATTCACATTCCTGGCGTTAGCTCTATGAAGAGGCATGATCACTGAAGCGCAGAACATCGAGTTAGAATGGAATTTAGATCATACCTTACACACGATAAGAGTAACAAGAAAATGAAGATTTCCTAAAACACTTTGTAGCCTCCCCCTCATTAGATGTGGTGCACTTCACACCCATGAAAACGACTCTACTTAGTGAGGCTTTTCAGAAATCCTATGACACTTAAACCTTGTGCTCTGATACCAAGTTTGTCACGCCTTGAGACTACCCCTGAGACGTGGACACATGACCTAGGACTACAAGTGATCCCAAGCTAACCCTGCTGTCTTGATCATGATCATACTAAAGATAATAAACTGATGCGGAAACTAATTCATAAATAAATATGAAAAGATGGGAATACCCATATACTATAATTGAGATAAATGATAACTGATGAGTTTATTACAAAGATTATATTAACTCAACACTAAGCTGAATCTAACTATGTTTGAAAATAGCCTCTAACTGACTAGAAATGCTGGGATAGGCCCCAGCTCAGTCTAGCAAAACTAAAACTAAGGACTAAAAATACTGAAAAGAAACTCATGACTATTGTCCTCGGAGAATGAGGACTCACCACTGATTCTGTTGAATTGGAGATCGGGAACCGATCTAAGCGTGATCTGGATGCTGAGAACCTGAACCTACATCACGAGAAGATAGACATTCATTATATTTATAACAGTCACGACCCAAAGTACAACCTAGATGTGACATGTCATATAAGACCTTGAGAGGCAGTGGCTGAACTAGGAATTTTATCAAGGTGTTCAAACTTTAAAAGAGTGAATTTTTTATAGTTCAAGAGAATTGTTGAAACTTTCCCCCATATTTACCATTTTTAATGAGATTCTTAAGTGTTTTACATTTCCTAAAAGAATAATTTTGAAATAATCAAAAGAATAATAGTGGAAAGTGACTTTTAAGTTTACCTTTAAATGTAATTTCATAGGTTGGTGTTAATCTAACTATTTGCTTAATATAAATCGAAAATATAAAGAAACAATAAAATTTTAAATTTTTAGCTTAATAAATTCATTGAATGAAGTGTAATTAAATTTAACGCTGGAAATAGAAAGATATTGGACAACTATTTCTGTTTAAAAAAGGAAGATTTTGTTGAAATGCAGGAGGTATCAAACTAGGGACCTTAGACTCTATAATGAGCACACTTACCGCTGGACCATAGACCTTTATTGTGTTTACGAATGTTAATTTATTTATATATCCCCATAATAAATAATATTTTATCTATATACACGATCTAATTTTCCCGTGTCGCCAGCTATAGCTTCACCCTTATCGAGAGGCCCTATACAAGACACTTGACATACATATACACATAGTAATAGACAAAGTAAGACATTTCATATTAATAAGAGAGTTTCAACAAGAAGTCGAAGTCTAACATAGTTTTGACAAGCCATCTATTACATCAAAAAGCAAGACGTAACTTGTACACCACATACAACATCCGAAACCTAAGACATAAGAAAAGCAATAAAGGTTACATCGTTGTTAGAGTATGAGGACTTAACAGGTCTTCAAAATTTCTAGATGATGCACTATCCACGAAAGAAGGGAGAGGAGTCGTCAAGCCCTACATTAGTGAAATAATATAGGCACAAATATGCATTAGTACATGGAATGTAGTAAGTATGACTGTATGAGGGAAATTCAATAATATATGATACATGATCATAAGAGGACATAATCGAAAACATGGAATGCATGACCAAGCTAAACATCGTAAAAGATTTTAAAGAGACATCATAAATCATGAACATGGTCAATGCATTTTAAAATCACAAGAAAAATTCATAAAAGATTGAAAGTAACTCAGTTTGTTTTGTGAGATATTTATCATTAACCGACATAGACCATGTGAGCTATAACATGAAATCCGGTGTCTTACTCCAACTACGAAAAAATGTCTTTACTTGCCAAGGAAAAGATCATAACTTGTAGCTTAGGTGGATCCACCAGCTATGTCACTTAAGACAACCTCGGGGGCATGTAATTTGGGACAAGGAGATTGCTACTAGAGACCCAACCTCTACTAACGGGAGAACCTCCATCTCAATAACCTCTCGGTGTTAAGTGAAATTCCAATGGAATTTTTCATAAATATAAGCATAATATCATCCATGTAACAACACAATTAAGTTACTAATCCAAGCTAAAAGTATCATAGAATAGATCTTTAAATCTTGAATCATGCATGATTGAGAAAACCTTTCACCAAAACCATGATCCATATATCTGAGGAAACCTTTCACAATTTCATTGATGCCAATCTAAAAAAGCCTAGGTCATAAAACCTTTCTTTTCATAGATCATGTAAAAGTTCATGAAAGCCACATTCGTAGCTTCATAGCTTCTTCACAAGTTTATGCAATTTAGGGTTCATAGTCAAAATCATGATCAATGCATGAGTTTACATGGAATTAGTTGAAAAACATGTAATTGAGTCTAAATCATCAAAATAAGATCATAATCAATCAATTGAATCCATATAAATAGAACCCATGAGGAATTGAATGAAAACCTAATCAACTTAGTTGAATTTGACTTGAAGAGATTGAGAAACCTTTGGGTTCAATGGGTGAATGGTACCCATTGATAAAACCCTACATTACTTGAGATAGAAGCCCTAAGAAATTGATGAAAATGAGGCTTGAATCTTGAAGAACCCTAGAGTCCTTGTCACGACCCAAGGTAGACCCTAGGTGTAACATGGCGTATGAGACCCCAAGAGGCCCCTTACAAGACACTTAGCATACATTGTACAAGATAATAGAAATCAAGACATTTAAAAGATCATTTCAAAGCATAGAGTTTTATAAAATGAAGCAGAATCTAAAAATGTCTCAAAGCCATCTAATACATAAGAAGTAATCGGGACGTATCCCGTACATCAAGTCAAAATCTAAAAGGAAAGAGTATGCGTTAGTACAAAAATCAAAAGGCTCGGTCCTCGATTGTATCAGGACTCACCAATCTTCCAACTTCAACTAATAGATCCTTAGCCAAGGAAGTGCGAGTCTAGAGCGTTAGACCCTACATTTAGATAAGAAATGTAGGCAAGAGTATGCGTTAGTACAAAAATGCACTAAGTAAGAAAGCCATGCATAAAACATCTGAAATCATGTTGAAAGGGACATTTTCATAAAGATGCAATGATCAAGCTAAAACATGAATGTAAAGGAACTAGAAGACATAAGTCATAAAACATGGTCAATGCAAATAGATATCATCTTAAGTCACATGTGAGGTACTTCTTAAAGTAACCTTAGTTCATTGTTGTGGGATATTTAAGATTAACCGACATATGAGACCATGTGAGCTATCAACACGGAATAAGGTGTCTACCCCACACCATAAATGGGTGTCCTACTTACCAAGGAAAGACCATGAAATTTTAGCTTTTATGGATCCACTAGCTAATATCTATCTAAGACAATCATCATATGAGGGCACATATGTATGAGATAAAGAGATTGCTTCTAGAAACCCGACTTCTACTAACGGGAGAGCTTCCATATCAATATCCTCTCGGTACTAAGAGTAAATCCCATGGAATAGTCATTTTCTTAACATATCTTTATCATCCATGGAAGGGCACATCATATTTCCAATCTAAGCTAAGTCATAGGTATCCATTGAAAGGTTCAATTAAATAACCAATCCAAGTTAGATTTCATTAGAATAGCTCCTTAACTTGATTCATTTTAGGTGATAAGACCTTTCAACCTTAGAATCCTTTATGTGAAAACCTTTCACAACAATTAACAACATCAACATCATATATGCTTTACTCTCAAAGCAACTTTCATCATAATTCAACAATTTCATAGGAACATGCATAATTCCATAATTCTCTTTTCATAGTTCAAAACCCACTTCCAATCATCTTAATCTAGAAAACATGGGTTAGGCATAGGTTCATGGGGGTTCATCTTTAAAACATAGAATCTTCTCAATTCATGCATAATAAATCATAAATAAATCAAATAAATCAATATTTGAAGGAACCCATGACATAGAAGAAATCCCTAACTCAATTGGAGATTTCTAACTTTATAATTAGATTGGAGAATTTAGGAAATCCATGGAGGAAAGGGCTTCATGGATGAAGACTATCATACCTCAATGAAAAAAACCTTCCTTCAATTATGGAATTGGAGGATTGACTTGAAACCCTAGGTTGACTCCTTCTTCTTCAAGCTTTCTAGAGAGAGAAATGATTTGGGATAGGAAGACTTGTTCTTTTTTTAGGAATTTGAGAGAATGATTGCAATTGGGGAAATTTGGGGTTAAAACACTTATATAGGACTTTAGATGAAGGGTAAAGCAACATAGTATTAGGCTATAATAATTAGCAAAAAGACCCAAAAGACCCTATGAAAATAACTATCGACTCTACCAACGGCCAAACCTATGGTTTGTAGGTTTTGCCGTGGACCGTATTGGTCGACCATTGGTGGACTCAGAAACAGCTAAAATGGACCCCAATGACGGACCAGACCTGTGGTTCGTGGGTCTATCGACAGACTGTGGATCACGACCATTGGTCCAAACTTTCAACCTCAAAATTTCTCTAAGTCTAGGACTCTCTTACGAAACCTACCTATGACTCGTACATTAAACGATGGACCGTCTTGGTGAACCATTGAAAAAGTACTAAAACTTGAAATATTTAGGATCTTGGGATGGCCAACAACGGCGCTGACCTACGGTCCGTGCGTCAATCCATGGGTCGTAGGTGGCTCCGTCGGAACCTGCACCAAATTTTGAAGAAAGCTGCTATTCTACCTTTTTTTAATCCGAGGTGTTACACCTTGCAAGCATTGGAGAGAAAACCCTTTGAGAGAAATTTGGAGAATTCAGGAGATTGTTTTTTGGAATGGGTAGATTTAGGAGTCAAAATCAGTTATTGGGTCTTATTTACAGGAGAAACGACACAGTATAGGAATTATGGGTATAAGAAAAGACCAAGACACCATTTTAAATAACTATTGGAGAGTCCTATAGTTGTGACCTACGGACCATAGAAATTCCTACGAACCGTACTTGTGAGTAGGTCAAGTGACTGGGGATAAAATCTTGGGTAGTGCTTACGACTTATTTCTATGGACCATCAAAATTCCTATATTCTGTAGACCTCAACTCGCAACTCAAAATTTCATTAAGTTTGGGCCCTTTCTACGAAACCTTCCTATTTTGCGTAGCCTATTTGACATACCATCCTTGTCAATTGTCGAATGGTTTACTGGGCTTGATTTTCCAAAAAACTCAACTCGGTTTCTACTGTTCATTTCCTACGGCCCATAGGACTTCCTATGATCCGTAGGTCGGACTCGTAGAGCACTACTTCAACCAATTTTTTTCTGAAACTTCTTCCTTATTTTGATTTTCCAAAATAACCATCCCCCTTGCTTGCGTAATTCATAGATAATGTGCCTCATTAAGAATCTTACTAAAAAAACTTAAAAAAGAAAGTGAAGGAAAAGAGTAGACATATCTAATAATCACATCTAGACTGCCTCATTAAGAACCTTACAAGGAAAACTCAGTGGGAAAAAACCTTGTAAGGGAAAAAGAGTACAATGCGTATTAACTCCCCTTAATAAGACCCTCAATCAGTGACTTGAATCTTCGCATTCCAAGCTTGAGTACCATCTTCTTGAAAGTTATAGTTGGTAAAGACTTGGTGAACAAATTAGCCACATCATCGTTCAAACGAATCTGTTGCACATTGATACCATCATTATTTTGGAGTTCATGTGTGCAGAAAAGCTTTAATGAAATGTGTTTCTTTCTATCTCCTTTTATGAATTCTCCTTTCAGGACTAAATAATTTGACAAATTCCTTACTTCAGCTTCTTTAAGCAAATAATCTATTACCTTATGAAAATTATTTAGGATTTGAATTCATGTTATTAACTTGCATAACAATATGAAAGAATTGTTGATTGATTTAATCCATATGAGAATTATAAACAAGTTTACCAAAAACTTACATATGCTTTAGATTTTGAACCCTTCAGGAATTTTCATATCAATTATGTCAAGTGATGACATTAAATATTAAATGTATGACATCTTCTAGTGTCTAGAATACAAGTCAAATAGGTTTTATACTTACTAAGATGCATCATTCCATTTTTCACTTGATAATTATTTCTACATCGGCATGCTTTAATAGACTATAAAATTTATATCCTCATAATCTTTTATAATTTTGCACGCTATCGTATCAAAGATATTGTCAACAAAATATCACTTTGTTTCGGTTCACAATACGACATAACTTATTGAGATTTCATGACTTTATTAATTTTAGGTACCTACCTCTCTCATAAGGTTTCATGAAGTGTTATGTCATAGGCTCTTCAAGAGCACATTACCTCCTCATTATGATCATTTTGATTATTTGCTCCTCCCATTTTCTAGGATTATTTTATTTAGAATCGATTGGTCTATCATTCTTCATGCATGTGGGAGACTCTATCCTTGAATGTAACACCTCAGATTTTAGAAAAGAAAAGAAAGAATTTCTTTTGGCTACAATTTGGGTTCTACGGGTCCCATCTACGGACCGTAGAAACTTGTATGGGCCGTAGAAAGAGGAAAAAATAATTTGAAGATCAAGTCCTAGTAAATCATCCCAAGATTGACTAGGATGACCTGCTACTCGTTCTACGAGTTGTAGATAGGTTCCGTAGGAAGGTCCTAGACTTGGCCAAATTTTAGGGTCAAAGTTGAGTTCTATGATTTGGGTCTATGGACCATAGGAAGTCCTATGGACTATAGCTAAATCTCGTCCAAATTGATCAAATTTTAGGTTCCTATTCTTCAGTCTACAGTTGACTAGTACAAATCGTAGAAGGTTCTACGACCTGCAGATCAGAACCGTAGACTGGGTCAGTAGTTTTTTTAGGGGATTTTGGGTCTTTTTCAAAATGTTTCAAACCAATAATATGTCATTTTTTCTTCTATCATAAGACCTATATAAAACTTTTAAGTCCTAAAGCTACCCACTTAAAATCCATTCTCTTATTTCCCCAAAACTCAACCAAATTCATTCTCCCAAATTTCCTTCCAGCCAAAGGAAGAAGAAAAAGAAGCTAGGGTTAATTCAAGGGCATCAATTCACCATTCATATTGAGATTTGAGTAGCAATGTATGTGGGTATTCACCCATGTAGTCTATTCCTCTATGGGGTCCCTAATGTTTTTAATTCCTCCATCTCAAATTCTGTTGATCAAATTAGGGTTCTTTCTAATTCTACATGGGTTTTATCCAATTATGATTTTATCATTGATTAAGTCCTTTAATGCATGATTCAATCTTAATACATTAATTTAGTTGAAATTATATTGAACCATGTATGATTCATGATTTTGAACTATGAACCTATGAAGAACCCATGAACCTATGAGCTGTGAATTTTTGAAGGTTATGCATGTCTTATGAAAATGATGTTTATGATGATAGGGTGCTTTTAGATGAAAGTATCAATGTTGTTGTGAAAGGTTTACTCACACACGAATATGATCATGATTTGCGAAAGGTATTCTCACATATGGATTCACATTGATGAAATGTTTTCTCACCTATGCTTAAATTGTGTTTTAAGGAGCTGTTCTATGTTTTGATTTTAAAGATGTAGGATTTGTATTGATCATTGCCTTTCCTATGCTATAATTATATTTGACTTTTACTTATTCCATTGGGATTTAGGCTTAGCATCGAGAGGGCTTTGAGGTGTAGGCTTAAATATTGTAGTTTCTAGTAACAACCTCTAGTTCCTAACTACGTGCCCCCGTAAGATTGTCTTAAATAACCTATCTAGTGGATGCACTTTAGCAAAAGATGATGTGTACATACTCCACATTGGAAAGTAAAATCCCCTTCTTTCCGTATGAGAGATATACTAGATTCCATGATACAACTCTCATGGTCTTATTGTCGGTTAAAGCTAATATCCCACAAAACGAATATGTTTCTTCAAGAGCTTTTCTTATGTCTCCTAATTTGAACGTGTTGAGCATATGATTTACATATCATTGTTTCTTTAAGCCTGTAAATGCTCAAATGTTGGTTATATCTCTTATGATTAAACTTTTGATGCTATCATAGCTATTTATGCATATTGCCCCATACTTTATACATTCCATATACTAGTGCATACTTGTGCCTACATTGTCTCATTAATGTAGGTTCCTATGCTCCTATCTCTCAAACTCGTGGCTAGTCGATCATTATATTAGATTTGAGAGTTGGTCAGTCATCATGTTCTGAGGTCCGAGAAACTTTTACTTGCTCTATGTTTTTCTAGGTTTTGGATAATGTATGTGGTGTATAGGTTGCATCCCAAACACTTCTATGATATTTTAGTTGGATTGTTGAGACTATGTTAGACTTCTGCTTTGTCAAATTCTTTTACGATATAAGATTGCTACTTTTGAAATCTTTACTTCTTTTATCTTGTATGATGTATGGTAAGTGGCTTGTTTAGGGTCTTCCAAGGTTTTATACGCCATGTTACACCTATCGTATGCTTTGGTTCGTGACAAGCTTAGTATTTAAAGCACAAGGTTTAGAAAGGTCCCAGGATGTCTCACAAGCCAAGTCAAATAGAGTCTTGTTCATGAGTGTGAAGCGCGCCTCATTTATGAATAGGAAACCATAAGACATTTAGGAAATTCCACTGATTTAATCATTCTAAATTCATGCCATAGAGTTTAAATCTATATGTATCTCCCCTAATCCTTATTTGATGCTTTTCAGGATATGGCCCCTTCAAAGAGCATATGTTAAAAGGAATGCCAATGAGAATATGGAACAAGAAGTCCTCAAGCTCTTCAAGTTCTGGCCGACCCTTTGGCCGAACAAGTGACTAACGCAGATTTTCGAGCCACTTTTCAAGTGTTGGCTCAAGCTATGACGGTTCAAGCCAATATGGATGCTTGGTCTCTTTGAACCCAAATGTGGGTAAATCACAACTAGAGTGAGGGACTTCAATAGGATGAATCCCCCGGAGTTTTATGGTTCCAAAGTTAAGGAAGATCCTGAAGATTTCATAAATAAGATGTATAAGGTTTTGATTATCATGGGAGTAACGTCATTGGAAAAGGTAGAATTGGTCACTTATAAACTTAACAGTGTCGCTCATGTTTGGTTCAACCAAAGGAAGAGAGGGCAGTTGATGTGGGTCCTCTTGATTGGGAGAAGTTTAAAGTTTATTTCCTTGATAGTTTCTATCTCCTTGAGATGTGGGAGGCCAAGTTACTTGAATTCATTAACCTTTATCAAGGGAATATGAGTGTGGAATAGTATGCCTTGAAATTCACGCAATTGTCCAAGTATGCTCCTACTATGGTTGCCTATTCTAGGTCAAAGATGAGAAAGTTTTTTTTGAAGGTATCCAAAATAGTAGTTAAGGAATGTTGTACCGCCATGCTCATTAAGGAAATGGAAATTTATCATTTAATGGTTCATGCTCAAAAAATTAAAGAGGAGAGGCTTAAGGAAAGGTCTAGGGAGGCAAAGAAGGAAAAGACCAGTGATGGTGACTTTTCACATTCAAGATTTGATGGATATGGTCATTTTATGTTCCAACAAAGGTTTTTCGGTTTGGGATCCTCTAATTCTCAAGCTCCAAAGTTCAAAAAACAAAGGGTGCTTAAACCTAAGCCTCAAGGAGGAAATTGTGGTGGAAATGGATCTTTGGTTCCCTCATGCCAAAAGTGTGGCAAGAGTCATCCGGGAAAATGTTTGATGGAGACGGATAATTGTTTTGTTTGTGGTAAAAGTGGTCACCACTTGAGATATTCTCCATCTAGAAATGAAAAGGGAAAAGATGGTAGGCTAGCTCCGACTAGTGGTTTGGGTTCAAGTGCTCCAAAGCAAAACCGATTCTATGCACTTAAAACTCGACATGATCAAGGGGATTCTCCCGATATTGTTACCGATATGTTGAAAGTCATTCATCTTGATATTTATGCTCTGCTTGATCCTGGTGCTACTTTGTCTTTTGTGACACAATATGTGGCTATGAGATTTGATGTTTCTCCGGATGTGTTATTAGACCCTTTTTCTCATCTATTGGTGAATCTATTGTGGCAAAGAGAGTCTATAGAAATTATCATGTCTCCTTATCCTATTGAGTGTATGTTTAATTTTGATGCCATTCTTGGTATGGATTGGCTCTATTTTGTTATGCTTCGGTTAATTGTAAAATTCGAGTGGTTAAGTTTCAGTTTCCAAATGAGCCCTTCCTAGAGTGGAAATGGGGAAATTCGATGCCTAAGGGTAAGCTTTTTTCTCGTCTTAAAGTTAGAAAAATTATTTCTGAAGGTTGAATATATCATCTTGTTCGGGTTACAAATACAGATTCCGAAACCCTTACTCTTGAGTCGGTCCCCATTGTAAATGAGTTTCGGTAAGTGTTTCCCTATGATCTACCTGGTGTTCCTCCTGAAAGGGAAATAAACTTTCGTATTGAACTTCTCCTAGATACATAACCTATCTCTATTCCACCTTACCGTATGGTTCATGTAGATATTAAGGAATTAAAGGAAAATCTGATAGATTTATTGGATAAGAGTTTCATCCGACCAAGCATTTAACCCGATCTCTCCACTTTGAAAACTTTAATTTCTTGTCCAACTTCGAACCATCCTTTTGTTTTGGATTATTGGGAATGAGTGAAAGGATCACTAGGCGATGTGAACCTTGAGCTTCATAATTCTTGGCCTTCAAGTGAGTGACACTCTCACTTTCAAATGAACTAAAGTTGCCATGTATGATCCTTTTGGATTTTTCTTGCAACTCTAGTATCATTTCTTTGATTTCGTCATCTTTAAGTTTTATTAGATTAGTTCAGGTGCAAATGCCCAAGATTTCATCCATGTTAAACATAACCCCTTCTTTTTGAGACTCCAACTCTATTTCATCCTTAATGACCTTTTGGAGAGGAGCAACACATGCTCCCATTCTTGATCACACATTGGCCTCCAGAGTATCAATTCCAAACCCAAGTCGGATCATCTCAAAACACCAATTAGGGTGCAAAATTAATCCCACAATTGAGACAGTAGATGTAGGTGCTTGCTTCTCACTATCTTCAAGCCTTTGGGCCAAGCTCATGAGCAAAGATTGACTCACTACACCCGTTTCTTCACAACAAGGCCATGGGTCATCAACATAGGGATTACAACCCCCAAGCATTTCTTTATCACAAGAAGCCATAGAATCCTAAATGAATTCAATACGCCTAATTATTCCCCGACACCAATACCATTTTTTATAATGCTAAAATTACTCTCCAAAAATATTTAAAAGAGTAAGCGGTCATCATAAAAAAAATACCCAACTAAGAGTCAAGGTCTAATCCCACATAGAACAATTTGAAGGTGATTAAAAAGATAGATAACTAATAGCTACAAGCTTGAATCTAAACACATCAATACACAATTGCCAAATTATGATAATGATTTGGTGCCCAAATGAACGCTTTGGGAAAAGAACAAATCAAGCAATGGATAATCAAGAACTGGGAAATTTAGACTCTCTACTCTTACCCAATTGATCCATTGCAATCTCAACAAATGCTCATTCACTCGTGGGTAAGCTAAGTCATCATAGGTTAATCCTAATCTCCTTTCGGTCTCAAAGGATTATTTCATGACATCTCCTTTCACTCTCAATAATGTAATTCAACAAAATAACCTAATACCTTAACTTAGACCTCTCTTTGAAGCAAGCCTTGTACTCAACAATGAAAACCTAAATTCTCTCCTTTCGGTCTCAAATTCAAGATTCAAAGATAATATGCGATTATTTATCTAATTTTCCACTTCAAGGATTCCATTTTCAAGCAACCCACAAATATTAGATGCTAGAATTGATTGTACACTCTTAACTCATAAATTCAAATATGAAAATTAGATTTAACCCAATTCATAAATTTTAAGGATGGAATCAAATACATAACCTATGGAATGAGGAATCAAAAACCTAAAGGATTTGTCTATTTCTAGAGCAAAACCCCAATCTCAACTAGCAATTACACCTACAATTAATGCAATACAAAGCAAGGGAAAGAAGATAGGATAAACAATATTAGCATTAGAATCACAATCTTTAAAGAAAAAGATGAATAATGAGGAAACTTACCTTCAAATCCGCAACCCAAAATTATGAACAAGAAAAAATCAACTCTAATATAAGAAGTTAAGTTTTTCTCTAGATTTTTAGACTCTCCCCATGTTTATCTCCAGCCCCCTTTTTGTGAAGTTTGATCCAATGCCTGAACATTTCCATTTTTCCCTTGACCTACTGGGCAGACCTTGCAAAAATGAATGGGACTTTGCAAAAGCAAATGGGAGTTCACAAAAGTGAACATCGCAAAAGCGATAATCCTATTGCTTAAGAAAACTGTGCCAGTTTTGGCCAGTTTGCAAAAGCGATGCTCACGTGGTCGCTGACCATTGACTTTGAGTTGAACCTTTGCAAAAGTGAGTCCTCCTCCGCAGGTGTGATATCTAGGGCTCAATTTTTGGCAGTTTCAACTCCTTTTCCTTTTCTATGCATCATTTTTCTTCCTAGGAGCAAATATCTAAAATTAACACAATTCAAAGGGTAATTAGCCTCTTTCATTAATCGCGTGCCCCTTGGTCGTGTTCGTGAAGGCCTGGACCTTTGTGCTTTGCGACTGCGTGATCCATTGCCGTGATCATGATGAAGGGTTGACCTTTGGTTGCCATCGCCACTGCAAAGAAGGGTCTCCACAATCGCAATGGTCAACTCTTAATGAGTCACAATCATGACCCTCCTTCTCGCGACTGCGATGAATATCTAAGGTCTGTCTTTATTTATAAATACAGACGTGATCAACTGTCCATGTGAGGATTGAAAAGGTATTTTTTGAGGCATTTCTTGGTGGAACTGAGTGATTCAAAGTCCCATGCTTCCATAATTCTTGAGGGTTCGTTGTGGTATGATCGAGGCGTGTTCGTGGACTTTCGTTTGACGTGAATTCTCATTTCAATCTCCTGCCCCCCTTTATTATTGAATTGTTGCATGATTGTTGTTGTTTTTTGCTAAGACCCAAATTGTGTTCAATTCTGGGACACAAGTTTGACGCATGGTTTAGGACCTCTTGACAGAGTCAATTCTTGAAATTTTGGTATGGGTCCCACAATTCTCGTTTGACTCTAAAATTGGTTCGTCTTTGTTTATGTGTTTTTCGTGTCTTAACGGCCTTACTTATGTTGTCATCCTATTTTTGATAGTGTGGTAGAGTTTGAAAGCCGTTCAGAAAGGAAAAGCTCTGACCCTTGTGATTTAGAGTGAGTGCACTTGGCCTACAGGTCGGCTACAACTTCCTTTCCTTGTTAGATTGTGTATGAATGTGTAAATTCATAATGATTAGTGTGAATTGGGGGAGGGTACCTAGTTATTTATTCTTCTACTTTAGATATCATATTTTAGCATTGATCAACTTTATTTCGAGGGAAGTACCATGCTAGTTGGGGGTTGTTTGTGCTGCAACATCTTATGTGATTTACTTGTAATATATTATGTGTTCGGAAACATGTTCAACCTTAGTTTAGGATAGGCTAGTGATGCCTTAGACTCTTCCCCTTAGCAGTTATCATGTTTTCAACGTAGTTTTATCTGGACTAGGTTCTTGTAGATTGGAATAGAAGACTTGAGTCTGGTAGTATGAGGCTTAATTTAGGTGTTTGCACAATTTTTTAGACCTTCTATTATCTCTCTCCATCTCTACATCTCTGATGTGTTACTAGGGGTTTGTTTTATTACAAGGATTGGAGAGTGGGTCATACAGTGGTTGGAGCCTTCTGTTGATACCTTTGGATGGGCGGCTTTCCACAATGACTTAGTATTGATATTGGAATCCTCTTCAAAGTTGACATTCCCTTTTGTCACTCTTTCTAACAAGGCTAGGAGTTATATGGAAACTATGAAAATTTCCTGTTCGAGGCTGGTGTGCAAAGTTTTGAGGCCTATATCCAATTCGAGGATGATGTTCTACGATTCGAGGATGTTATTTCCAGCCAAAGACTATCGTTCTACAGTTCGAGGCCGTTACTTCTTTGGGATACTATTAATGGGGTTTGAGGACCGATTGACTCTTATTGGACATGGGATTGGGTGTTTTATCTTTATAGTCCTAGCTATTTTGTGTACCTATCGAGCTTATGAGGGTCCACTTGAGTTTTTATTTAAACTTGCGCACGAGTATATCTTATGGGCTTATAGGGGTCAGTTAGGTTAGCTTAGTTGTACTTATGCTCGTGTGCTTCCTTTATTTCCTATTGTTGGCTGTATTTGCATCTATATTCTATTTTTTTTATTTTTAAATATTTCCTGCATGGTCGACCTATGATGCCAACTAAGTACCTTTGTTTTGGTACTTATGCTACACTCTGCATTTTTTTTGTGTGATGGCCCTAGTACTAGCTACCAGCGGTGATCACTCATGCCATCTTTTGAAGCTTGTGGATATTAGTGATGAGTGTGACCACTTGGCATCCTGGACTAGCCTCTCTCTTTCTATACATATTTTAATTTGTCTTTTGCCTTTGAGACAAATTGTTGTGGTCCACTTTTGGGACTTGTATTTATTCTTGTTAGACAACTTTATACTCATGACTTCCAGGTTTTGGGAGGGTATCTTTGTTCATATATATTTTGTTTTTTTCTTCTATTTTTGTGTTTTCTTATTATTAGTGTTATTTTATTTTTAGTTCTGACCTTGTACCCACAACTAGTCATTCTTGTTATGGGTCGGCTTACCTACTGGTGGGCTTTAGTAGGTATTATCATGGCTCGAGAAGCTAGGTCATGACAAGTTGGAATCATAGCGCCAAGTTCACCGTCCTCTTATGTATATAGCTAATACATAGTAGAGTCCTATGTATTGATGCGAACACATCCGTATCCCATCTTTTGGAGGCTACATGGTGTCTTTAGGAATCCTTATTTTTTTGCATCGCTTTTATGCAACATGTGCATATTGATTCTTGGAATCTCACTTATTTCACACTTTTTACAAAATGGCTTGTACGTGCCACGCAATAGCTCAGCGTAGGGGTTGACATGCCTTGCCTGGTAGGGGTGCATCACCAACCTAACAAAGAGAGCCAAGTACATAGCAGTAGCAAATCCTCCACTAGGCTGTGCTCCAAAGGAGCCGCTGAGGCTTGGACTAGCTCACACACCACCCAGACTAGTTGTGGCACCATATCTTCACGTAACTATTATCCAACTTTTTAACAATGATCTAGAGCATGCAGTAGTCCCCATCCCCTACGCTAGCACTATCTCAGTAGGATCAACCTACAATAGAGGTACCTAGGGCCCAGGTACCACCTGGGGATGTGCAACCCATGATTATGGCCAGAGTTATGCCACTAAAGAAGCAAAAAATGCTCAGAGTGTTCTTTAGGCTTCAACCTTTGAGGTTTTTTGGGTTGTGGGTGAGGATGCCCATGATTTTCTGACTAATTCCCATGAGTGGCAACATACTTTAGGCTTTACGAAGTATCAACTAGACATGCCAGCCAAACAGAGGTGGCATACATTCATTGAGACCAGGCCATGTGGTTCACCACCGATCACCTGGACCAAGTTCTTTAAGGCTTTCTTAACCAGATTCATCCATTGCAGCATCAGAGATTCCCTCCAAGATAAGTTCTCCAGGTTGTAGCAGGGATCCATATCTGTATGAGGTGAGGTTTCACGAGCTCTCCCATCAGGCGACCATGATTCTACCTATTGAGAAGGAAGGAGTTTGGTGTTTTGTTCATGGACTAAGGCTTTAACTTTAGATTAAGACTCAGTATATGGTCTCCACGAGTCTCTTTTTTTTGGATGTTTTTAATCATGCCTGCACTATTGAAAAACTCCATCGTGATGTCCAATGAGGAAACGATAAGAGAGCCAGACATGAGGGCAACTACAATAGGTCCAATTTTAGGTAGATGGGATCCTATGATGGGCCCAGTTAGCAGTATCAGTAGGATAGTTCAGCTGACCAACACAGGATTCATACTAGGCTCTAGAAAGTGACCGATATAGCCTGAGTGAGGTTGGCTCTAGTTATAGTCATGGCTCCCAAACTAGTGCTTTAGGCGGTGGTGGCTGTTCTTCTAGGGGCAAGCCATCTTCTGGTTGCTTTGAGTGTGGGAGCTTGATCATTGGTCCAAATATTTTCCCTTGCGTAGGCGGATTGCTTCTGCTCCATAAGAAGCTCCACCTACTGTACCAACTACACTAGCATGTCCATCTAGGGGTTGAGGTTAGGGTCAGGATCGTTAAGGTGGACAGCATGTTACTTGGGGGAGGCAAGTCATATGGTACGACTAATGGCTAGGGTAGAGGTGAACAAGGCCATTTCTATGCAACGCAGTGAGGGCGGAGGCAGAGGCATTAGATGATGTGATAAAATGTAGGATTCTCTTCTACCATCAGCCCGCTTCAGCTTTATTTGACCATAGTTATTCCTATTATTATGTTTCTATGTATTATGCTTCTTGTATGGGTATAAGTTATGAGCCTATGTCAGCACCGTTGCATGTGTCGACCTCCGTGGGTGAGTCTTTAGTAGTGGATCATATATTTTGATCTTGCATATTTACTATCCAAGGGTGTGACACCTGGGCAAACATTATATTGTTAGATATGCTTGATTATGATATGATTCTAGGCATGTACTAGTTAACTCCCTACCGTGTTGTTTTAGATTTTTTCTGTAAGACCGTTACCTTAGCCATGCCTAGTAATCCCACAGTGTTGTGGTAGGGCTCCGTTAGTAAGACACCAGTTGGAGTTATATCTTAAGTTCAGGCTCGGAGGCTAGTAACTAGCGAATGTCTGTCTTACTTGGCCTATGTATGTGATTTAAGTAGGGAGGTACCTCCTGGAGTTGGTTCGAGTGTTCAATGAGTTTCTAGATATGTTTAACCTACATGGCTTACCCCTAAAGGTGTGATATTAACTTTCCCCTTGAGCTTGAGTCGGGTACTCAACCTATTTCTGTTACGCCATATCAGATTGTTCCTATAGTCAAGGAGCTCAGTGTTTAGCTTCCTAATCTCTTAGGTAAGGAATTCATCAGGCCTAGTGTATTGCCTTAGGGTGCTTCCATTCTGTCTGTGAAGAAGAAGTATGGTTCAATACGCATGTGTATTTATTATAGGCAGCTAAATAAGGTAACAGTGGGATGGATGATTTTTTGACAAGCTTCAGGGTACCATAGTGTTCTCGAAGATTGATCTGAGGTCTGGTTACTATCAGTTGAGTAGGGTAGCAGACATCCCTAAGACGACATTTAGGACTAGTTATGGCCACTATGAGTTTCTAGCGATGTCTTTTGGGTTGACTAATGCTCCGATTACCTTCATTGACTTGATGACGCGAATGTTCAAGCCATATCTTTATTTGTTTGTTATCATGTTCATAGATGATATGCTAGTATACTCATGGTGCAGGAGTGATCATGAGACAACATTTGAGGATTATGCTCCAAATTTTAAGAGATTAGCGGCTTTATGCCAAGTTCTCAAAGTTTGAGTTTTGGTTGAGTTTGTATCATTCTTGGGGCACGTCCATGGTTGATCCGGAGAAGATTGAAGCATTTCATGATTGGGCCAGGCCCATTTTGGTTACTGAGGTTCAATGTTGTCTATTGGCAGGCTACTACAAATGGTTCGTGGAGGGATTCTAAACCATTGCAACACCTCTGACCCACTTGAATCATCTTGATGTGCCTTTGAGTGGTTTAAGCAGTTTGAGTTGAGACTTTGGAAGCTTAAGGAGTTACTGACTACTACTCTTATATTGACTCTTCAGTTGAGAGCATGGGCTTCACGCTCTATTGTGATGCATCCGATGTTGGTTTGGGTTGTGTATTTTTAGAGCGGGGATAGATTATTGCTTATATGTTGAGGCAACTTAGGTTACATAAGCACAACTATCCCACCCATGATTTGTAGTTTATTGTGGTAGTTTTGCATGCTTAAGATCTAGAGGCACTACCTGTATGGAGTTTTTTGTGAGATCTACACTAATAACAAAAGTCTTCAGTACATCATGAGTTAGAGGGACCTTAATTCGAGGAAGCATCACTGGATTCAGCTTCTAAAGAACTATGACCTCTCTATTCTCTAACATCTAGGCAAGGCGAATATAGTAGCGGGAGCCTTGAGTCAGAAGACAGTGAGTATGGATTGTCTAATCTTCTTATCCATCGTTAAAATATTTTTAGCTTTGGAAATTCAGTCTTTAGCTAATCATATGGTACAATTGGATGTTTTAGATTCTAGGCGTATCTTAGCGTATGTGGGAGTTTAGTCCTCTCTACTAGATCAGATCTGTAGCCAATAGCTTGAGGATGAGGCCTTGGTGGCACTTTGAGATTGATTCTTAACAGGTGACACCAGTCAGGTTACCTTAGATTCAGGTAGCATTTGTGGTTTGCAGGCCGTATTTGTGTCTTGAGAGTTGGAGGTTTCATTCAGCTGATACTTTGTGAGGCTTACGATTCTAGATACTATGTCTATCCGAGCACCGCGAATATGCATCATGATGGAGACAATATTACTTGTGGAGTGGTATAAGGAGATATATTGCTGAGTATGTATTCAGTTTCCTTAGCTACCAGTAGGTTAATGCCGAGCACTTGAATCCCGATGTTGAGTGTTAGATATTTCCCATTCCAGAGTGGAAGTGGGATCACATCATTATGGACTTTGTGGCAGGACTTCCCCATACTTCTAGAGATGTTGACAACAGTTGGGTCATCATTGATCAATTGACAAAATCAACACACTTCTTCTGTGTCTAGTATTCAATCAGTGCCGAGAGGTTAGCCCGTATCGACATACATGAGGTGGGACATCTTCATGGTGTGCGGGTCTCTATTATATTAGTTCGGGGTGCTCAGTTTACTTCTAGTTTCTAGAGGACTTTTCAGAATGAGTTGGGTAATCGTGACCCTCCTTCTAGCTACCGCGATGAAGACAAACACAATCTGCTGTCCTTCTGAGGATTGAAAAGGTGTTTTCTTGGTCATTTCTTGGCAGAATTGAGTGATTAAAATCCTACACATATGCAATCATCGAGACTTCACTGTGGTGTGACCGGGGCATGTTGGTGGACCTTAATTTGAGGTGAATTCTTATTTCAAGCTACTGCCCCTCCCTTTATTTGTGAATTGTTGCATGATTGTTGTTGGTTGTTAGTGAGCCCTGAACCTTGTTCAATTTTGGAACATAAGTTCGATGTGTGGTTTAGGACCTCTTGATGGATTACATTCTGGAAATTCTGGCGCTGGTCACACAATTTCATATTGACTCTAAAATTGGTTTGTCTCCATTTAAAGATTTTTTAATGTCTTAACGACCGTACTTACATTGTAATCCTATTTTTGATAGCGTGGCAACGTTCAGAGGCCGTTTGGAAAGGAAAAGCTCCGGCCATTTGACTTGGAGCATGTGTGGTCGGCCTTTTGGTAGGCTAAAACTTTATTTCCTTCTTTGGTTAAGAATGAATGTGTAAATTTATGATGATTAGTGTGAAATGGGGGTGGGTACGTAGTTATTTCTTTTTCTCTTTTAGAGACCATATTTTAGGATTGTAGTAGCATGATAATTGGGGGTTATTTGTGTGCTGCAACATGCTATGTCATTTACTTGTATAATCATGTGTGTTATGTAGCATGTTCAACCGTAGTCTAGGATAGGCTAGTGATGCCTTAGACTCTTCCCCCTTGCAGTTTATCATGTTTCCGGAAGACTATGTCCTTGTAGACTTGAAGTGCAGATTTGATTATGGTAGTATGAGCCTTAGTTTAGGCATTTGTGTAGCTTGTTATACCTTCTATTCTCTCTCCCCATCTATGTGTCTCTGATGCATTACCGCAGGTTTGTGATATCATGAGGATTGGAGAGTGAATCGTACAAGGCTGGGAGCCTTTTGTTGATACCTTTGGATGTACGACACTCCATGATGACTTGGTATTGATATTGGAATCCGCTTCATAGTTGACATGCCCTTTTTTCACTCTTGCTAGCTGGGCTGGGAGTTTGCTTGACAGTACGATTATTTCTAGTTCGAGGACAGTGTGCTACGGTTCGAGGTCATTATCCCTGGTTCAAGGTCATTATCCCCAGTCTGAGGATGATATTCTATGGTTCGAGAAAGTTATTTACAGCGTGAGACTATTGTTCTATGGTTTGCGTCCATTACTTCTTTGTGAAACTATTACTTCGGGTTTAAGGCCTGGTTGAATCTTATTGGACTTGGGATTAGATGTATTTTAATTATAGTCTTAGATATTCTGTGTACCTGTTGGGCTTATAGGGGTCCGTTCAGGTTTTTATTTAAACTTGCGCATGAGTGTACCTTATGGTCTTATGGGGTCAAGTTTGGTTTAGCTTAGTTGTACTTAGATTTACTTTCTGTATTCTCGTGTGCTTCCTTTCTTTCCCGATGTGACCTTTGTTTGTGTCGAGATTCTATCTTTTCAAATTGCTTTTACCTTTCTTGCTAGGTCGGCCTATGATGCGTATTGAGTACCTTTGTTTTGGTACTTACACTACACTCTACATCTTTTTCTTGATGCAGTCCTAGTAATAGCTACCAACGATTATCGTTCATGCTGTTTTTTTAAGCTTGTGGATATCGGAGACGAGGGTGAGCACTTGGTGTCCTAGACTAGCTTGTATCCTTTGTACATATGTCAACTTTTCTTTTGCCTTTGAGATGACTTGTTGCAGTCCTATTTTGGGACATGCATTTATTTTTGTTAGACAAATGTGTACTCGTGACTTCCAGGTTCTGGGGGGGATCTTTTGTTTATATAGTTTTTGTTTTTTCTTCTATTTCTTTCGTTTCTTATTATTAGTGTTATTTATTGTTTAGTTCTATCCTTGTACCCACTACTTGTTGTTCTAGGTACGATTCGGTGATAAACGCTCAACTACACCTCATCCAATATTAGGAGTAGATG
>NW_026020706.1:0-3502 GCF_900185275.1 Solanum verrucosum
GTGATTTCCTCTTTAATTATTACACTCATGTCAGTTTTAAGCTTTCTCAACTTTTGCTTTACTGGAGGGAACTTAGGATCAATCGGCAACTTGTGAACCACCATGTCAGTGCTTAATCCAGGCATGTCATCATAAGATGACGCAAAAACATCCTTGTAATCAAACAGAGCCTTGATTATATCCTCTTTTTGATGTCGAGCATGTAGCTTATCTTAGTCTCTTTAACATTTTCAGGATCCCCTAAATTTATCGTCTCAGTTTCACTCATATTTGGGTTTGATTTATTATCAAAAGATTTGAAATCCCTGCTTACTTCTTCAAATACCTCGTCTTCATCATATTCGATTTCTTGACTTACTATTTCAGGATTAGTCGAAGATTAGATTGGATTTTAAGATTCGGTGAAAAATTCTGCATGCATGTCATATCACTAGAATCGGCATAGAAAGAACTGTATAGAAGAAAAACAAAATAAATATATTAGACTGAAATAAAAACACAATTACATCCTATTGAAAAGGAAAATAGAGAATTTGAAATAAAACGACGAGACAAAATCCGAATTACAACCATTGAATAAATCGGATGACAATAAGAAAAACAAGACAGACTACCAAGACTCATTCTTAATGGGGAGAGGAGTGGCCTCCCAATTGTTTAGCTGGACATCAGGACCAATGAATTTCACATCTCTGTCGCTAGTGCCTTCTCCGAGTTCAACCATATCAGCCTCGACAAATAAATCTTGAAAATAATTGATCAATTCTTCGTGAACCTCCAGCACTGGCTCTGGGAGTAGTGACTCAGAAGATTCTGTTGTGCGGGCTTTGTTGAAAGATTTGTATATGGGTGATATAGGCTTGGTAAGTGCCCATACATCTCTCCTCTGCTTTTGGCTTCATTTTGTCCTCGACTCTAGGCTTGTATCCTAAGCCAAAAGTACCGAGACTCTTTCGTGGACTCACCGGATAAGCTCTCCCTTGCAAGAAGATCCCCAAGCCTTTACCTGGTTCAAAACCATGCTTCAGCATTTCATTTACCATCATCACGGATGCCATGGGCAGTTGTGGTTTTGAAATGAGATTCCCTCGAGGATATGCTCAACAACCACTACCTCAAAAGCTTGATAAACCAATGCCCATTATCATTATTTGCCTTGATAAAAGGGAGGGAAGAGTCTTTGTAGACTGACAGATCCCCCTCACCATGAACAATCACTTCTTGTCGGTCGTATTCAAACTTAATCATTTGATGCAACGTAGATGGGACTGCCCCAGCTCTATGCACCCATGGTCTTCCCAACAATAGATTGTAGGATGCATTGATATTCAGCACTTGAAAATTCACGGTGAAATCGACAGGCCCTATTTTTAGTATGAGCTCTATCTCCCCAATAGCATCTGTTTTGGTCCCATCAAAAGCCCTACACATACATTGTTGGGTCGTACCCTTTCAACATTAACATTCAATTTTTGTAGAGTTGACAAGGACAAATATTTGCCCCAGACCCTCCGTCAATTAGAACTCGAGTGACGTATGAAAGCTCACACTTTACAGTGATATGGAGGCCTTGGTTATGTCCCGTACCTTCCACTGGTAGTTCATCATCTGAAAAGGTGATGCGGTTTACCTCAAAGATTCTCCCAGCAATCTTCTCTAACTGACTCACTGTAACTTCATTGGAACATGTGCTTCATTCAGAATCTTCATTACAGCTTTACGATGTTCATCTGAATGTATTAACAATGACAACAAAGAGATTTGGGCTGGAGTTTTCCTTAACTGTTCCACAATGGAGTAGTCTGACAATTTCATCTTTCTTAAGAACTCCTCTGCTTCCCCTTCAGTGACTGGACTTTTAACTTGCATTTGGTCATTTTTATTTTTCCTTAATTCAATCGGGGCATAACATCTTCCCGAACGAGTCATTCCTCCTATTTCATCTACTTCTTCATTAATTTCTTTCCCCTTGTATGTCACGACGGTAGACTCATAATTCCAAGGGACAGCCTTGGGGTTAGTCATTGGAAGCTGGGACACTGGCCTAATGATCACAGGTGGAGTATAGGCTCCTTGCACGATCAAGATAGGATTGTCCAGCCCTCTTGGAACAACCAATCTTGCCTCTCTCTGACTTGCCCAAACATTTTCAAGTGCTCCCTTCACAGTTAGGATGGGTGTGTTTGATGGGCTTAACTTTTTCGACGTTTTTTCTGCCCCTGAAGGCACCGTTTTTGTCAAGTCAACAACTTTCGTCGAATTTTCCATGCCAGTTCCAACTTTAAGGATTGGCTTGTATGGGACTGCAACTTCTTCGCAACCGTTCATCATTTCTAACATGTTTGTTTCAGTATGCCTGGGTAGTGGATTTTGGTTGATGTTTGGTCCATTTGGGTTTTCAACGATAATTCGATGAGTATCGATCAAATCTTGAATCGCCTTTTTCAAGTACCAACACCTCTCTATGTTGTGCCCTGGGGCATCAGAACAATAAGCGCAGTGTTGAGAATAATCTAGATTTCTTGGGGAGGATTTGACATCTTTCTTTCGATAGGACTCAAAACATTCAACGTTCTTAGTTTTTGAAACAAGCTAGCATATGATTCTCCAATAGGGGTGAATTCATCCTTAGCTCCATTTCCCTTCTTGTATTCTTTTCTAGGACGAAAAGGAAGTCTAACAGTGTTTTGGTGAATTTGTGGGGGTGGTAGATGATTTTGAGGAATTGGGGCACGCCATTGCGGATAAGAAGGGGGACAATTGGTTGTGCGCTGAAAACGGGATATGGAGAGTATGGGATGGGATATGGTGGAGCTTGGGGAGGAAAATAGTGTTGCGGGGGATTATCTTGGACATAGGTCCGAGGTGCTGATACAACCGTAGCTACATCTTCCCTTCTCTTCTTCCCTCCAATATTTCCAGAACCATTTTGAAGCGCTTGTGTTGTGGCTTTTAAGGCAGCTTGGCTTACAATCTTTCCAGACTTGATGCCATTTTCCACCATTTCCCCAACCTTAATAACTTCAGCGAATGTCTTCCCGACGGCAGAAAGCAAGTAGTGAAAGTAATCAGGTTCTTGCGCTTGAAGAAAAATGTCAATCATCTCCGATTCCTTCATTGATGGTTTAATCCTAGCAGCTTGCTCCCTCCATCTAACGGCATATTCGCGAAAATTTTCCGTGGTCTTTTTCCTTGTGTTAGCTAATGAGGAGCGGTCTGGCACAATGTCAATATTGTATTGGAATTGTTGCACAAAACATCGAGCCAAATCATCCCATGTATGCCAGTTGGCAATATCCTGGTCTATGAACCATTCGGATGCAATTCCCACTAGGCTTTCCCCAAAATAGGCCATAAGCAACTCTTCTTTGCCCTCTGCACCCCTCAGTTGATTGCAATATCTCTTCAAATGAGCTATGGGGTCTCCGTGACCATCGTATTTCTCAAACTTTGGAGTTTTAAAACCAACAGGCAAATGGACATGGGGAAACATGCACAAATC
>NW_026020707.1:0-5000 GCF_900185275.1 Solanum verrucosum
CCTCATGCCCATTCTATATTTTCTCCTTGGTTGATGATAATAGGTACAATACAAATAATCTATGCAGCTTCAACATCTCTTGGCCAACGGAATTTAAAAAAAAGAATAGCCTATTCCTCTGTCTCCCATATGGGTTTCATAATTATAGGAATTAGTTCTCTAACCGATACGGGACTTAATGGAGCCCTTTTACAAATAATCTCTCATGGATTTATTGGTGCTGCACTTTTTTTCTTGGCGGGAACGACTTATGATAGAATCCGCCTTGTTTATCTTGACGAAATGGGCGGAATAGCTATTCCAATGCCAAAAATGTTCACGATGTTCAGTAGCTTTTCGATGGCTTCCCTTGCATTACCAGGTATGAGTGGTTTTGTTGCCGAATTGATAGTATTTTTTGGAATAATTACCGGCCAAAAATATCTTTTAATTCCAAAACTACTAATTACTTTTGTAATGGCAATTGGAATTATATTAACTCCTATTTATTCATTATCTATGCCACGCCAGATGTTCTATGGATACAAGCTATTTAACGCCCCGAAGGATTCTTTTTTTGATTCTGGACCGCGAGAGTTATTTCTTTCGATCTCCATCTTTTTACCCGTAATAGGTATTGGTATATACCCCGATTTCGTTCTTTCATTAGCAGTTGACAAGGTCGAAGTTATTCTATCTAATTTTTTTTATAGATAATTGGATGACTGAAATAAAAAAACCTATGTTTGTTTTTAAAAACATTCTTGGACAATGAAAAAAAGAAGACTTTTTTTCTTCTCTTAACTTAAGAATTAAGTAAAAACAATGAAATTGAACTACATATGGTAGAAAACCGTGTGAATCATCAATACAATATTTGATTCACACGGTCCGCATGCTGGTTCATACAATGCGTCGCCCGCTCTTGTATTTGTAATAACTTGTCTTGAATTCAATTAAATGTTGATGGAAAAGAACCATAACTATGTAACCCTATTCCTAATAGATTGACCCCAAAATAGCATATCCAAATTATAAGAAAACCTATAGACGCTACAATTGCAGAATTTGGACCCCGCAAATTTCTATTTGTTCGAGTATGTAAATAAATTGCAAATACGATCCAAGTAATAAATGCCCAAGTTTCTTTTGGATCCCAATTCCAATAGGACCCCCACGCTTCATTAGCCCATACCGCTCCCGAAAGGATTCCTATGGTTAAAAAAGTAAATCCTAAACTAATAACCCGATAACTCCAATAATCCAATTGTTGAATCAATTGGGACCTGTAATAATTTTGAGCACAAAAAAACGAAGTATTTTCGACAACATTTTCACCCAAGAAAAATGACTCGTTTAAAAAACCATTGCTCTTATAAAAAAGCTTTCTGTTTTTTCGAAATGTAATCACTAGAAGTGCTACTGATAATAACGATCCACATAAAAGGGCTGCATAGCCCAATATCATCATACTTACGTGCATTATTAACCACTCAGATTGAAGAGCAGGTACTAATATTCCAGATTGGTGTATTTCAGTTAAAATACCTGAAGTAGCAAAGCCTTGGGTCAAAATAGCACTTGGTCCAGTTATTTTACTTAAAATTAAAACATTTTTTTTGAAATATGGAATTATATGAATAAGGGAGAAACTCCATGAAAGGAAAATTAATGATTCATATAAATCGCTTAGTGGGAAATGTCCTGAAGAAATCCAACGAGTAACTAATAATCCTGTTATACAGAAAAAAGTAACTATTATGCCCTTTTCTGACGAATCGTATAGTTTTACAATTTCATCGACTAAAAAGGTTATCAAATGAATTGTAATTACAATTGAAACGATCGAAAAGGAAATGTGAGTTAATATATGCTCTAAGGTTGAAAATATCATAAAAAATCTTAAAAAAGAAGAGTCCCTTAATTACATAATTCTAAAATGGAAATCGGGAATTGAATTCATTATAAGATCTATTTATCCTTTTTAGAAGATGCTATGCCGCCACTCGGACTCGAACCGAGATGCATTAGCACTGCTTCCTAAGAGCAGCGTGTCTACCAATTTCACCATAGCGGCTTGTCTTGAACTCATAATAGCCTATGAATAAGCAATCGTCGAGATTGAGTAAGCTATTTTAGTTTAGTAATGATTCAAATGGATCAATAACAATAAAAAGTTGTTCAAATAGGAATTTGAGGTTGAAGGTTCATTATTTTTGATTTGAGTTTAGAGTCTTAGTTTTTTTTATTTAACCTATTTAACCTGGGACTTTCCTATATTTTATACTTTCCTCGAATTCAACTCTTGTAACTAAACCGTTCTATACTTCTATACTCAATTAAGGAATAGAGTTCAAAAAGTTTTTGTTTTCATTGTTTAAGCAGCAATTTCTTATTTTTTTTTCATAAATCTAAAATAAAACAAAAAAGGGATTTTGACGACAAAATAGAAAGAAAAGAACCAATTTTGCATCGCTAAAAATTCACAATTAGTCATACAAAATTTCATTAAGCAATTTTCTCTATTGGGTTAAGGGCAAGATATACATGGGGGTCTATATAATAATTCAGAGAAAATAAAAAGGTTTCAAAATAGAATCAATTACTTTCAATGAGTTCTTAACTTTCACTAAAGATTTTTATATACGTTCTTCTATAGATATGCAAATATAGAATTTTATTTGCATTTTATTCTGCAAATAGGTCGATGGGGAAAATAAAACTCCCCACCTTGGAATAGAAATGATCTTTATTCTTTTGTCAACAAAAAAGTTATTATTCAGTGAATAGTAAATAGAGGATTTCCTAATTCTATTATTTTATATATCAATCAGAAAAGCGAATAGAGTTCCGTTACATATGGATTGGTGAGCTAATCAATATCAAATAGGAAAGGTAAATCGTTCAATTATTCAATTATTATCTAATTGAAGAATAATTGAATTATTTTTTCAAGTTGATTCAAATTATTCTAACGTTTTATTACTTATTTATTTTTGTTTGGCGTACAAAAAAACTTTTTGAATTCCCGGTAGAAAGAGATTTCGCTAATGAAAAAGCCTTTAATGCTACCCAATACCCCTTCCTTTTCCAAATATTTTTACGAATACGCTTTTTTGATGTCGAAGTGCGTTTTTTTGGAACTGCCATTTAGAAATTAAAAAATTATTGATTGTTATAGCTGGATGTGAAAGACATCTATTGTTCAAAACGAATTCTTTTTACTACTATTTATTTTCGAGCTAATAGTGTCCTCCTCAAATAAAACATTATCGAGATAGGCAAAAGCTATGTGAAAGTTGCAGAATACTGGAAATAAAAACAGAAGGCCAATATTTTTTTTTTTTCAAGTTTTTCTATTTCATAAAACATTCATAATCGTAAAAAAGAAAAGGTTCTCTATTGACTGGTATCTTTATTTCACATTCTTTTTGATTCATCAAATCTATACCTATAGAATTTGATAATCGGCTGTTCTGTAGAAATGAAGAAAGAAAATTTGTTGAACTTAATATAAAAATCAAAAATAAAATAACGAATCCCAAAAATATTCGATTTCTATTTATGGTTCCACATTTCATTTACATGCAATAAAATACCTCGAAAGGTTTAAAGATAAGAACCGCGTTTTACTTCAGGAAATGAAAAACTTGAATCCCCGTTCGATTCACTGGTCAAACTTGGATAAAAAATAGGCTTATTTCAAAGGAGACTAGTAATTAATCCCTTTTATATCATTTGACCAATCGTAACTTCGTGATTTGAATAGTTGAAGTATTTAGCAAAGACTCAGAATAAGTAAGAAAAAAAAATTCTATTTAAGTTTTAAATTAGTTTAAGTTAGTCCATATTTTTACTTTTTATTGACTCCTTTCAAAAGAGGTAAGATCCGGTGAATCGGAAACAATTAATTAAGAATTTAAAACTTTTTTATGGAACAGACATATGAATATGCGTGGATCATACCTTTCATTCCACTTCCAGTCCCTATGTTAATAGGAGCGGGACTTATTCTTTTTCCAACGGCAACAAAAAGTTTTCGCCGTATGTGGGCTTTTCAGAGTGTTTTATTGTTAAGCATAGTCATGATTTTTTCAATCTACCTGTCTATTCAGCAAATAAATAGCAGTTCTGTTTATCAATATGTATGGTCTTGGATCATTAATAATGATTTTTCTTTAGACTTCGGATACTTGATCGACCCACTTACTTCTATTATGTCAATATTAATCACTACTGTTGGAATTATGGTTCTTATTTATAGTGATAATTATATGGCTCATGATCAAGGCTATTTGAGATTTTTTGCTTATATGAGTTTTTTCAGTACTTCCATGTTGGGATTAGTTACTAGTTCGAATTTGATACAAATTTATATTTTTTGGGAATTGGTTGGGCTGTGTTCCTATCTATTAATAGGATTTTGGTTTACACGACCTGTTGCGGCAAATGCTTGTCAAAAAGCGTTTGTAACTAATCGTGTAGGGGATTTTGGTTTATTATTAGGAATTTTAGGTTTTTATTGGATAACGGGGAGTTTCGAATTTAGAGATTTATTCGAAATATTCAATAACTTGATTTATAATAATGAGGTCAATTTTTTATTTGTTACGTTATGCGCTGTTCTCTTATTTGCCGGTGCAGTTGCTAAATCCGCCCAATTCCCCCTTCATGTATGGTTACCTGATGCCATGGAGGGGCCTACTCCTATTTCGGCTCTTATACATGCTGCTACTATGGTAGCGGCGGGAATTTTTCTTGTAGCTCGGCTTCTTCCTCTTTTCAGAGTTATACCTTACATAATGTATTTGATCTCGGTTATAGGAATAATAACAGTATTATTAGGAGCTACTTTAGCTCTTGCTCAAAAAGACATTAAGAGAGGTTTAGCCTATTCCACAATGTCTCAATTGGGTTATATGATGTTAGCTCTAGGTATGGGGTCTTATCGAAGCGCTTTATTTCATTTGATTACTCATGCTTATTCCAAAGCATTATTATTTTTAGGATCCGGATCTATT
>NW_026020708.1:0-3822 GCF_900185275.1 Solanum verrucosum
ATGAAAGCTGGTCGAGAAGGCAACTCCTAACCAAGCAAACTGAATAGCTTCACCAAACACAAGTGAACGAGGATCTCGATCACTAAAATGTGTTTGTATACCCAAGCTTTACACATCTCACAAAAAATATACAGGCTGCCTCTTGGCTTATGGCACTGGCCGTGTGCATGAAGCACTTATTTAAGAAACGATCAACCACAAGCCAAATAGTCCCAAACCCCAGAATGAGGCAAACATGTATAAAAATCCATGTGACTGTCCCATGGTTTTCAGCAATAACAGGTTCGCTCAAAAGTCCACCCGACACACCTTAATTTCAACTTTATCTTGTGACAACACAAGGCAAGATGTACATAGACCTCAATGTCAAATCTCGCAATCCGAGACCAATATAAGAGGACTCTAACAACGCCATCCTTTCTGCCTCGGGTGACCAGCCCATCCGTATCGACCCTCTTTGATCAAAGTACACCTAAGTTAGCCCACTTCGCACGTACACACGTCTATCGTAGTGTACAACAAACCGTTTCTCCCCCAAAACTTCTTCTCTTGCCTTTGAGGCCAAAAACGAGAAGCTATTTTGCCATGGGATCATGCTGCATACCTTCCTTAATATCATCAATAACACTGCTGCAAGTTGAACTAAAATCCAGCCAAGGCGGTCTTGCGACTAAGCGCGTCGGCTACAACAATTCCCTTCCCCGCTTGTACTCCAACGTGAAATCAAATTCAACCAAGAAGCTTGCAATGTGCTTGCTTGCATCAACTTCTTTTGGGACTGAAAATACGTTGTCGCGACGTTGTCCATCTTAACAACAAAGTGAGCACCTAATACATAGCGCCAAGTCCTTAAACAAATGACTACAACCGTCATCTCCCTCTCATGAGCAGAATAGCGCCTCTCCGTATCATTCAATTTTCTGCTCTCAAACGCTATCGGGTGCCCTCTTACATAAGGACGCCACCAATAAAAACAAATGCGTCGGTATATAATTTCGAAAGCCTTAGTGAAATCGGGCAACACCAAAACTGGCTCATCGGTAATGGCTGCCTTGAGCTTTCGAAGGCACTTGACACAAATCAATCCACCCTACTCACGACTCTTTTTCAGCAAGTCGATAAGTGCAACAACAATAGCCGAATAGCCAAATAGCCAAATATGAAGCACTGATAATAAAGCGAGCCAAGAAAGGACCGTAATTCGGGTACCTTTGGTTGGAGCCTCCCAATCCCCAATCGCCTCCACCTTATCGCTGTCCATCCTTATTTCACCATGGCTAATAGTGTGTCCAAGGAACTGGAGAGTGGATTGTGCGAAGCTGCACTTTCTCGCTTCATGCACAAATCATTATCACGTAAGACTTTGAACATTTTGCACAAGTGCTTCAACATGCTCCTCTATGCTGTTGCTATAAACGACAATGTCGTCCAAATAAATAACTACAAATTGATCAAAAAAATGGATGGAACAAGCTTGTTCATCAACGTACAAAACGTCGTTGGAGCGTTTGTCAAGCCGAAAGGCATGACCAGCCACTCAAAAGCTCCATAACAAGTGACACAAGTCATTTTGGCTCATCACCTTCGGCAATCTGGACTTGGTAATGATCCTTCCTCAAGTCCATCTTCGTGAACAACTTTAGCCTGCCCCAAACGATTAAATAAATCAGCGATCAATGGAATAGGATATTTGTTCTTCATCGTGACTTTGTTGAGGCCCGATAATCAATACACAAAAAAACGTCCATTTTCTTCTTTTGAACAAAACGGCGCACCAAATAGCGTCTTAGACGACCTAATATGTCCAACATCAAGCAGCTCCTAGTTGCTTTCTAATTCCTCTAATTTCGGGGCGCCATACGATAAGGCGCCATGCAGGTGGCTTTGCTCCGAAACTACTTAATTTGGTGATCAACTTCCCTTTGTGGTGGCAACCGTTGGGGAAGTTCTCCCATCACGTCCCTATTAAAAAAAGACATACTTAATACAAGGAGCAAAGCTACTGCCTCAATTGATCTTTGATGCCTCCGACAAAAGCAGCAAGAAAGGTTGGTTCCCCTCTCTTAAAGCCTTTAACAATCTGCATGACAGACAAGTGCATCCCATTTTGGTACCGAATAAGGGGTACCACGCAAGAACCTCCGGCATCGCTGATGTAAAGTTGGTTGAGACGCGGTGAAATAAACGCGTTAACCTCATACCAAAAACCAATAATGTCAAACACATCCATGGGGTCAATAGTGAAGTCCGTCAACCCCTTCCATTCTCTTAAATCAATTGGGACTTTAGGAGCGAAACCATGGACAGTAGTGGGAGGTGTTGACGGTTTTCAACATCGTATCGCTGACAACATAATTCAAACAAAGGTCCTTGGCCCTTTCCTCTATTACAAGGTTATGTGTGCATCGGTGCCCATCATAATTCGAACGTCTTTGCCATTCAACTTGGCATTAACGAACAGTGATTCGCACGACCTTACACTAGCTGGCTAGGCAGCCAACGCAACAAGCGTCATGTGATTAAACAAACCAACAACCACGTTCTTTCCCTTGTTCACCCCACCAAACCTGTCCACCTTGCTCCCTGGATGGTCCTCCGATTTGCATTGCAGCCTGCTCTTGCTGCTTTTGAGCAGCAACCATAACATTTAACTTACTCAACGACGGACAATAACGGGCAGCGTGAGTAGTCTCACCACAAATATAATAGGCCTCACGATGTGGAACGCCTTTCTTACAATACTCATAATTTTTGTGGAAATTAGAAGGCTGGTTACGATTGTTACCTCTCGCGTCGCTGCCTCGGTTGGGAACATGCTTGCCTTTGTTCTGGTTGTTATCCTACTTGAGAGGAACATTTTTGCACCGATTGTCCCTCCTTTTTGTTGCATCTGCGCGAAAATCAGTAAGCGATTCAGCCTCTACGATCGCTTCATCAACGTCATGACTTGCCGCCTTTGAAATTCTTGTTTTGCCCAATTTTGGAGACCATCCAAGAAGTAAAACAACAAGTCATCGCTGGTCAAACTCGGAATTTGAAGAGTGAGTTTCGTAAACTCTTTCACATAGTCATGAATAGAGGATGTTTGCTTTAATTCCCTCAACCTTCGACGTGCCTCATGTACTACGTTTTGAAGATAAAAATTGCTGCATTAGCTCCTCGTTGAATTGCCCCAATCATTGATGGAGTAGACCCATCTCTCCATGTTCGCCTTTTCCTCCGCCACCATAACATAGCGGTGTCGCTCAAATACATAGCCGATGTCCGGATCTTGGCAGCCTCACTAGTAATGTTCACATGCTCGAAATAAGCATCCATTTTCCACAAAAAATTCTCAACGTCTTGGGCATTCCTTTCACCACGAAACTCCTTTGGTTTAGGAGCCTCAATACGTGTCTCACAAACTGTAATGGGACCAGCAACTCCCACACCACCAGTATCATGAGTCTGCCTTTTCAAAGTCTCAAACTCTCTATAAAGAAAGAAGAGCTTCGGTGAGCTTGAGTTCAAGGTTGGTCAGCCCTTCCTTGTTCACCTCCTCAAGCTAGGTTACTCTTTACCTCATCAAGACCATCAAGAACCACTGATTCAAGAGAACTAAAATTGTTCTCAACAACAAGAAAGCCGCCCTATTCAAGGCTGACAAACCAGCCTCAACTCTGATAATCTTCTCATCTAGTTGGCTAGTGTCAGAACCTTTAACTTCTTCCCCAAGGATTCTGCCACAAACAGGTGGGATAGAAAAAAAGTTCATTACCTTACTTTTATCACGTTTCTTGGCAGCATCCTTCCGAATCTCCTGCTCTTTCTCTTGACCACCAT
>NW_026020709.1:0-3527 GCF_900185275.1 Solanum verrucosum
AACGTTTGTTTAAATATAGCTGCAGGTACAAGCAAACAAGTTAGCGATAAACAACATAAAAATGCTAACTTAAACCAGCTATTTGCAAAACCATTTACCCAAAGGACACCTAGACAGGTATCCATAGAACCACAAACATCTACATACGCAGATAGTTTACAAAATCAAAATGAGAAAAAGACATATAATTACATCACACGAACCTATATTGAAAACATCCACAAAATTCAAACCTATTTAAACCGCAATCCCAGATCAACTACAAAAGAACCAAACCAAGATTATTTAACCCAAAGATTGCAAGGTTATAATAAACTAATTGCACAACCAAAAACTAACGCCAACTTAGTAAGGACATGTTATAACTATGGATTACTAAATACTGTATATACATATGACGGAGAAGAAGTTAGTGGAATACCAGAACTATACAAAGCATTTATCACATACAAAAGAGTTACGAAAGGAAATTTATTTTATATAAAATTCTATACGGCACCAGCGGAGATATTATATGAGGAGATAAAGCCTCCGATACAGGTTATCAAGATAGGATTGACTAAAGATATGATTATACCCGAGGACATCGGACAACAAGAAGAGATATGCAAAATAGAGATACCAAGTTTTTATGCCAACAAAAGAATAATTGGTATATCAACTATCATACAAGAGTTAGCAAATAATTATTTAAATGGAAATGCTATATGGAGCTACTATGCAAGAGACCAGTTAATGATTTATTCCAATTCAAGAGAGCTAAGGAAAGCAGATATGGATGAAGTCCAGAGATGGATTTTATCATTACTTAAGCCAGAAGAACGACCTACGACACGAGCATTAAAAGAAGGATTTATTTCAGCAGAATTATTAACCAGATATTGTAAACTAATTGGTCATAAATATCCGGACCATATATGTTCAAAGTGCAACGGAGAAGATAATATAATCCAGATGTCCAGCTGGAATAATTAACGAGGAAGAAAACAAGAAGAAGATAAGCGGAAAAAGTTATGTCAAAGATAAGAACGGAAGGAAGATATGTAATAATGTAAAGTTGTCAAGATATGTAAAGATATGTGTCATAAGGTAGATATGAAGTAGGTATGGGTCTTTTGTCATCAAATAATGACAAATGTAGATAGTGTAGATTGTAAATAAAAGTCGTAAAGTAAAAAGTAGCATGCATGTGCATATTAGACAAGTGTAAAAGTTAGGTGTAAATAAGTCTTAATAAGATAAAATAGAAACTATTCATGAATAGTAGTCACGAATAGTAGTAAATAGTAGTGGACAGGTGTAAAAAACGTGTTAGGATAAGTATTTAGAATAGTAAGTTTGTATGTCTATATAAGGAATCGGATGTAAATGTTATAAGGCAGGCGTTGCCTAACATAATAAAAACTTTCTTATAAACACTCTCTCCACTAAGATATAAATAAAAATACTTAAAAGTTAATGGAAAAATCTGAAATCGAATCAAATATTTCAGATAGCATGGCTAAGCAAGAAGCAAAGGTATATTGTTCAAAAAATATGCGGAACTAACTTCATATATTCCTGAATATCATATATATGATTGAATAAATTTATGTTAGTTATTATGTATTAGAATTATTTGAATCATGATTTCTAGTTTATTAGCACATTGGAAACAGGGAGAAAACTTCTATACTATGCCATCCTAATGTTGAAACCGGTAGGCGAGGAAGCCGTTTAGGGGAGTAAACAAAGTTGAGGCGCTGATAAGAAGAAAGTATCTGCTAAAGTACGATGCTAGTAGTGACAGGAAAACATGATAAAGATAATCTAGTTCATAATAATCTAATATGAATTTAATCAATTATGAATATGATAGGAAGGAATAATTTGAAAATAAAAACTGCATAAACAACGAACAGAAAATATATTGAATCAAGAATGGTATGAAATAGATTTACAATATCTATATTTAGATAATGAAAGAATAGAATGGTACGATTTAGAAATAAATTTTGATTAAAATGAATTACGAATATTTACAATATTGGATAGAAGCTATGGAAGATATAAAACTATTAGAACAATTAATGAAGGAAAATATATATATGTACCAAAGAACCGAAGATATGTTATATCTAGAATATATCATAAATAATATTAAAGAAATATTCAGATTAAAACAACTATCGGAAGAATATTACAATAAATATTATTACATTTTACCATGAATTTCACACTACCAAAAAATAACATTAAAGAGATATCAAGATTAAGACACCTAGCAAATGAATACTATAATAAAATCTTTAAAATAAAATACTTACCTACCACACTACCATCTACCACACTACCACTTCTATGAATCCCCCAGCTACCACACTACCGCGTTTTTTACACCTGTCCACTACTATGTACTACTATTCATGACTACTATTCATGAATAGTTCCTATTTTATTGGCACGACCCGATTTACCAAGTCATGATGGCACCTACTATAACCCGCCAGCAGGTAAGCCAACCCGTAACCCGGAACAACAAGTAATGGGTCTGAGGGTAGAAATTAAACAAGAGTAGGCAAATAACAATATAAACAGGCGGACACAAACCAAAAACATATATACAAATAAAGATCCCTCCCAGAACCTGGAAGTCACTAGTACAGAGCTACTACAAAATGAGTACAAGTCCCAAAAGTGGACAACAGAGACTGGACTGTCTCGAAAGGAAGAAGACAAGTCTATATATACAGATGGAGACTGAAATAGTACAAAACGCCGTGTGCTCAGCCCCGTCTCCGGATAAGTCTACTCCAAGCTCGATCAACGCTGGCTACTAGTGCTCGGACCTGCATCACGAAATAGATGCAGAGCGTAGCATGAGTACCAAAACAACAGGTACCCAGTAGGCATCATCGGCCGACTGAGCAAGATAAGCAAAAGTAAACTGAAATGCAAATAAAGGGTCACATCAAGTGCAAAGAGTAGTAAATGGGGGTATGTACACGAGCGTACAGGCAACAAAGACAAGCAATCTAACTAACTCCGCCGGGCTCCCATAAACCCGACGGGTACGCTCGTGCACAATAAAAGAAACCACCTGCACGGACCCCCATAAGCCCGGCAGATGGACCGGCAGTTGAAGTAAAATAATGGAGCTAGAAGGTCTATCACAATATTACCAAATTCTGGACTTTTAACTGAACCATTCCCAATCATATTCCAGGATTTCATTACGTCCCGGACTTTAATCAGAATCTCTCCAACCTCCAAAACCTCAACCTATAGATGAGAGTAATCAAGACTAAACTGAAGCTTTAGTGAGGAATTGGGAATACACCACGTGCAAGCTGGACCACAGACTCGAACCGGGTACTATAGCTAATGAGTCAACCTATATGGGCTGGACCATGGACTCGAACCGGGTGCTGTAGCCAAAGGTCGAGCACGGGTGGGCTGGACCACGGACTCTAACCGGGTACTGTAGCCAAAACCAGATCACAGGTAAGCTGGACCACAGACTCTAACCGGGTACTGTAGCTAAGCCT
>NW_026020710.1:0-86125 GCF_900185275.1 Solanum verrucosum
CATAAACGAATTTAGAAGAACACTAACCTGTTGAAACTTCTACAAAAGTCGTCCAGATGCCAAGGATCCAGAGCTACGATCTTCTCCTATTTCCTGATTGACTGTTACTACCAAGTTACTTGTGTGGGCAAGTATTACTTGTATTTCAAAGATGATTTCTTTCATGCCACATCCAGCCTATTTATCTAGTTTTCCAACTCAAGAATGAATAGGAAAAACGTCCAAATAAATTTCAGGCTTAATTAGCAATCAAGAGGATCATGAGAATAAATTGAGATAAAAACGTTTTCATCCATTAAAGGCCAACGTTTTTGTCTAAGACCATTTTCATCCATTTAAGGCCAAACGTTTTTGTAATCATAAAATTTTCATCCATTTAAGGCCAAACGTTTGTCACTAACTCAATCTTTAATTCTCAAATATTCATCCTTTAAAGAAGATCAACAATTAAATTTGTCCTTCTTTTCAAACTTGGTCAATTAATCAGGCATAGTAGGGACCGTAGATATATTTAATAGAGGCTTCCAACTACGATAATAATTCTCAAATGAACGAATTAACCATATCGCAATAAATTACAAAGTATTCCACTAAAAATTCTGTAATTGCACTCCTCGATTTAATTTCGAAATCTACCACTACATCTTATTTAACCCCCCGTGTTAGAATTACCGACACCAATCAATTAAATCAAAATTATCTGAAAATTTAATTCATTGACTAAATTAATCCTTTATTATATTTACTTAACTTATTTCACGTGACGGATCTAAAATCCACCTGCAGGGTTTTCACGTGAAAACTTATAAGTAATCATAAAGGGGTGTCTTCAACTCGGGTCCGAGACACGGTTCTATCAACTAATTATTATTTCACTAATGTAATTTGTCATTATCTAATCTATTAGGAATTTATTGACTCATCAAAAAGTCTCACCTTTTAATAGATTAAAACAATAAAATAAATTACATAGATCATAATAATTATATCAAGATTGAGAGTATAAGTACATGTAGTGGACTAGAGAATTTATTTATAAATATTCAGAACATAAACAAATGTCTCTAATTGGTCCGTTCAATACATACAAAATGTACTAGCACAAAAAGTTGAATTTAACCATTCTCATAATTAAGATCAAATTATATTTAATCTTGTGCTACGATCATCAAGATGTTCGTCTTACTTCATCTTTGATCGTGAACATAAATTTATAACGTATATGCACCAACAATTTTAATCTTCCGTGTATGAGTTAAAATACTCCATACACAAAATTGTCTACTATATAAGCAATGGACACACATATATACATAATGATCTACTTAAACAAAAATTTATTATATTAAATAAACAACATAAAAATCTTTACAAGGGATTAAATAAAAAATACTATAACACAATTACATGGTTAATAGTATATCCCAACACAATGTTTGTCCTTGAACGAGTTCTAAATTTCGCACGTGTGATAGACACATTATATAAAGAGGAAGATGGATACACCAATGCCAAAGGCAAACTTAAAAATATGATTAACTCGATACTGACTGAATCTGTCAAAATATAAATATAATGATGAAATTGCACCTTCATCAATCAAATATTAAGAGCAAAATAAGGCATATACATTAGATTCAAGACATTTAATATGCCATTCATAATATATGAGCTGTTAATTCATGGGGAATGTTTGAAATAAACAATAGTTGTTTTTAATTTACTAAGCAAAAGTGTGGTAGGTTTGTCTTTTTTCTGTCATGTTCATTTTTAAAACATATACAACACTTGAGTTGTATTAAATCCTGTTTTATTTCATTTCCAGCTTGTTTGGATGATTATTAATTATCATCACTGTAAAATGCATCGTAATCGTATTGTATTTGTATTGTATTGTGGTCATAATAAAGTTTGAATAAATTGTATCTTTGTTACGGTTATATAATTTTTTTATTATTTAGTTGGATTCAATGTATTGTACCGTATGATAATTATTTAATTTACTAAAAATCCCATCGTTGTTGTAAATATTAGATAATGTAATAGGGTACAATAAAACTAAACAACAATTACAAAAAAGTCAACTAGATGCACTGATTACGACTCGTCAACATTTTAAGTTATTAATTCATACCACTCCTAATGAAAATTAATTATAAAACTAAATTCGTTCACTAACGATGATATTTTTGAAGAATGAAAAAGTCTCACAGTGATGGTTTGGACAATCCTATTCTTTTGGGCTCGCTTTAGGGGTGTGACTTAAGCACAAAGCCTAATTTTACATGATATAAAAGAAGGACCTATCTCATCCAATATTATATTCCAAATTAAACTATCCATGCTTCAGGTGTTCAATAACTCATGTCTCCATAAAACGATTGTAGCCACCATAGGTAGAAAAAGGTCATCCTTTTTAGATGAACCCTTTTCACAATAGACTAGTGGATACACTAAGTTGTTCAGGTCTTATACATGTGGCAAGGTATAGGATGCGCTGGTAGCGTGAGGAAGATCGTTGTATCATCACTATAGCTCTTAAGTGATGGTTTTTGGTAAGAGAATCTCCCACAAAGTTATTGTGTTTTTATATACATCAGTTTATTGTATTTTTACATACATTTCAGAGTTATGTTGTATCCTTGTATATACAAAGAGTTGACATCACGTTTTTAAACAACTTTTCTTTATATTGCACTTGTTTTAAATGTTTTATATTGAAATGAGTTCAATCAAGTATTCATGGGTTAAGAAGAGCCAAGGTAAGTGTTTGTTTTAGATTCCCTTTCAAGCCTATTCTGTTTTAGCATTCCAACTCGCATACTCATACATTCAATGTACTGATGCCAGTTGGCCTGCATTGTCTTATGATGCAGACAAAGGTAACTAGGATCGGCATTCCAGAAACCGTTGATCCAGTGAGCAGTTCAGAGTCAGTCGATGAGCCTCCTTGCATTCCGGAGGATCTATTTTCATTGCTTTCTAGTTATTTCATTGGTATGTTGTAAGGTTGTCCCAACATCCATCTCAGTTGTTTTAGAGGCTTCATAGACAGTCATATGTTAGTCCTTTGAGTCTTTTCATTATCATTTCTTATTGTTAAGACTTGGGTTGCCACTTTTGGCCAAGTTGAATGTTTAACCTTTAAATATTCTTAGTTATTTTACTATTCAGTTCAGTTAAGTGTTATTGATCATTATAAGTATGAATATTGTCTTCTGCTAAGTTAAGTAAGCCAGGCCAAGGGTTCGCTTGGGGACCAACAATGGTCTTCGAGTGCCAAGCATGTCCAGGGTGTAGGCTCGGGGCGTGATAGTAGCTAGGGTCATGATAGGCGCTTCGTTGATACCACTTGCAATTCGAGTTAACTATGGTGAGCTTCCTTGCTTCTGGAGGATTCCATTTACTTTTCAGTTTAGTCAGGATGTCGTGGGTCTTGTCCCGACTTCCATCTTTTTCACTTAGAGGCTTCATAGATACACAATAAAGGTTGAGAAGTATGTTTCATTTATTTTTAAAAATGTTTTAAAGACTTGAGTTGCCTATTTCTGCGAGTTGATTAAACTAATTTATTCGGAGTTAAATTTTGAGTTAAAGATTTTGTAATTGAGTTCAATGAATTTTATTCAATTTAAGCTTTTTATGCTTGAGTTAGTCTTCCACTTCTAGTCAGCCAGGATGAGGGTTAGCTTGGGGACCAACAATGGTTCTCGAGTGTCGGCCACGTCCAGGGTGTAGGCTCGGGTAGTGACATACTGCTTGCTTCTACACATATGTAGGTTTTGAGCACGAACCTGTGTGATCATTCTTCTTCATCTTTCTCTGAGGCTTTCAGAAGATTTTGAGTGGTAGTTGTTTGTCATTCCGGTGGGCCCTCTTGTTCCTTATTTTATGCTTTGTTTTATTCTATTTGAGAAACAAAAACATTGAGACTTATATTTATTTTTTAATTTTTTTTCATCACAAGAGACTTGTACACGTGACAACCAGAATTTGAAAGTGTTTTTGTTATTGGCTAAGTTTTCCCCACTTAATTCACCCGATATGAATTTACGTGTAAATAAAAAATGGTTCGGGCCTTAACTTAGAAATTTTCAGAATGTTACATGAATACAAGTGATGTAAATTTTTTAAATACAAGTGATACAAGAGCGAAGGAATATTAATACAAAAGTTTTTAATACAAGTGATACAAGAGAGATAGAATACAAATGATATGTTTCATTCCCAAAAATCACTTACTCTTCATCAATCCTAAAATTTACACAATAATGGTAATTAATGGTTTAATTAACGTAAAATGCTACATTTGAGGAATCAAGTGAGTAAGTGCATGCATTTATAGACTTAGATAGAAATTGAAGAGAGAAAAATGCAGCACGTTGCTATATTTGAGCACCTAAAGACACCTAAATTTCTTGTTGACAAAATTAAATCACGTGTTCTTAGACATTATTGAAAAATACCTATGTAAAAAATTCTAAACACCATTGATAGCCATAGAGAAAAAAAACTATGTATAAAGTCTTAAACAACGTTGATAGCGCCCCATAGGGAAACTAAATTCTATACATGTTGAGAAAAATGGATCAGTTGCTTGTAAAACCACTGAAAAATATATATCCTACTCTATAAAGTTGACAATTAACAATTGATATTTTCTAACTAACTACACGTATACATCCATATCCCTAACAACTTCTACCAAAATATCTAGCTAAGGTAATGTCCAATCTGCCCTCAACATCTGCTTCAACTTATTCCTGTTTTATCATTTCAACTTAAGCCTACCATAAATACAATTTTTTAGCAGCAATAAATATGAATATTAACAAAAGTGAGGGCAACCATCTTTTAAGAAAATTTCCATATTTCTCGAGGGGTTCTAACCTCCAGATTACGTAAGTCTTTGGTTCAATTTCACAGGATCACAATTCAAACAATTGTTTTTCTTTGGAATCTATCTTTCTTGTTGATTTGCAGTAGTTGATGTGTTTTTAATTATAGTTAGCTAATATTTAAGAAAATTAGATTTTGATTATAAATTAAACACGTGGATAGGTGACACTCATTGAAAGGTGCACTAGGGGAAATGGAGGGGATCTCACTGGAGAAAAACCAAGTTCAACCTAAGCCTATAAAAGAAATATTTAATGCTAAAGTATTGTAAAAATGTACGGGGAGGGGAGGGGTTAAAAATTACATGTCTACACTATATAGTGTAAAACTTTTATCTTTCTTGTTGATTTGCAGGAGTTAGTCATGTTTTTAATCATAGTTAGACTAATATTTAAGGAAATTAAATTTAAATTATTAATAATTGAACAAGTGGATAGGTGTTACTCTGGAGAGTTGGCAAAATAGTCACTCTCAAGACTTAATTGGACATTAAGTCACAAGTCTTGAAAACTTTGTGGTATACCCATTAAATTAATTATGACATCACCCATGTGACCTACTTGGGACATACAAAAGCATCTTCTAAGTTTTGATACATACACTTTAGTCCCCCTTCTTTTCAAACAGATATGAAATAATACGTGAATTTTCATTTTTTAAAATTATATTTGAAAAAGAAAAACTCTCAAACAAGAAATCAAAATAGGAGCTCGTTTTCATAATTTTGTTTATACAATGTTATGTTCAAATATTTTTTACATGTAATGGTATATATATGTGTGATGATACTTTGTGAAAACCCTAGGTCTTTGAATTTTTTTAAAAAAAGTTGGTACAAAGAATATATTACTTGGTGATTAGAGTTCTTCCTTTTAATTACCAAGATCAAATAGTAATGAAGTATTAAGTTTATGTGTTGGCTTAGACCTTCCTCCCTATCAGATGAATTTTATACAAGTCACTATGTATTTGATCGCTCGTTTGATAATTTGTATTAACTCTCCTAAACTGAGTAGTATATGATTGGATCAATGTAACTAGAGTTCTGATTTTTACTTGACATTAATTAATAGTAGACTCTCCATCTGAATTAGGTCTGTATACATTTATGGAGTGAATCATCGGTCATTGTATATGTATATTGTATGAATAGTTCTCCAATCCCATAAATTGGTTTTTCAAGATGCATGAATGTATATGTATGTGATGAGTTTGAATATAACTATTGAATTTTTATATGACTGCTTGTTTGATTTGATCTATTGTAACTATTATTTTTATTCTCAGATTCAACATGTCTCCTTTTAATCCCCTTAGTACTATTTTGGATCATAACAAACTTGAGGGTCCTAACTATATGTTGATTGGAGGAGAAATCATGACTTCGTGTTAATTGATGAAGAGTATAAGCTTGTACTCTATGAGGAATGTCTATTGAAACAAGATGAAAAGTCTAGTGATGAGAATAAGGTAGCTTATCAGAAATGACGCAAAACTGATGAGATGGCGCGGTGTTCCATTATGGCTTCAATGTTAAATGTGCTGCAACATCATCCATCATCAAGTTTTGAAATTTTGGAAACTCTCAAACAATGGTTTGGTGACTAGGGTCGATAAGATAAGTAGACTGCCATGAGATCTCTCATGAACACTAATATGGTTGAAGACACTCCTGTTAGAGACCATGTTCTGAAGATGATAGGTCTTATGAATGACCTAGAGGTCTTGAGGGATGAAATTGACAACAACTCCCAAGCTGAGATGATATTGTAGTCTCTACTTGACAGTTTTCAACAGTTTTGCCTAAATTATAATGTGAATAAGATGAATCTATGTTTGGCACAATTGTTGAATGAGCTGCAAGCGGTAGAGACAATTGTCAAAAAATCAACATCATCTATGACACTGTATGTTGAGAAAGGTTCTACTTCTAAATCGCAAGGTGGACAGAAGAAGAAAAAGGCTCACAAAACTAAGGCAATTTAACCTCCAACTGGGGGCATGAAAAAACCTAAGTGCAAGTATTTTCATTGCAAGATGCCAAACCATTAGAAGGCGCATTGTCCAGTTTTCTTAGCCAAGAAGAAAAACAATCCAGGTAACTCACTTTCACTCTTCGTTGAAACATATTTAGAGGTTGTTTCTACTAATTCATGGTATGTAGCCTCAGGATCCACTGATCATATCTGCACTACTTTGCAGGGGTTTCAAGAAACTTGCAAGCTGATTAGAGGTGAAGTTAGCATTTTTCATGCGGATGGTTCAACAACTCTACTTTTAGCAATAGAAAATATCTCCTTTTTTTTTGTTTGATAGTGGTAGAGTTTTAATTTTAAACCCGACCGGTAGATTTATGATTCTGGTTCATGAAATAAGTTAAGTATTGCTCTAAATGAAACTAATCACTGAATCAAATTCGTCAGTAATTTAGTTTATTGATTAGTACATGTAATCTTGACATGGGGAATTACATAAGTGTTTAATGGGGAATTTCGATACAAATAGAGGAGTGTAATTACGAATTTCTAGTGGAATGATTTGTAATTTATTATGGTAAGAATAATTCAAATTAATTATTTGAAATTATTTCCACAATAGGAAGCCTCGGTAATTAATTATGTGGTACTTTAGTCAATAAAATATCTTGCAATGTAAAATATCGAGTCAATACTCCTTAAAACAAATGAAATTGAAAATATAACATAAGTTCTAAATTCAAAACAAAAAAATTTAACATAATACTCTTATGTCAAATTTCAACATAACATACATAAATATGATTTAGATGAAAAGGAGGACGTAAGTCCATAACTTTATTTAACAATGAATTTCTACTTTAATTTAAAAATTAAAATATATTTTTAGATAATATGAAAAATTGCATGGAATCACATGAAGTAAAGGTTGAGAATAAGAAGGAAATGAAATATAAATAATATTAAATCAAATCAAAGACATAAAAACTTGTTTAGAATTTTCTAGTGTCTATACTGGTCAGAGACAAAGTTTGTTAGAATTTTCTATTGTTTATTATTTATATTTATACTGGCCAGGGAGATTCATTTTAGGAAAAAGAATCAGATATACTTATTCATTTTGTGATTAAGAATTGATATTATATTATTTCGTCAATAAGGTGATTTATATATATATTCTCATTATCTAACCAATAGAGTATACATATTTGGGTTTTTTCATTAATGAATTCATATTCACTGAATTAAAATTATTTGATTTTATTTTTAATTTAAATATTGCCAACTATTAAATATAAAATTTCCACCCATTAATTTTTAACACTCCAAAGTCCAAACCCACCCAACTAAAAAACACTCAGTCCCTACTCATTTATTCCATCATCGGCTTAATTTTATTCAATTCTATCGTAAAATGTTTGTTTTTTCTTCAAAATTTCTAACTTATTCTTGATTTAAATAGAGGAGAACAACAGTTTTGATACCTTAATCTTGAAACATCAAAGGGTAAATGTAGCCAACAAGCAAAATGATATAAAGGTTAAATTAGAAGTGCCCGATGGCGAAAGGTTTTCAATTGATTCAACAAAAATATAGAATTCTAAAATGCAGCCGATCACATTCACAATGACGGAATAAAAAAGGGATTGAGTTTTCTTTTTTTTTTTTTTTGAAAATTGAGTTGGGTCTGAAGGGGTAAATATTAATGGGTGCGAGTTATTTCCAATGTCGTTATGAAAATATTCAAATTAAAAGAAAAGTTGAATGATTTTTTTTTAACTCAATGAATAAGTTGTGAACGAAAAGAGCAAAAATGTTTTTATTGAAAGTATTAATTTATTTTTTTTAATTCAAATATGATTTTTATCATCCCGTTTGTTGAACTGTTTCATGGTTGAAAGCGGAGATTTTTCTATTTTATCCTTGAGAATTATTAGTCTTGAAAGTATACATTTGACCGACATAGGAAAACTAAATGATTAATATAATTCATGTTCACTGTTTAATTAATTAATTAAAATAAATTTTATAGAAAACTTGACTTCAAGAGAATACTAAAGTTAGAATGGTAAACTTACATAAGGTACGTGAAATCTAAAATGGTAACACTAACAGAGGTACTCATGTATTTACTTTGAAAAGAATCAATTCATGTTGACATTCAATTTTTGCCCGATTCATAATTTAAGTAATCTTCAAACTTTGTCAATTTCAAATAAGTTAAAACAATTATTTTTTACAAAAAGTCAAAAATATTTTCAGAGCAATTTTGCCATTTTGTAATAAACAATATAAGGTGTTTATATATATGGTATATATATTTTATAATATTCTGAATATGTTTTCTATATTTAAGCATGAATTTAAGTTAAAGTGTTGTGTTTTTTTCTTTATTTAAATCAGTTAATTCATAACTTAATTGATATACTTAAATTATTTATTTCAAATTAATTAATTTACATTATTAAATTAAGAAGCTTTTAAATTAATTGGATGCATAAATTATTCTTGTCCCAATTCTATCAAATTCAAACCTTCCAAGAACAAATCGTCTTCAATTATTTTTTATAGTAATTGTTGATAAGTTTGATATTTATAATAATGAAGGATACTTTAGTCAATTTAATGATTATTGCACGATACAATCAACCAAATGTGCTATTAAACCAAAACAAACGATACAATTTATTTAAAGTATATAATTATAAAATAATGTAATACAATACAATACAATACAATACAATATAATATGCATCACATATAAATAAAAGATCTTCAATTTATTGTATGGCTGATTTTGCTCCAATTCCTTGATGGTGTAATTTCATAATGATTTTCATATTTTGATAGATTCAACTAGTAACAAGCTAATCATATTTTTTAGTTTGCCTTTGGAGTTTGTATATGCATCTTCTTCTTTGTATAACATGTCCATCACACGTGCAAAATTTAAAACTCGTTCAAGGACAAATATTGGCACTTTAGTAGGACGGAGAAGTTCTTTGTTTACATCCTTCCATCCATTGATGACTTCTTTATGGTACTTCATGTATGCCTCTTGCTTTGAAGCTCCATATTCTTTCATGTAGCATTCAATAATTGAAGCTACATGTCCTCTTTCTTGTTCAGTCTACATAAAATAAATATCAACATCTTCAGTATAACTAAACTACTATAGTTTTAGCATTTCCTTTTATCATATTGTAAGATTCTTAGTTAATTCTTAAGTCAATTTAATATAAATCCACTATATACAATTTATTCCATCTGTATGCTTATGGAGGTATATTTGAAGCAAATCCGAACTGTTCTATATATTTTGTTTTTCGTGCTATTAAGAATTTACTACGTATATGGATTATAAGATGGAGAAATTGAGATAAATAGCCATTCAAGAAAATTGTAGCTAACAAATACATGTGTTTTGTATATTAATATATAATATATATTGTTGATACATATACAATCCCCTATTACATGTCATATTTCACTTTTTGAATGTCAATTTGAGTAATCTTAAAGAGTTAAAGAGTGAATTGTATTAATTTAATATTTTAAAATTATAATTTAAATATTCAAAAAACTACATTAAAAGTACTTCAAGATACCATTTTCCTCATATTAATATGGTCAAAAAATATATCTCAAAATATTGATAAAAAATTAATACAATTTAAATCTCAAAAAATAAAACATGACAAATTTAATGAAACGAAGGGAGTATTTTTATTATTTTTTTCAATCGGCTAAATGTCTAATTTGCCCTTGAGAAGTTATACTTACTTCATGTCCAATAATATCGTCCATTGCTCTACAAATCATTGAGGATGCTCGTACAATCAAAGGCTCATTCATTAACCATTCATAAGTCTGTTTGGGTATAAATTCCTCCATACCAACCAAGGAAGAAGCGGTTGCCATAAGACAGCCAGAGCTTACAAGTGCATTCTCCAAGTGCTCTTCACATTTTGGAATACAGCCACCATCTAACCATTGGGCTTCCTTAAAATAGGCACTCACCAAATTCTTCATCTAAAAAGAATTAATTAGAAATATTGTTAGCTAGATAATAATTAAGTCGCAAAAGTATTCATTTATTTTCTTGAATTATACATAGGGGTGGGGAATGAGAAGTGGTTAAAGGGAATTCATTACAACGTGGAAAAATTCAGACAGCCATCCAATTGGACTACTAAAATTCCGCATATTACTTAACTGACATATTTATGTGGTTGGTTAAGCAATAATATTACCTCTTGTTTTGCATAGTATACACGGTCTGATTTACATTCTTTGGCCAATACTTGTTCCATTTCACTATAAACGTCTAGAAGAGCTTCATAAGCAGGTCTTAGATATGGCTCGATTGAATCGATTGCAGTGATATCCCATCTGAAAATTACAAACAAATCGATTTAATTTATGTCTTGTACATTAATTTCACAATAACAACATAAATACATGTTTAATTTTTCATATTCATTAATGAGGGATTGTAAAATAAGAAAGTTAATTTACTTATAAAGTTTGTGTTTTATACCTTTGGATTGCATCGGTGAAAGATGCAAGTTCATCAAGTGTTCCATAAGCATCATATGTATCATCAATAATAGAGCTCATCTTTAGTACTTTAGTCATCATTGTTCTAGCACGATTATATTTAGGCTCAAAATACATTCCTAGTATCCAAAAGTAACACTCAACCAATCTGTCTCTTACATGTGACAATTTGTTTGCAAAATCCAAATCTTTCCACCACCTATATCATAAGATCGACGATTTAAATAATATATAATTGTATCATATATGAAGTAAGTACATACATAGATCAAATTATATAGATATCTTTATACCTTGTAAGCTCACTAAGCTCTCTTTGGTGCATCTTTTGTAGCATGTTGAAATCCAATTTTGCAAATTTCAAAAGAAAATTGTCGTGTGCATCATTGTTTTCATAGGTGGATATGTATTTCCTAGCTCCCATCCTTGCTGCAGTCTTGTGAATAGGTTGGCTTAAGGTTTCAGTAATTTGAACCTTAATCGAGTCATTGTTCGAGTTGGAGAGCATAGATTCGAGATGAGTGATAGTAAAGATAAGAGCTTCTTCAAGAATTTCCTCCCCGCGTACTCTCAGATGTACTACTTCATGTAGACTCAATAATCCTTGAACATCATCAGTAAGGTTTTCTTTGAATTTTCCATCATGATCTATGAATTTCTTGAAGACATCTACAGATTAATTAATATCGTCTTTTGATGTTAGCAGATATAAAGAAATTTAATTTGTTACAAGCCGTAACTAGACATAAACCTTCGTAAGAGTTTTTTGCTGCCAAAATTATTTACTCTGGTATTCTTTCCGTTCCAATTTATGCGATATAATAATTTGATTCAGCACAGAATTTAAGAAAGAAAAGAAGATTTGAAAAACGTGTACATGTGATAGTATTTGTGTGGCAGTAAAACTTTTGAAACATGCGACTTTAAACATGCCATAATATTTAATTTGTATTGTTATAAAAACTTAAATGCAAATTGTTGTTCAACATGCCATAACATTATATACCAAGCTAATTAGAAATTGATTTTTATTGTGACTTAACAAATGTAAAGATAGAGCACATTTACCAGAAGAGATGTAATGTCCTTGTTGCCTTAGCAGTCGAAAACGAAGAGCAACAACGTAAAGGTTGTCATCATTATTCTCACTCTGTAGTTGAGAATCAAAAATATTTTGAATGGATGTTTCGATTTCATTATGGAAATGATATTCTACTCCCAATCGTTGGATTGTGTCTATCAACACAAGTTTTTGAGTGCTATTATCACAAGTTTCCATCAACATTTTCCTGAATATTTCTTTTAACTCATCAACTTCAAGTTTCTCTTGGGTACTTATTTCCTGCAGGACATCCAAAATCAGTAAATGTCTTGCAGCATACTATATTAATTAATCGATTAAATATTATGTACGTTAAGTTTAGACAAAATAGTAAAAAAAAAAAGGTATAACATGCAAAATTAATTAGCAACAATATAATAAGGAGATTTTAAAGAAATAGTATGTGTTAACTCACAGGAGTATAAGAAAGGAAATGATATCCCCAAACAGTTGAGTGAAAATTAGCTAAGCGACGAGACTTATTATTAGGAGAAGTAGTAGCCATTGCTTCACTCTACTCTTTTTTTCTTATCGAGATTTGTGGCTTTAAGTTGTGCTAATAGGATCACCTATTTATAATGTACGTACTAGTTACTACCACTTATTCTAGTACATTATATATATCAATCAATGCTTAGAGTCATCTGTCTTTTTCTTTTAAATGACATGATATAAACATTGCAAAAAATTAGTTAATAAGAATTTAAAGAAAAATTAGTGGATTCTTGAACATGATGAACTGTTATTATTTATGTTGTTTCGAAGAAATTTTCATTAGAATGATATTAAAGAGGAGTTTTTTTTATTTATTGAAATTGAAAAGGATGGTTAATTATGCAACAATTACAATAACATATCTGATATCATCTCATATAAGTGGAATTTGAGAAGGATAGGATGTATGCAGGCCTTATTTGTATCTTTGTCTGATAGAGAGGATGTTTACGATAGATCCTCGAATCAAGAAATCGTTCTTCAAAACATGGTTTGAAAGTATTGTAACAGTAAAAAGATATGATGAGAATTATATTTAAGAAACAAAACTATCGACAGTCAAAATATTAAAGATAATCAAAGTAAAAGAAATAACCATAGTTATAAATTAAAGAAAAAGTAAATGCTAGCATAATACTAACAGGGAATAATGGTAAGGGGATATATAGGGGGTCTAGATTAGAACCTTACTCTACCACTAGCAAGAGATACAACGTTTGACAATATACGAGTTCGAAGCTAAAAGGGCAACTTTTTTCTTTCAAAAAGCTAAAACGGCACATCAAAAAAAAAATTAACCAAAAAGGCAAAATCGCTCCGTCAGGAGTGATTTTCTTCTGACAAAAATTGACGTTGTCCGTTAAAAAAAAATAAAAATCGCTGCCTCCAACTAATATCGCTGCTATGGCAGCATTTTCGTAGAAAAAAAAATTTACAAAAAAAAATCATGAAAATAGCTGCTTTGGCAGATTTTTATTGAAAGTTTTTTTTTAAATCGCTGCTTTGGCAGCGTTTCTCTTCAGAAAAGAAAAAAAATTAAAAGTTTTGCTTAAAGTTTTTTCATAAAAACGCAATTTTAAAAAAAAATACAAAAAATAAGAAAAGATTTTCAATTTTTTTTTAAGGTGCAGCGATTTTCCAAAAAAAAATAGAATTATTTTCAAGAGAAACGCTGCCAAGGCAGCGATTTCAAAAGAATTTTTTCTTAAAAAAAAATGCCAAAGCAGCGATTTTCATGAAAAAATATTTATTTTATTTTTCTATGAAAATGCTGCCATGGTAGTGATATTTGTTGGAGGAAAACAAAATTAGAGTTAAATAATCGTTGTTGTGCCAGCGATTTTAGTGAAAGAAAAGAAAAAAAATTGGACAAAATCACTGCTAGGGCAGCAATTTTTATTTTTAACGGAGTTAATATGTGTCAGAATGAAATTGCTCCGGCATGAGAGATTTTGGCTTTTTGGTTTAAAAAAAATATGATGTGCTCTTTTGAAATTTTTGGCAAATTTTTTTACCTTTTTGGCTCCGATCAAACTCCTTTTAATTAAGTTGTGCTAATAGGCTTTGATGCCCTTTTATAGGTTGGGTTGCTAGATACGGGATCCTCTGTCACGCCCCGAGCCTACACCCTGGAGGTGGCCGGCACTTGAAAACCATTGCTGGCCCCAAGCGAACCCTTGGCCTAGCTTCTGAACTCAGCGGAAACCTAACTCAACTGAATAACTCCATGCAATGCAAGGACATAAAACAACTTAAATGATACAAATCTGGATAAAAAGGCAACTCGAGTCCTAAAATAACATATTTACATATACATAGATGAGAGACTCAATACTAACTGACTGACTGTCTATGAAACCTCTATAATACTGAGATGGATGTTGGGACAGACCCCGCAACATCCTAACAAAACAAAACTAGAAACACAAAATAATAGAGTCCTCTGGAATGCAAGGAGGCTCACTACTGACTCTAAAATGCTCAACTGGATCAACGGCGTGCTGGGTGTTGATCCTGGGTACCTGCGTCTGCATCGTCATAAGGTGTAGGCCAACTGACATCAGTACAATGAATATACGAGTATGCAAGCTGGTAAGCTAAGCAACATAGGGTAGAAGAAAATCTGGAAGAAACTGAATAACTTACCTGGCTCAACTCAACTCAATCCTGACTGACTCATTTCAATATAATGCAATTTAAAACAAGTGCAATATAAAGAAGAGCTGTTTAAAACCAGCTATAAACTCTGTGTGTATACAGAGATACACCAGGGGCGGCTCAACATAATTTGTGGCCTAAAGCGAAATTTTTGTTAGAGGCCTAAAATCTATATAAATTTTATCTATATCTATTTATTTTTCTAAATTTCTAGACGTAAATTACTACTTAATATCTTTTATATAAATGATTTTTCAAACATTATTTTTAATTATTAGTTTTAAGTAAGATTTTATCAATTCAACATTGAAAAACATTCTTTTATTGAGACAATTATTATATGAATTATTAACACAATTTTATAAGTAATAAGTTGATAAACTTTAAAGATAAGAGTAAGAATCGTAGAATTTGATTCAAAAAGTTGATAACTTGGTATACCTACTTTAATATGAAAATTAACGAATAAATTAAAAAAGAGAATTTGTAATGCACTTTGTTCAACACTTTTCGACTATTGATTCATATTTTTGAGAGTGTATTACTCTAACTATCAAAGATGTGAAGAAATAGAGTGCAAAAAGAGTTACAAAGGATAAATAATGTGAGTGTTAACGAAGAAAATGTAAGAATCCAAAACAATGTTTCCTTAATTTCTTCTATTTGAATGGGGTTAAGATACATAATTTTTTATTTATAAAAATTTGAGGCCCCCAATAAGGCCAATGCCTAAAATTTTATAGGCAAGAGCCGATCCTGAGATACACTAAGCCTGAGATGTATATAGAAATACAAATGAACTGATGTATATAAAAATACAATACTTTCTGTGTATAAAAATACAATAACTGCTGTGTATGAAAATACAATAACTACTGTGGGAGTTTCTCTAACCGACAACCATCACATAAGAGCTATAGTGATGATACAACGATCAACCTCACGCTGCCAGAGCATCCTTGTAACATCCAGCAATTTGAAATAACTATGGAAAAGCTTGAAATTTGGAAATAGTCATTTTTGGAAAAATTTAAAAATCTGGAAAATTGGCTAAGTGTGGAAATCGGTGAGTTTTTGGTCAACTTTGAGCAGTCATAACTTGCAGCTCAGGATGAGTTAGGAGTAGTTCCAGTTATGGTTTTGAAGCTTGTGGAATGATATTTCCAACGCCGCCGAGTTTGCTCAATTCTGAGTTCGTATGAGCACGTTATGCCTTTTAGAAGTTGGGCAGTTGGCAGGGAAATCTATCCGGAAAATTAAGGGCATTTTAGTCTTTTCCCTAGCCATTTCTTTTGGAATTATATGGTGTGTTAGGCTGGTTTTGGATCATTTTTATCCCATTTTAAAGAGAGAAAGTTAGGGTTCTTGAGAGTGAAGAAGAGAAGAAGAAGAGAAGAATAAGAGAAGAAGGAGAAGAAGAAGAGAAGAAGAGGAGATCAACAAGTTTCCGTCGTGGAAATCGTCGGGGGTGATCCCTATCAAGGTATGTGAGTTATTTGTGTGGGTTGATCCTTTCCCCCACACACCAAGCTCATTTTATGATTTGAGAAAGGATTGGATATGTTGTTGAAGTTGTTAGTTATTGTTGATGTTGTTGATTGTGTTGTTGAAGTTCTTGTTGGTTGTGGGACATGATTTGGTTGTGTTCTTGAGTTGAAATCTATTGTATATTGAGGGATTTTGTGATCCCTAATGGGTGGGATTGGAACCTTTGAAGTAAGGATGGTTTAGAGTTGAAGAAAAGAGGGTGAAAAGTCGAATTTTCTGGGCTAGGGATTGGCGCGTCGCGCCTGCCAGCGCGCCCTGTTGTGCCGTGATTTAACTATCTTTAGAAAAATCACTTTTTGAAACGTTCTAAGTATAAAACAATTTGAGAAATACTTAGAAAGAGTCGCCACTTAATTTTTTAAAGAAATTAAGAAAACTTATAATTTTCAAAGATTCAAACAGAAAAAATCATTTGAAAATACCAAAGAGGGTTCGGGGTTCAATTTACACTTCGAGAAGGGTTTAAGCATTCGAAGTGTCCGCTAACATGCGGTTGACCTGCGACTTGACTTATATTTTTTGACTATTTTTAGAAAAAAAAATTTAACATAAAAGTATATAATAATTTACACTATTCGATTAAGTTTAAAAAATAGCTAAGAAATGAACCATTTTATTTTGATCTTTTTAGAGGAAGAGACCTAAAATGAAAATATTTGAATTAAGGTGCGAGTGATTAGAAAATTAATAAAACTAGACTAATTAGAATTTATTTAGTTCATTTCAGAATAAATTAAACCAATTTAATAAATTAAAGTATGAAAAATCATTTTGAATTAATTGACTAACTTTTTTGAGAAAATAACTAAGTAAGTATTTATTTATTTATTTACACTATTAGATTAACTTTGAGAAAGTAGTCAAACAAAGAGCGATTTTATTTTTTAAGAAAATGAGACCTTAATTGAAACATTTGAATTAGAGACAAGTAATAAGAATTTTAACGAAACTAAATTAGTTGATTTTTATTTGAGTCATTTTTTTTGGTTTATGAAAAACTATTTTAAACTAATAAAAAGTTTTGACTAAAGAATATAAATGAAAATACAAGAGTTGATGAAATAAGATTTGTTAGAAACAAAACAACACAGAGAAATAGTTCGTCTTTTGGGGAATTCAATTAAGTTAATTAATAATTCTAAAGTTAGAGTTAAATAAAATTAGTTAGACATAATCAAAACAATTAGGAGAGTAAAAGAGATAAGGATATTGGGCCAACTTGGCTGCAAGTTTTTGGATTTCAACCCAATCCCGTTTTTGGTATACAGCTGATGTATATCGGCATGTATATTAGCTCTTTCCGTGTATCTCCTGCTTCCAAACACCTATATTTCACCTTAGCCCTGCATTTTTGCGTTTTTGACCTGTATATAAGTGTATACAGCTGCATATAGCGTATATTGAATGTATATTGTCCATCTTAGGACTTTTGGAGGCTTGTATCTGGGTTTCCAGCCCTTTGAGGCTGCTGCAATTTAGCATTGTGTGACTTGGGTTTTAACCCAAATGTTTGCTTCCCGTTTAACGACTTGATGAAGATTGACTCGAAGATGAAGGAGAGGATGAAGATGGAGTCCATTGGACTCGTTCAAAGGGAGTTCATGCATAAGAGAAGTATGAAATTAGTGGTGAGAATGAAATAACAAAACAAGATAAAATAAATGTTTTCCTCATATACAATAAAATCAACAGTCACTTTTAAACAAAATAGCGGATACATCACTGTGATAAATGCATCAATAATGATTTAATCATATTAAAATATTAAGGATAATAACACTAATCTCTTAAGGCTATCTAAACAAAGTCGGTGCTATATGGAGATTTCAAAACAGTAGGAGAACACAGGGGAAGTACATAAATTTTTTAGGATCTTTGAGCTAAAAAGAAAAATACATCTAAAGAGATAACCTTTACCATTCTTAAAGTCTTTTAGGGGGTCAAATGGTGACTAAGAAGTCTAACCCAACACTCTACAATCACGGATCATGGTCTATATATCTCTGTAGAATAGAGCTAATGGTGCAAAGCGAGCTAGTAACGATATAATTCTGACAATTTAGGAATCATTAAGGATGGATCACAAAGAAGACATGCATTAGATAATTATTAGACATACTTGAAAGATCCATGGTAATGTTAAAGTCCTAATCACATAGATTTGAATAGCTACTGGATTCTTTAAATCAATTAACAAGCTAGTCAACCATACCTATAAAGAGATTCTACAATATCATGAAGTATTTAAATAGAAATCTAAACTACTGTCTTGGAAATAAACAACTAATGTAGTACATGGTTAATAATGAAGGACACGCCACTTCAGTTCGATCCTAGAAATAAACCAAGGGCATGCTAATTAATTTTAGATCAGTTTATTTATTGTTGACGTAAAAGAGTGGGAAGCTCTAGGCAAAATATTATAGGCAATAGCTAAATATAGACCAAGATAAAACAAAGATCGTGAAAGAAAACTAATGGAAATAACTAGAAATTCACTGCCAAAATCAGCAGATTCAGGGATATAAACAGGGGTTAACCTGTTGGCAGTAGGAGAACAGATTTTAAGCAAAAGTCTTAAGATTCCTACTAGTTTTACCTCTTAAAATTGAAACCAAAGTCGTCCATTGGAAAACAAAGAGATGTTTTTTGTTTGGACATGAAAACAGCCTTTAAACAGTGCCTGATTAACATTTTCAAATATATTCGAGTTGGAATGAAAGCCAACTAATGGTAAGAAACAAACGTTTAAATTCTCTCAATTATGTGGAAAATAAAGCCAGCAAAACTTCGAAATTAAGCTAATTTCTTCCATGATACCAATATTTAAATGTATACAACTAAACATATCAATGAGAGCTTAAACATGTGATTTAGATAAAAGGGAGAGGGAATTACACTTGAGCGAACAGAATGCAGGAAAACGACACTAAAAATGCAGTACCCAAAAGTTGAATTCTAACAAGCGACAGGAAATAAATATGAGCTGGAAAAATCTAAATAAAAAAGAGTAAGCTATATGGCATTTACCCATTAATCTACACGTTAAGCAGTGACTAAATCAGAACAACTAAAATACTTAAAACAAACACAAAGCAAAATTGGGAATTTAAAGAGATAGCAGAAGCAGATTACCTGGTTATGGGCACCGAACTTGAGACGACGAGTTGAAACGAACTATTTCACCACCACGTGAAAAAGAACTCCGACGAAAGCTTCCGATGACAAAGAACAAAGAGCTTCAAGACGGAAACTCGAGATTCGAAGTTCTTAACTTATCAACTAATGAAATCAAAATTTCTTCTTATGAATCTATATCACTGTGATTTTTCTCCTCTTCCAATGTATCTTTAAATGGCACTATTTATAGCAAAAAAAAAGAGATTTGAATTCAAAATAGCCATTTTTTCGGGAGATGAGAGATTGATTGGAGATAATGGAAGGGAAAACCAGCAAGAGGAGAACATACCCCTGAAAATCTGGGTTCGATGTGATATTTCTTGATCCACATTAGATTTAGGTGAGATTTCTCTCAGCCAAAGTCAATAAATCTTGTTTCGAGGTCTGTAACCTTTGAAAATAAGGAGAGGAACTGACAAGGTGATGGGCGGATGAAGAAATTAGGGCTTTTACTATTGACCTTTGCGATTTTGGGAAGAAGAAAGGGATGAGAGGCGTCTGAAAAAGGAGAAAGAGATCGTGAAAGCGTGGATATGTGTACCGGTTTGAAGACAAAAGGATGACCCCTTTTTTATTTAAAATTTGGCCACTTTAATTATTGTTCTAATCATATGAATTTAGACGTAGCCAAATTGAGTCAGATAACCAATTCGGCAAAAAATTAAAATAAGATGAATAACTATCGATTAATTATTTGAGCTTCTTAATTTAAACAAGACAAAATAATTATCAAAACTTATTTATTGCTTTGAAATATAGAACTAATTATTCAAAATTATAAAATTCACTAATTCAAAGAAATAAATGTGTAATTACGGTAAACATTATTTTAGGCTATTTATTAAATATTTATATAAAAGATGAGACTTATATACACCAACATGTAAAATTATATAATTATTTCTGAAAAATATTAACCAAAACTAATTAAAAAGAGATTTAAAAAAATAAATATATTTTTTAGGATTTATTCAAAGACGATTATTTCAAATTGTTTGAAATTGAAGAAGCTCGATAATTAATTCAAATTGCATAGAGTCAAAATTGGGTGTCAACAACTGTCCCTCATTTTGACTTGGATTGATGAAAGAAATTCGAGGCAAATGAAATTGACGAATCCAATTTTGACCGATCTCATCTTCATCTCTTAGACAAGGGCTTTTGGTATGGACTTTAGGAATTATGGCCGAACCTCAGGAGTGGGTTTCCTACATATTTCAGGCTATATGAGAATTCAGGCCACTTGCAGTTCGACACGCTTGATTTTAACGCACGATTCCAAAAAATTCAAAAGTTATCCTGATATCAAATTATGAAGAGACCAGAATGCTTGAGAATAAGATTTGAGAGAGGATGTCGGGATACAACCGAGTTTTCAGCATCGATGCCGCCTAAATATCCTTTAGACCTTAGGAATCAAGCTGTTTGTAGTTTGACTCTATCGGTTGAAAAGGAAATCTAGTATGCAAGATGACCTTTGGTTCTGGAAGAGTGACAAGTAAGTCGAGTATGAAAAGGAGGCTTGCAACCTCTTAGCCATGAATGTGGTGCACTTCACACCCATAATTAAGAACTTACATGTACATAATTTTCAAAGCTCTTGGTGCATTGTCACTCGGATTGGAAAGTTACCTCTGGTGGATACCAAAATTTTCGGGTGCGAAACTGAAACTGACAAATCTAAAGATAAACCCACACGCCTTCTGATAGGGGTGTGGTTTGATTGTGGTGGAAGTCGCTCCTCCGCTCGCGTCCTAAGAGTTTGACATTCCTCTTTGGACTATGTCCCAGTTCGCTGCTAAGAAAAAGTTCCATGTTGTGCTGCATCCTTTTTTATGTCGTCTGCACCTGTGGTTTGTTTTGGAGAATTCATCCTTTCGGATGCTCTCAACAAAGACTGAGATAAAACTCATTAGCATAAAAATGCAATTCAAATGGGAGACAGTGTCTTTTACCGTGTTGACACTTAATTGTCCTCCTTGAATATTTGACGTAAACTCTACCGGGTTTGATGTGAAGCAAATATAATCTTCAATGTACTCTTCTTTTGATGACGAAGTAATAAAATATGCGAATGTAATATGTTGACAATTCTCTGGATGTCGTTGTTGATGATTCTCTTGATGTCGTTTTTTGCAAAGAAAAATGATGCAAACGATGTTGATTTTCTTGTGATAGGTAAATCTTTCTCTTGTGGTGCATAACTCCTTTTCCGCGATGCATGAATCCTTCTCTTACTATGCGTGAATCTCTTTCCCGTGATGCATGACGTTTTCTCTTGCTATGCATAAATCTCTTTGCCGCGATGCATGACGTTTTCTCTTGCTATGCATGGTTTCTTCTTCTTGCTATGCATAAATTACTTTTCTCGCGATGCATGACTTTTCCGCTATGCATGAATTCTTCTCTTGCAATGCATGACTCTCTTTCCCGCGATGCATGACGTTTACTCTTTCTATACATGGTTTCTTCTTTTTGCTATGCATAAATCTTTTTGCCGCGATACATGACGTTTTCTCTTGCTATGCATGATTTCTTCTTCTTGCTATGCATAAATCACTTTTCTCGCGATGCATGACTTTTCCGCGATGCATGAATCCTTCTCTTGCAATGCATGACTTCTCCGCGATGCATGATTTCTTTCGCAATGCATGAATTTTCTCTTGCAATGCATGAATCTCTTTTCTTGTGATGCATGACTTCTTTTCTAATGATGTCATCCCTGGTACCAAACGAAGATAATGCTTCACCGAGCAACATAGGTGATCTTCTGAGGTATTTTTGGGTGGTGATATTGTCTCAATGGACAATACAATAAAAATGACCCTCAGAGTAGTGGTATCATCTCATTTGACAATACGATATAAATGACTATCCGGATAGTGGTATCATCTCATTCGACAACATAAATAAAAATGACCCTCGGAGTAGTGGTATCATCTCATTTGACAATACGATATAAATGACTCTCCGGGTAGTGGTATCATCTCATTCGACAACATAAATAAAAATGACCCTCGGAGTAGTGGTATCATCTCATTTGACAATACGATATAAATGACTCTCCGGGTAGTGGTATCGTCTCATTCGACAATACGAATAAAAATGACCCTCGGAGTAGTGGTATCATCTCATTGACAATACGATATAAATGACTCTCCAGGTAGTAGTATCGTCTCACTCGACAATATAAATAAAAATGACCCTCGGAGTAGTGGTATCATCTCATTGACAATACGATATAAATGACTCTCCAGGTAGTAGTATCGTCTCACTCGACAATATAAATAAAAATGACCCTCGGAGTAGTGGTATCATCTCATTTGACAATACGATATAACTGACTCTCCGGGTAGTGGTATCGTCTCACTCGACAATATAAATAAAAATGACCCTCGGAGTAGTGGTATCATCTCATTGACAATACGATATAAATGACTCTCCAGGTAGTAGTATCGTCTCACTCGACAATATAAATAAAAATGACCCTCGGAGTAGTGGTATCATCTCATTGACAATACGATATAAATGACTCTCCAGGTAGTAGTATCGTCTCACTCGACAATATAAATAAAAATGACCCTCGGAGTAGTGGTATCATCTCATTGACAATACGATATAAATGACTCTCCAGGTAGTAGTATCGTCTCACTCGACAATATAAATAAAAATGACCCTCGGAGTAGTGGTATCATCTCATTTGACAATACGATGTAACTGACTCTCCAGGTAGTAGTATCGTCTCACTCGACAATATAAATAAAAATGACCCTCGGAGTAGTGGTATCATCTCATTTGACAATACGATATAACTGACTCTCCGGGTAGTGGTATCGTCTCATTCGACAATACAATTTAAATAACCTTCAGGGTAAGAATATTATCATATCTGATAATATAATGCAGATAAATATCTTCCAGGTGTCTTTAGTTGCTGGAAAATAATAATATTTCCCTCTTCAGGGTTTCCATTTGTTCCATCTTCGAACATAATTGCATGTTCATTATGGACATCTTCTTGCTGAGAATTTGAATGAAATAAAGATACTTGTATTCCCAACTCTCTAGTATAAGAAGCGTAAAATATTTCCTGCATCCACAGAAAAGTTGTCAATTTTTGGGAGCTTTTGCCCTTTTGACTTCCCATATTCGTTGAATGGAAGAACCTGCTGATTTTGAGACAAACCTATAAACCTGCATCCACAGAAAAATTGTTAGTTTAAAAAAATGAATTGATCTGTGACGATCTCTTCGGTTGTCTACTCCTTGTCTTGACTATCTCCGATTGAGTTCTCCAATCTCCCGCTTCTTAATAGATAAGACAAAACATTTTTATGCCAATATAATTGAAACATGAGAGAAAAGTTTTTAAGGAAAATAGATTTTCAAAAGTAATGTTTGGAAAAGGTCACTGCCAAGTCATGTCACGTGCTTAATGAACGTCTTTGAGGTTGACGTTTCGAGATCTATCTGATTACTTGTTGGGAAGTATTCAAAATTGCTCTAAACTGCCGATGAACCTTATTGAAATTTTTGAGGTCATCCTCAAAATTTCTGTCCCAGTTAACTGTCTTGGCTTATCTTCAAATGTTGATGAACAAACTACGGAATTTTTGAGATCCTCTCGAAAATTCTGTCCCAGTTGCAAATCTCAAAGTAACTTCAGTCTTAACTTTGTCGGAGAGATCTTCTTCTTGAGAAATTTTGAGTCCCTCTCAAAATTCTGTCCCAGTTTCTATTGTAAAGGAATAATAGAAATCTTACAGGAGATATGACCGAACCCTTGTGGCGCCTACGTATCCCGTTGAGGCAGGAATCAAGTCAAACGTAGTTCCCCCTCGAGGATTAACAAAAATAGAAAATTTAAGCAAAGAACCGACCAAGGCCGACATAGGTCGCCTACGTATCTCAATCTCTAGAATTCAGGTCGAACATAGTTCAAATACAAAGAACTATTAAAAAGGGATAAAGGAGTGACCGAGGCCGACATAGGCCGCCTACGTATCTCATTCTTGAGAATTCAGGTCAAACGTAGTTCATTTACAAGGAAATATTTTGAACGAAACGATTACAAGCAAATGGAACAATTACAAGGGAATGGCAGAAAATATAAACTAAAACTTCACACATAGTATCTCTTGACAGCATCTGAGTTGATCGGTTTCGGCCATTCAGTGCCATCCATCTCCGACAGAACTAGGGCACCTCTAGATAACACTTTGCGAACCATGTAGGGTCCTTGCCAATTCGGTGCAAATTTCCCTTTGTACTCATCCTGATGAAGGAAAATGCGTTTAAGGACTAACTGACCAATTTCGAATGTTCTGGATCTTACTTTCTTGTGGAAAGCACGAATCATCCTTTGTCGATAAAGTTGACCATGACAAACCGCAACCATTCTCTTCTCATCGATCAAGGTTAACTGGTCAATCCGCTTGCGAACCCATTCAGCATCATTCAATTCAGCTTCTTGGATGATTCTCAATGAGGGTATTTCAACTTCTGCAGGTATAACTGCCTCTGTTCCATATACTAGCAAATATGGAGTAGCTCCAACTGATGTTCTGACAGTTGTTCGGTAACCCAACAAAGCATATGGCAACATCTCGTGCCAACCTCTGCGATTATCAATCATCTTTCTCAAAATCTTCTTTATGTTCTTGTTGGCGGCTTCTACAGCTCCTTTCATTTGGGGACGATAGGCGGTGGAGTTCCGGTGAGTAATCTTGAATTGTTCACATATCTCTCTCATCAAATGACTGTTAAGATTTGCTCCATTATCAGTAATGATGGATTCCGGTACTCCAAACCTACATATCAAATTGTTGCGAACAAAATCAGCCACAACTTTCTTGGTCACCGATTTATATGAAGCTGCTTCCACCCATTTGGTGAAGTAGTCAATCGCAACCAAAATGAATCTGTGTCCATTAGAGGCGGCTGGCTCTATTGGACCAATGACGTCCATGCCCCAAGCTACAATCGGCCAAGGTGAACTCATAGCATTGAGTTCATGAGGAGGCACCCGAATCAAATCTCCATGCACTTGACATTTATGACACTTTTGCACAAACTTGCAACAGTCATGTTCCATAGTCATCCAAAAGTAACCGGCTCGAAGGATCTTCCTGGCCAAAGTGAGCCCATTCATGTGAGTACCACAAACTCCGGCATGTATCTGTTCCAGAAGCTTTGCAGCTTCATTAGCATCAACGCATCTGAGAAGGCCTAAATCTGGAGTCCTCCTGTAAAGGATTTCCCCTCTTGCAAAGAAATTGAGGGCCATACGGCGTATCAATTTTTTCTGGTTGAACGTTGCATTCTCAGGATAAGTCCCGTCCTCTAAATACTTCTTGATGTCAAAATACCAAGGCAAACCATCTGGTTCTGCTTCGACGTGTGAACAATGAACAGGCTGTTCTTTCACCTCTATATCCACTGGATCAATATAGCTTGTATCTGGATGTTTGATCATTGAGGCAATGGTGGCAAGAGCATCGGCCAACTCATTCTGTTTCCTGGGAGTGTGCCTGAATTCAATCTTTCGAAATCTTTTGCACAAGTTCTGTATATACTGCACATACGGTGTGATCTTTGGATTCTTCACTGCCCATTCTCCTTGAACTTGGTGAATCAGCAAATCTGAATCTCCAATAACCAACAGCTCATGAACATTCATATCGATGGCCATCTTCAAACCGAGGATGCAAGCTTCATACTCGGCCATGTTGTTCGTGCAATTAAATTGGAGTTTAGCCGCCATAGGATAGTGCTGACCAGATTCTGATACTAAGACTGCTCCAATACCTTTTCCTTGGTGATTTGCCGCTCCATCAAAGAACACTCTCCAACCTGGGTACGCTTCAGAAATATCTTCACCCACGAATGCAACTTCTTCATCGGGAAAATAAGTCTTGAGTGGTTCATACTTTTCATCAACTGGGTTCTCTGTGAGATGATCAGCTAAGGCTTGTGCTTTTATCGCCTTTTGTGTCACATACACAATGTCGAACTCACTCAAAAGCATTTGCCATTTAGCCAATTTCCCGGTCGGCATTGCTTTCTGGAAAATATACTTCAACGGATCCATCCTGGAGATAAGGTACGTGGTATAAGAAGACAAATAATGTCTCAACTTTTGAGCGATCCAAGTCAAAACACAACATGTTCTCTCCAAAAGAGTGTAACGAGCCTCATATGGAGTGAACTTTTTGCTCAAGTAATAAATGGCTCGCTCTTTCTTCCCAGTCTCATCATGTTGACCAAGCACGCATCCCAATGCATTGTCCGAGACTGACAAATATAGCAATAATGGACTCCCTTCTCGTGGAGGGACCAACATCGGTGGATTGGACAAATAGTCCTTAATGGCATCGAAAGCAGTTTGACATTCTCCGGTCCACTTGGTTGAGGCATCTTTTTTCAATAACTTAAAGATGGGCTCACATACCACGGTGGATTGAGCTATGAATCGGCTGATGTAGTTCAACCTTCCCAGAAAACTCATCACCTCCTTCTTTGTCTTTGGAGGAGGTAATTCTTGGATCGCCTTGATCTTGGAAGGGTCAAGCTCAATTCCCCTCCTGCTAACTATAAATCCCAACAACTTGCCAGCTGGCACTCCAAAAGCACATTTGGCGGGATTTAACTTCAAATTATATCGGCGAAGACGATCAAAGAATTTCCTCAAGTGAGTCAAGTGATCCGAACTCTCGTGGGACTTGATTATGACATCATCTACATACACCTCGATCTCCTTGTGAATCATATCATGAAAAATGGTCGTCATAGCCCTCATGTAAGTAGCACCGGCATTTTTGAGACCAAACGGCATCACCCGATAATGATATACACCCCAAGGCGTGATGAAAGCTGTCTTTTCTGCATCTTCTTCGTCCATCAAGATCTGGTGGTAACCCGCATAACAATCCACAAATGACTGCATCTCATGCTTAGCACAGTTATCAATGAGGATGTGAATGTTTGGCAATGGAAAATTATCTTTTGGGCTAGCTTTGTTGAGATCTCTGTAGTCAACACAAATTCTGATTTTTCCGTCTTTCTTGGCAACCGGAACAACATTAGCTAACCAAGTCGGATACTGCGTCACTTCCACTACTTGGGACTCGATCTACTTTGTAATCTCTTCTTTGATCTTTAAACTCAACTCAGGCTTAAACTTCCGAGTCTTTTGTTTTACTGGACTAAAGTCTGGATTGATTGGCAACTTATGGGACACCATATTCGTACTCAATCCTGGCATATCTCTATAAGATCAGGCAAACACATCAATGTACTCTTTGAGCAAACAGACCAGGTCTATTCTTTGAGTTTCAGTTAGATGGATACTGATTCTTACTTCTTTAACACATTCCTCATCTCTGAGATTCACAGTTTCGGTTTCTTCAAGATTTGGCTTGTGTTGATTCACGAATTGTCGAAATTCTTCGGCAACATGTTCGGGTATCTCATTTTCTTCTTCGTATCCCTCACATTCGTCATCACCTACTTCATTTCGTTCACTCGGTTCATGACATGACATGACATTGGCAGGTTTTAAATTAATATTACTGAAATCATAAACAAACAAAGTTAGGAAAGTAAAATATAAACAGATAAATAAACAATTTTTCAATAAAAGAGGCTTTTCATTTAAATTGGAAGACAAGCACAAACTTTGGCCATGGCCGAGAGCCATTTTGCCCTTTTTAAAAACATCACAAGAGAATTTAAAAGCTTCAAACAAATAACAATTGCTTAAAGGGTGGGTCTCGGGCCTCTTCCGAACTACCACCGTTTTAAAAATAAACAAAAACACATGTCCTTTCTACCCAGATGAGCGGGAAATCAGGAGTGGTGTGGAGGTCCAGTTCTGCAATTGCTCATCAGGTTCTGCATCACGGATGCTTGATGTTCCAGCCTTTTCCTCGATGACCGCATCAATCTCCTCAAATAGGCCCCAGATTCCTTCCCCGAGACCATCATTATTGACATATCCTCGCACCGGGAATGACTGGTACAGATGAGGAATTGGCCTGGCCAATGCTTGATCACTACTCTTGTTCTTCATCTCTGCTTCATCAGCCTCTGTGGGGACATACCCCAAACCAAACTTTGCTCCTTTGGAGGGAATTTGGATAGGCTCGACGATTCCTTGAAAGTACTTCCCCAATCCAAAACCTGGTTCGAAACCATTCTGGAGCATGACGGTAGCAATCATCTTGTACACGGAGGGCATAGGAGGTTGCGGAGCCAAATCATCACCGGTGGCATTTACTAGCTCCACCGTGTAGAAATCACAACCTCGAGAAACCTCGTGAACGATCGCCGCATACCCATCGGAATGACTCCCCTCACCATGAATGACCAATTCCTGATCCTTCCAAACAAATTTCATCAATTGGTGAAGGGTAGAAGGCACAGCCCCAACCATGTGGATAAACGGCCTTCCCAGAAGCAAATTGTAGCTGGTATTGATGTCCAACACCTGAAACTCCACATTGAATTCTGCAGGCCCCATCTGAATATCCAAATTTACTGCCCCTATCGTGTCTCTTTGCACTCCATCAAAATCTCTCACATTGACCTGGTTTTGTTGAACCTTTCCCAAGTCGTATTTCAGTTGCTTAAGAGTCGAAAGCGGACATATGTTAAGACCGGACCCATCGTCGACCAAAACACGATTTATAACTTTTTCCCGACACTTGATGGTGACGTGCAGAGCTTTGTTGTACATCCTCCCTTCAGAGGGCAGCTCTTCGTCACAAAAGCTTATTCGATGTCCCCGAATGACCTGGTGTATCATGGCTGCTAGATTGTCGCTGTCAGTACCCACAGGCACATAAGTGTCATCCAAAGCTCTCATCAAAGCCTGTCTATGCAACTGTGAACTCATCAATAAAGCCCACACAGAAATCTAAGCTGGTGTCTTCTCCAAATGCTTCACAATTGAATAATCTTTCGGCTGCATCTTCCTCCAGAACTCTTCGGCTTCAGCTTCACTAATCGGCCTTTTAGTCTGATCCTTTTTCTGCCCCCCTTGAGCTAACTCTTCAGGTGTGTAGCACCTGCCGGATCTGGTCATACCTTGGGCGGCAGCCGTTTCAATCACAAACTTTGGTCGGGCAAGAGTTTCTCGTGGCACCAAGGCAACAGCCTTTTCGGGTGTCAGAATCACAAACTCTTTCTTCTCTCTAATGCTCAACGAAGCTACAGCCCTTTCCAGTTCATCAGGAGCAATCGGAACTATTGCCTTCGTCGCGCACCAGTCATCATCTGTCTCTATCATATTGATAGTAGCGCCTCCATGGTTTGGCAAAGGATTGCTATTGACATTGGGCGCGACTGTCTGAAGAGATACCACGTTCTGGTCAATCAGGTCTTGGATCTTATGCTTCAGGTTGATACAGTCCTCGGTATCATGACCAACATTGTTAGAGTGATATGCGCACCTCTGATCAGGTCTGTAAAACTTTGAATTAGTGTCCACCGGCTTGGGCCCCACTGGATGAATATATCCTGCAGCAGTTAATCGCTCGAACAACTTTGTTCGGCTTTCAATAAGCGGAGTGAAAGCTCTAGCAGGCTTCTTCTCAAATCTAGGACGGGAGGGATCGTAATTTCCTTGTTGAGGTGGAGGCATTTGGCGGTAATTTGGAGCATTCGGACGGGGGGGTTGATATCTGGGATATGAGTTGGTTTGATAATTTGGTTGTGGAGCTTGGTAGTTCGGGGGGGTATTTTGGTAAAGTGGAGTTGGGGTTTGGTATATCGGGGGAGGAGTTTGGTAATTTGTCTGAACATTGGCATAGTAGGGGGGTTTGGTAAATGAGAGGAGGGGTATTTTGATAACTGGGGGGAGGATTATTTTGGTAATCAGCCTGTGTATAACAAGCTGGGTACGAACTCTGTGAAGGTCTAGAACGACCTTGGTATGCTAAGGTTTTCCTTGGGGTCTTCTTTCCCTCATAAGAGATAGAGGACACATCCTCTCTTTTCTTCTTCAACAAGCCCGAAGATCCGGGCGAGGCAGCAACACGGGCAATCTTCCCGGTTCTTAATCCATCTTCGATAGTCTCACCTACCTTGACTATCTCAGCAAATTTTGCTCCAACGAGCAACATGATTATGTCATAATATTCGGGCTCTTGCACCCGCACAAACACTTCGACGATTTCCTTCTCCGACATAGGAGGTCTAACTCTAGCTGCCTCCTTTCGCCATCTATATGCAAATTCTCTGTAACTCTCGGTCGGCTTCTGTTTCATCTTCTCCAAGGAGTAACGATCAGGAACGATCTCCACATTGTAGGCGAATCGTTCGATGAAGTCCTTAGCCAGAGCGTTCCAACTAGACCACTGTCTCGTTTCATGAGACGTAAACCACTCTAGAGCCTCTCCGCTCAAACTTCGGCTAAAAAGCCGTATTAACAAAGCTTCGTCTCTCCCAACTCCCATGAGTTGGTCACAGTAGGCCCTCAGGTGTGCTAAAGGGTTCCCCGTTCCTTCGAAAATGTCGAATTTCGGCACCTTGAACCCTTTCGGGAGGTCCAAATTCGGATGAATGCACAGGTCTTCGTAACTCAACCCGGCGACCTCAGGAATGCAGTTCAACTCCTTCATGGCCTTTCTAATTTCTTCCTTCACATCTATCTTGGCGGTCTCTTCCTTTGACCTCTACTCTCTCTCTCTTTCCTCATAGTGGTCAAGCTCCGAACCATGGACGTCATGCTCATTGGGGATCGGTATTTGGAAAGTGGCCTTTTGTGGTAGTGGTGGAGCAATAGAGGGACTTTGGGCGTTTTGAGTGGCTTGGTAATTTTGAGGGAAAGTCTGGGGGTTGGTATGTTGATTTTGGTAATGGAGGGAAATGTGCGGGCGGTTAACATTTTGGCTGTGAGGGGGTAAGCCAATTTGGTGGTTTGCATTGGGGGGAGGAAGTGGTGTTTGGAGGTTGGTATTTTGAGGAGGGGTTAGTGTTTGATAAGAGGTTGAGACGTAGTGGGGGTTTTGGGTGGTAAGGTCAATGATGGACGGATTACGAACAGGGCTTAAAGGTGGGTTCTGAACTTGTTCCACGTTAGGAGGGGGAATTTGAGCTGGAGGCCTTCCGTCTGGTTGAGTGTTGACAGCAAAACTCGGAGGAGGCAAATCGTGTTTCCTCTGCATCTCGACCCTCATCTCAGCAATTTGTTGCATCAACTGTAGGATCAGTTCATTCTGATCAGCAAGGGCGGGTCGAGCCACCACGACATCAGTAAGGCTGATTTCTTCGTTGTTATCACTCATTGCTACTTTTCCCTTTTGTGAACTTTGATTGGGAAAGGAATCTGTAGGACCTTTAGATCTAGTGAAATAAGGATGATCAGCTAGCTTATCGACACAGACCAGTTCTAACTACCTGTTGAGAAAAACAACTCAAAAGCAAATATGTTAGTTTTGATTCGGTACAAATAATGCAAAATATCATATAGAAAGCAGATAAACATATAAAAGTTGCTTTGTTTGAGAACATGTTAACCCACGAATAATGGGGACTGACTTTTGAACAAACAGGAATTTACTCGTTTTTATGTTAGGGTTGGTGACTCAGAAAGGTTAAATTGCGTTGAGCTAAGGTCTTCTTGCTGCATCTCCGGGCATTCGTTGATCTGAACTCAATGTTTCCTTGTAGAATGAAGGGGAAAAGAAAATTTTTAAAAGATAGGGGTCGGGCCTTGAAAGGCTGCCTACGTATCTCCCAAGGAGAATTCAGGCCCTACGTAGTTCGAATACAAAAGGAAATTTCATTTTCATTCATTCATTTCTTGAAGATTACAAGGAAAGTGAAAAACAGACAATAAAACTCCTAAAAGACAAAATGTGCCTCCACTCAGGCCATTCTTTTTTCTGATTGTCGCATTAATCACGGGGGGTAAACTCATATGCTTCGAGGGTGATTTTCTCATTTCCTTCCTTCCGCCGTCCCTGAAGAGGAGGCCTATAGACAATTTCCTCCCCAGTATCTTCTTCAGTAGCTTCAGGTCTAGCACCTTTGGGATCACTGTTGGCGGCCTCTTGGCTGAAGAAAGAGTGTTTTCCACGTGGCTTCTGAAGCGTCAAGGTTATCTCTTTGAGGGCATCGCGCTTCTTCCGCACAACAGTTGTCTCTTCATCTATAACAACACATTTTGTCATCTTTGCTGCCAATTCCACGTCTAGTGCCGCATTTGTTGTTCGTGCGATTGCGGTGGCGAACTCTACTTCTATTCTCCTTTTTCTGGTTTCTTGGATCTCTTGTCTGAGCCGCTGTAATTTCATCCTCAAATCCTCCTCAGTTAGCTCTATGTCAATACTCTTGCCTTTTTCCATCTTAGCTGCAATTTTACCTTTTATGAGATGATAGAGTAGTGGCTTAGGATTTGGTAGTAGGATTTTATTTCTGACTGAGAAACTTAAGACTCATGAAATTTTGGTCGGACATTTTGGTAGTGACTTGTATTTGACATTTTTCAATTTTTGTATATATATTTTTTTTTGACAAGGAGTGGGCTAAAATGTCCTCATTCAAAGCAACGTACCATACAAATAGTTAAACACACAAGTAAACAGGCAAATATCGCGTCCTAAACATACATGTGACCCTTTTATGCCAAGGGTAGGCCTAGCGAATTGAAGGATGTATTGCGCCATTTAAAACAAATTGTTGCACCCCCAAAACAGAATTCATAAACAATAGAGAATTCATTACAAAGTTAAGCAAAAGGATACATCTTTTAGGGAAGGGATAAGTTGCAAATACAAAAACATCAATCTCACGCAAGGGAATAAGATAACTAAAATATTGAAGGACCTGCTCCTCCTCTTGCTTTTTCCACTTCTTCACGAATGAGAAACTTGCTGGTTATCACATGCGGCTCAGCGAACACAGCTTTGGAAGACATTGACACGCCCTGGAAGGTGTTAAGCTGATCATCCAAGTTCAAGTCCAAACGCATCAGGCAAGATCTCGCGTCAGCTAACTCTTGTGTGGCAAAGGTTAATGCTCTTTGGCTTTCATATTCTCTATGCTGGAATTCTTGTTCCCTACGCAGGTATTCTTGCTCCCTACGTTGAAACTCTTGCTCTCTTCGGTCCCATTCCTGCTGAAAATGGTAGGCTTGGATTTGAAGCCTTACCTGGACATCTTCAACCTGTCGGCCCGTGCGTGGCGTTGGGTCAAGTGTACCACGCAGATCATTCTGCAACCATTTTTTGTATTCTTCCACATACCCGGCTTCATATCTATTTTCTGCCATGCTCTCTTTTAGGTTGACCTGTCCAAACCATTCTTGGCAAATATCCTTGGCGTGAGGTATCTTGTCGCACCGGTTGTAGTCAAAGACGTAGCGGCTAGTGTCTCCTTTGAAAGGTAGAATCTGTCTTCTGCCGAATTGCCGCATTACCCTGCTAGGATTGTAAGGTCGTACCCCTCTAATGCCAGGAAGGTTTAGGAAAGGACACTTAGCCCCCTGAATAGCTATTTTTTCAGACATGAAATCTTGAAACATCCATTGTACGTCTTCCTCTTTTATGTCATGGAAGACTTTGGCCCATGATTCCCTAGTGCTGTGGATCTTGAACCTGTTGTTGCTCAAATGAAACTCGTAATGGTCGAGGCGTCTTTCTTTTTGTGGTTCGGCCAATTTCTGTTTCTGAGTCTCGTATGTCTTCACCAGATGTTTAGACATCCACCACTGTAGCAAAATATTACAACCTTGAAAAAATGGAAACCCGTTTTTGCATTGACCCAAAGATCGGTCGATGTCGGCCAGAATGATCGGGGCTAGGTTGAAGTATTTCTTAACTTGTCCTTTCTTACCAACACCCTCGAAGATGGCGTGTGTAACCATGACAACCCGAGTATCAATTTCATTCCCTTCGCCTTGAGGAAATACCATTGTCCCTAAGAGGCATACAACAAATGCTAAGGTTTGAGTTTGACTCCAACTACTGCGACTGAGAAACTCATTTGGAAAATTCTTATAATAGTTCTCGTGTCCCCACCGTTCGTAGAATTTCAGAAACGGAATACTCAGGGTGTCTAGCCAGTCTGCATTTACTAGTAACAACATGTTCTTCAGTTCTGTGCTGGTTGGCTTATCTGGTAGCAAAATGTGGTGATCTGGATGATTTTTCCTTTTCTGGCACGTTCCGACGTTGTCTAGGCAATCTTTGATTTCTTCAATAGTTGGTGTCATTTCAACATCTCCGAAGCGAAACACCATCCTCTCATCGTCCCAAAATCGAGTGACCACCTCAATGAACTTAGGCCAGACTCTGAGATTTATTATTGACGGGAGGTGACCTAAGTGAATGGAAAGTTCTCTTTTCTGATATGCATTGAGATTGTACCACCATACACGGAGGAGGTTTGGCGTCTCGGTGACCATTTTGAAACTCAAGTGTTGTTTAGCCATCTACAAAAACATACAAATAATTAGATACCCCCCAAACCCAAGACACAACACTTTGTCAAATAGCGCATACATCCTTCAAACACGTAAGTATGAGCGTCCGTTCGGGCCGTGGGCCCTTTGGACTCAAGGTGGTCTTTCTAATGGACCCGACATGCCTTGGGTATTGGGTCATCTTAGGTCAATGCGCTAAATTTCAGGGATTTGGTCTTGCTCTATCCTAGTATGACTAAGAGTGGGTTTTCTTTAAAGTGGATTGGTGACCCAAGCGGACTACTTGGGCTGAGACAATTAACGACCGTTGACTATCCAGTAGCCAACTACATTCGTCAGGGTGTCCCGAGAACAATTTGGTTAACGAACGACTGCGGCCCACATAATCGTCCTTTAAGTGAAAAGAAAAAAAATGTCATTTGACGGAATAAATTATATGGATGCAATGACAGTTGATATCACAATTTAAGCAAATAAGGCACATTTGAGGTAAAACAATTCAACAAATATTAGCAAATAGTCAAAGAGAGTCAAGTCATTATAGTTAGAACCTAATTGAATCCCCAGCGGAAGTCGCCATTTCTGTTGTGCCGTGATTTAACTATCTTTAGAAAAATCACTTTTTGAAACGTTTTAAGTATAAAACAATTTGAGAAATACTTAGAAAGAGTCGCCACTTAATTTTTTAAAGAAATTAAGAAAACTTATAATTTTCAAAGATTCAAACAGAAAAAATCATTTGAAAATACCAAAGAGGGTTCGGGGTTCAATTTACACTTCGAGAAGGGTTTAAGCATTCGAAGTGTCCGCTAACATGTGGTTGACCTGCGACTTGACTTATATTTTTTGACTATTTTTAGAAAAAAAAATTTAACATAAAAGTATATAATAATTTACACTATTCGATTAAGTTTAAAAAATAGCTAAGAAATGAACCATTTTATTTTGATCTTTTTAGAGGAAGAGACCTAAAATGAAAATATTTGAATTAAGGTGCGAGTGATTAGAAAATTAATAAAACTAGACTAATTAGAATTTATTTAGTTCATTTCAGAATAAATTAAACCAATTTAATAAATTAAAGTATGAAAAATCATTTTGAATTAATTGACTAACTTTTTTGAGAAAATAACTAAGTAAGTATTTATTTATTTATTTACACTATTAGATTAACTTTGAGAAAGTAGTCAAACAAAGAGCGATTTTATTTTTTAAGAAAATGAGACCTTAATTGAAACATTTGAATTAGAGACAAGTAATAAGAATTTTAACGAAACTAAATTAGTTGATTTTTATTTGAGTCATTTTTTTTGGTTTATGAAAAACTATTTTAAACTAATAAAAAGTTTTGACTAAAGAATATAAATGAAAATACAAGAGTTGATGAAATAAGATTTGTTAGAAACAAAACAACACAGAGAAATAGTTCGTCTTTTGGGGAATTCAATTAAGTTAATTAATAATTCTAAAGTTAGAGTTAAATAAAATTAGTTAGACATAATCAAAACAATTAGGAGAGTAAAAGAGATAAGGATATTGGGCCAACTTGGCTGCAAGTTTTTGGATTTCAACCCAATCCCGTTTTTGGTATACAGCTGATGTATATCGGCATGTATATTAGCTCTTTCCGTGTATCTCCTGCTTCCAAACACCTATATTTCACCTTAGCCCTGCATTTTTGCGTTTTTGACCTGTATATAAGTGTATACAGCTGCATATAGCGTATATTGAATGTATATTGTCCATCTTAGGACTTTTGGAGGCTTGTATCTGGGTTTCCAGCCCTTTGAGGCTGCTGCAATTTAGCATTGTGTGACTTGGGTTTTAACCCAAATGTTTGCTTCCCGTTTAACGACTTGATGAAGATTGACTCGAAGATGAAGGAGAGGATGAAGATGGAGTCCATTGGACTCGTTCAAAGGGAGTTCATGCATAAGAGAAGTATGAAATTAGTGGTGAGAATGAAATAACAAAACAAGATAAAATAAATGTTTTCCTCATATACAATAAAATCAACAGTCACTTTTAAACAAAATAGCGGATACATCACTGTGATAAATGCATCAATAATGATTTAATCATATTAAAATATTAAGGATAATAACACTAATCTCTTAAGGCTATCTAAACAAAGTCGGTGCTATATGGAGATTTCAAAACAGTAGGAGAACACAGGGGAAGTACATAAATTTTTTAGGATCTTTGAGCTAAAAAGAAAAATACATCTAAAGAGATAACCTTTACCATTCTTAAAGTCTTTTAGGGGGTCAAATGGTGACTAAGAAGTCTAACCCAACACTCTACAATCACGGATCATGGTCTATATATCTCTGTAGAATAGAGCTAATGGTGCAAAGCGAGCTAGTAACGATATAATTCTGACAATTTAGGAATCATTAAGGATGGATCACAAAGAAGACATGCATTAGATAATTATTAGACATACTTGAAAGATCCATGGTAATGTTAAAGTCCTAATCACATAGATTTGAATAGCTACTGGATTCTTTAAATCAATTAACAAGCTAGTCAACCATACCTATAAAGAGATTCTACAATATCATGAAGTATTTAAATAGAAATCTAAACTACTGTCTTGGAAATAAACAACTAATGTAGTACATGGTTAATAATGAAGGACACGCCACTTCAGTTCGATCCTAGAAATAAACCAAGGGCATGCTAATTAATTTTAGATCAGTTTATTTATTGTTGACGTAAAAGAGTGGGAAGCTCTAGGCAAAATATTATAGGCAATAGCTAAATATAGACCAAGATAAAACAAAGATCGTGAAAGAAAACTAATGGAAATAACTAGAAATTCACTGCCAAAATCAGCAGATTCAGGGATATAAACAGGGGTTAACCTGTTGGCAGTAGGAGAACAGATTTTAAGCAAAAGTCTTAAGATTCCTACTAGTTTTACCTCTTAAAATTGAAACCAAAGTCGTCCATTGGAAAACAAAGAGATGTTTTTTGTTTGGACATGAAAACAGCCTTTAAACAGTGCCTGATTAACATTTTCAAATATATTCGAGTTGGAATGAAAGCCAACTAATGGTAAGAAACAAACGTTTAAATTCTCTCAATTATGTGGAAAATAAAGCCAGCAAAACTTCGAAATTAAGCTAATTTCTTCCATGATACCAATATTTAAATGTATACAACTAAACATATCAATGAGAGCTTAAACATGTGATTTAGATAAAAGGGAGAGAGAATTACACTTGAGCGAACAGAATGCAGGAAAACGACACTAAAAATGCAGTACCCAAAAGTTGAATTCTAACAAGCGACAGGAAATAAATATGAGCTGGAAAAATCTAAATAAAAAAGAGTAAGCTATATGGCATTTACCCATTAATCTACACGTTAAGCAGTGACTAAATCAGAACAACTAAAATACTTAAAACAAACACAAAGCAAAATTGGGAATTTAAAGAGATAGCAGAAGCAGATTACCTGGTTATGGGCACCGAACTTGAGACGACGAGTTGAAACGAACTATTTCACCACCACGTGAAAAAGAACTCCGACGAAAGCTTCCGATGACAAAGAACAAAGAGCTTCAAGACGGAAACTCGAGATTCGAAGTTCTTAACTTATCAACTAATGAAATCAAAATTTCTTCTTATGAATCTATATCACTGTGATTTTTCTCCTCTTCCAATGTATCTTTAAATGGCACTATTTATAGCAAAAAAAAAGAGATTTGAATTCAAAATAGCCATTTTTTCGGGAGATGAGAGATTGATTGGAGATAATGGAAGGGAAAACCAGCAAGAGGAGAACATACCCCTGAAAATCTGGGTTCGATGTGATATTTCTTGATCCACATTAGATTTAGGTGAGATTTCTCTCAGCCAAAGTCAATAAATCTTGTTCCGAGGTCTGTAACCTTTGAAAATAAGGAGAGGAACTGACAAGGTGATGGGCGGATGAAGAAATTAGGGCTTTTACTATTGACCTTTGCGATTTTGGGAAGAAGAAAGGGATGAGAGGCGTCTGAAAAAGGAGAAAGAGATCGTGAAAGCGTGGATATGTGTACCGGTTTGAAGACAAAAGGATGACCCCTTTTTTATTTAAAATTTGGCCACTTTAATTATTGTTCTAATCATATGAATTTAGACGTAGCCAAATTGAGTCAGATAACCAATTCGGCAAAAAATTAAAATAAGATGAATAACTATCGATTAATTATTTGAGCTTCTTAATTTAAACAAGACAAAATAATTATCAAAACTTATTTATTGCTTTGAAATATAGAACTAATTATTCAAAATTATAAAATTCACTAATTCAAAGAAATAAATGTGTAATTACGCTAAACATTATTTTAGGCTATTTATTAAATATTTATATAAAAGATGAGACTTATATACACCAACATGTAAAATTATATAATTATTTCTGAAAAATATTAACCAAAACTAATTAAAAAGAGATTTTAAAAAATATATATATTTTTTAGGATTTATTCAAAGACGATTATTTCAAATTGTTTGAAATTGAAGAAGCTCGATAATTAATTCAAATTGCATAGAGTCAAAATTGGGTGTCAACACGCCCCAAGAGGGGCTCTGAAGCCCAGCCCTTGGGGCGGCGCGCCACTCAGAGAGCCAGCAGGTGACCTCCGACCTTTGAGGGCTGGCGCTCCGCGCCTTGCAGAGCGCCAAGGGCGCCAAGGTTCCCCCATTCTTTCACACTTTCTCATGCATGTTCCTAGGTGTTATACCTATGTTTCCTAGTTGTTTCCAACACTCAAATGTACATTTAAACCTCCCGAACTCATCTATAAACATGTGATTATATGTCTTGAATCCATAATCCAATTTAAGGCGAGTTAGTATCAAAGTCAAGGGAAGTTAGAGTCAAGTCAAGTAAAGTCAAGAAGTAAGTTCAAGCAAGTCTTTAAAGCTTTTCAAGAGTCGTTATTGAACGTCTTAACGTCGTTTCAAGTTTTAGGTCAAGTAAAGAGTTTAGAGTTCCAAGTTAAGTAAAGAGTTTCAAGAAAAGGGTATAGGGTCTCAATCTAAGTGAAGAGTCTCAAGTTTCAAGCTAAGACAAGAGCATAAAGTCGAGTCCATTTCTCTAAAGTTATCAGGGAACTATGTACTTCCCAAAGGAGTCTCTAAATGTTTTTTTTACATTTAAGTAAGAAAGGAACCATGTTTTCCAAAAGAGCCTTTGGGCTAAGTTTTGAGTAATTATCTCAATCAAAGAAAGAAGTTAATTTAAAAACATGAGCCAAAGTATTTTTGGGAGTAGTATTGAGCACCGAATTGGGGACACGAGTTCATATTAACTCAACTCTCCATAAGAACCATGCGCCAACATGGGACTTGACATATCATTCTTTTTAGATGATCACGTAAGATTAGGCTAGTGGATCCACTAAGCAAAAGTAAGGTCCTATATCACGGCAAGGTATAGGATGGTCCTTGGGCAACGTGAGGTAAGACGTTGTATCATCACTAGGGCTCATAGTGGTGGTTGTCGGTTAAAGAACCTCCTACAAAAGTTATATTACTTTTAAATAATTAAAGTTGAGTTTGTTATTGTTTTATCATTAACGAGTTAAGTTGTTTACATTGTTTTACAAGCTATTTATGTATTGCATGTGTCTTATTGCTTTACATATTTGAGTTTAGTTGTTCATGAGTCGAACAGAGTCAAGGTAAGTGTTCTCTTGTACTCCTTTCAAGCTTAAGTTGTGGTTCAGCTTTCCAGCTCGCATACTCGTACATTCCATGTACTGATGCCAATTGGCCTGCATCTTGTCATGATGCAAATACAGGTACCCCGGATCAGCATCCTGCACGTCGTTGATCCAGCTGAGCACTCCAGAGTCAGTGGTGAGCCTCCTTGCATTCCGAAGGACTCAATTATTTTGTGTTCTTAGTTTTGTTCTATTAGGGTGTTGCGGGGTCTGTCCCAACATCCATCTCAGTATATTAGAGGCTTCATAGATAGCCAGTCAGTTAATATTGAGTCTCTTATCTATGTATATATGTGAATATTCTATTTTGAGACTCGAGTTGCCTTTTGGCATGTTATGCATCAGTTAAGTTGTTTTATAACCTTTCATTGTATTGAGTTGTGTTGTTGAGTTTAGTTTCCGCTGAGTTAAGAAAGTCAGGCCAAGGGTTCGCCTGGGGCCAGTAATGGTCTCCAGGTGCCGGTCCCGCCCAGGGTGTAGGCTCGGGGCGTGACAATCCTATACCCGGCCAAAGGTATAAGACCTGAACTGCCTAATGGATCCACTAGTCTATCTGGAAAAGGATTCATCTAAAAAGTATGTTCCTTTTCTACCCATGGTGGCTAACATGGTTCTATGGGGGTTGTGGGTTCCTTGAACGCTCCCCCAACTCGGTGCTCGATACTACTCCCAAAAATGTACTGGCTCTTATGTTTTAAAACTTATTCCTTCCTGCTGATTTGAGATAATTACTCAAAAACTTAGCTCAAAGGCTATCTTGGAAATCTCAGTTTCCTCTTTTGCTTCATTTAGAAAGCGATAACTCTTTTTCTGAAAAACTAGCCCGAAGGCTCTTTGGAAATCTCAGTCTCCAAAGCTTGTTTAAATGTGAAAACATTTATAAACTTCTTTGAGAATACATAGTCCCCATATACTTCTTTGAAGAAAAGAACTTCAAACCTTAGCTTTTCTTTTAAAACAACCTCTTTCTTTAGTTTGATATAATTACTCAATGCTTAGCCCAAAGGCTCTTTTGGAATCGATGTTCCCTTTTCTTGCTCAAATGTGTAAAAACATTTATAAACATTTATAACTGATTTTTGTCTATCAGTTATCCTTCTTTGATGAGCTTTTGTGTCTTTTATGTTATTGTGTTAGTTGGAGCTTGAGGTACTTGACTGCATGTAAGTCCCCCATTTATTTTTATCTGGATACAGCAGTTAAATAGATGTTTACGAAAGTTTGAACTGGATATGAACATCCTGAGTTTGGCGTTGTGATCACTTGATCTATCAGTTATAAACTCCTCTTTTTCAAGTCAGCCTCTGGGAGTTATTTGTGTCATTGGCCTCTGATGATATCACAATGACATTCATACTGCATCAACTGTTAGTGCATAAATTCTAGAATTGCTATTTGCCAGTGATAAGTAATTCTCAACCTATCTAAAAGGATATATATATCATGTACCTTTTTGTCACTTGCAATGCAAAATATGTTTAACTGGCCTCATGGAATATTTTTACTGTTGTTTTCTGGCCAAATGCTTCTCTAACTTCCTTGTGGTATCTGAATGTCCTAATCTCTATTGCTTGTTCCACTACCTTCTATCATTTGACCCTGCTCAGTATTGAAATATCTTGGACTAGGAAATGTAGTGTGTTGGGGATGTGGTGATGAAAGAACTAGTGGATGGATCTATTGATTTACTTGTTATTCTTGTTACTGTAGCATAGGTGTGAACTTTGATATCCTTTTATTTTGCTTTTTGTTTGGTATTTTATCGATTAGTGACTTGAAGAATCATTGGATGAACTAGACGTAAGATTTCTTGGAATATATTGATCTACTGTTGGTTAGATTGGCTATGTTGTATGAAGCGGAATGTTGGTTGGTCAATAATTTCAACATTCAAAAGTTGAAAGGTGTGGAAATAAGGATGCTGAGGTGGATGTGTGGGAAAAATAGAAGATATATAAAATTAGAAATGAGGACACCTGGGCCCAGGTAGTAGTGGCCTTGATAGGTGTGGGAAGTAAGACTTTGATGCATTGGGCATGTAAAGAAGGGATGAGTGCATGCACCAATATGAAGGTGTGATGGCTAAACATGATATGATACAACTACAAACTATTGAGGACACGACCTTAGATAGAAGATTATGGATGACATAAGTTAGGATAGAGGTAGCTGAGGATTATCTCGCTTAGTTTTTCATACGAGTAGTTGTAATATCCCTCTTGAGGTTAGGTTGTCTTTACCTGATTCTCACATTTGGCCAGTTTTTATACCATACAAATATTATTATATAAAGTGGTACGAGGCCAGCCAATAATTAATCAACACAAGTGCAAATTGAAGCTGACTGTATTAGTATGTTCTTTAGTGCAATGAGGCAGTACAGCCAAGAACAAATCGTCTTCAGATATTTTTATAGTAATTGTTGATAAGTTTTCTATCTATAATAATCAACGATACTCAAGTAAATTTAATGATTGTTGAAAACCAAACAATAAAGTGCTATTAAACAATGAACGATACTATTTATTTTAACATTATAATTATAAAATAATGTAGTAAAATAAAATACATTATACATCGCATATAAATAAAAGATCTTCAATTCATTATATGCATGATTTTGCTCCAAAAACTCGAGTGCAGGTGTGGGCTACTATGTTAACTGAAGTCGACTAGACTATTGTCTTGTGTTAGCTAAAGTCAAATAGGATAAAAAAAGAATAGTCTTTACAATATCCTTTCTTTTACATAATAAGAAACCAAATGCTTGGGGTCCATGCCGTAGAATTCTCAAGTTAAAGAACAGGAGAAATCAAGGATTCTATTAATGATTTGAGTTCATGCTTTTTATAAGGAGAAATAGAATTCTCAAGTAAAAGAATGAGAGAAATCAAGGATTGTATTAATGATGTAAATTGTCGAGTACATGCTCCTTATATATGAGTAAATTGTAGAGTCCTAGGTTAGCTACATTTAAAGTTCTACTACAATATAAATATACAATTTTCAAGAGTGGAGGTTGACTACTATTACTACAATTATAGCTTATTCTAATCGACTTCAGCTAACACAAGACATAGTAGCCTAGTCGAGTTTAGTTAACACAATAATTCAATCCTAGTATGACTCTTATTCTATAACAGTTAACAATTATACACGTTGATTTTACAACATGTCTCCTTTTCTTCAGCTTCCCTTATCTTCAACACGTGACCCCTCTCATTTTGTACCTTTGTGAATAATAAATATGGTAGGGATCAAATCTAATTTCCCAAATCAATGCTCACAACCTTTAGTAATGGCTGATAAAAAAAACAAAAAACAAAACATTATTGGAGTAAATGATGACCGACACATTTTATTCTATTTTTTCTTCTTCCCCTAAAGTTTTGCTTGTAGCTTTTCTCTTCTTCAGAAATTGCATCTTTTAGGCAAAAACATGATTACAATAATCTATACCCTCCATGTGTGGACTTGGATTTCATTTTGTCTTTGATGTATAAATATGATAAAAATAGTCCTAAATGTATTCTAAAATATGATTAATTTAGACCTAAGTTATATAAGTAAAGCAATCGTAACTTTTGCTAAAATATGATCAATTTAGCTTTAGGCCTAAATTATTTAAGTAAAGACAATCGTGACTTTTGCTGTCAAAATAAATTGAGGCAGCATCGACATCTACTTGGACTAATCAAAGATATTGTAGGATACTTTCCATAGTTTATCGAATAAAATTTCTTTTTCTTCAATCTTCAATTCTATATTCAAAGTTTTTAAAAAGCTCTTTCAAGTTAGGATTAGGAATTTTGAAATCAGATTGCATTTTACAGAAGTACCTTTGTGTAATGCACTAATTACATTTTGAAATATATCAAGGACCAAATAAATTCAAAATCAACTCATACATTAAGGACATTTTTGTTCATTTTCTCTAGACATCGAAAATGCTTCAAAATTTTATGCAAAGCAAGTTGTGTGTATGATTTTTTTGATCCAATTCCTGCTGATTGCTCAAGTGATGCTGCAATAATTTGCATTTGGTGATGGTAGTTTCTATACCTTTGCTCCACCAAACAACACAAATTAAATATTTAAAGAAAAAGAGTTTTAGTTATAGTATTGTCAAAATAAATATTTTTTATGCTATTGGATCACTTTTAATTTATATATGTTATAGTAGTAGATAAGTTGTCTATTTTTTAAAATATAACGGATATCATATGTATAGGCTTGTCTGTAAATATCCTTTGAACAATTTGATAATCTTAAAAAAGATTTTTATGGTGACAATGTTGATAGTTTAGATATGAAACTCACACTCTCAATAGTTAATTTAGGCATGAAATTCAAAAAATGGGGATAGTTTAGGTGTGTTTTTGACGCTTATCTCATAAATAAATAATTCTTCAATTAAAACAAGTGGATTAGTCTCGTTTGGACAAGATTTGATTAAAGTTGAAAGCACTTTGACAACTATTATATCACTTGAAATACTCCCCAAACTAGTCCTACGTCAAATTGATCGATCAAGCAATATTTTAGAAGGAAAAAAGAAGAAGAAAGGTGACAGTATTTCGTAAGCTTCAGAATGTCCCCAATCTATCAAATAGTCATTATTCGTAAGTAAACGAATCTGTAGACTTTCATATTACTACATGTCTAGTCTAAACCCAAAAAACTTACTCATATCTCTAATCAATCTCCTAATCTTGGTATAATTAATATGCCAAGTCTCATATTTTCAAAAATTCAAGCCTAGGGTTGAGTCATAATTCCTTCAAATAACATAATCTAATGGTATTCATGTAACTTATGCTTAATATTCAATGGTTGCAAGAATCTCGACAGAAACTAAATGAAAATTTAACAAAAAAACTCTAATCTTTCATGGCAAACATACTTCAGTTCCTTTTAAAAATGTATCCTCCTTTATATAATGAGTCAATCATTACTGTATGATTACTCTTTCTTAATTAACAACTAACTTATCTTCCCAAAGAACCCATCATGTGTTAATAGTGTCAAAATTTTCCAAGCCCATTTAAAATTTAATCCATCAAAATCTGGTTTCCGACTCCCAAGCACTTGCAAGACTTCCTCTCTGGCCCGTGCCTGCCAATCTGGACATCTGCTCAACAACACCAGAGTCCACAGAATCCACACTGATGTAGTTTCTGTACCAGCAAAATAGAATAGCTTGCATTCTTCAATGACTTCTTCGATACTCATTCCAAAGTCCTTGTTTCCGTGCAGTTCAATTTCTTTAAAATTCGATTCCAGCAATATGCCCAATAGATCCTCATTATCCGCGTTCCCTGCTTCCATTGCCTTCAATCTATTATCAATAATACCTCTAATTGAGGACCGAACATCCTTTTTTATTTCCTTCATTCTTCTGTTCCTCTTTGTTGGCAAAAATCTTTGAAATTGTTTTATGAAACACAAAACCAAAATGCATTCACAAAAAATAGAACTAATCAATTTGCATTTCCAATAGCTACATTTTCCAAATTCTTAGGAGAATTAAGTTACCTCCATCCTGGGATATAAACTGAGCGTGTAACTTCGAGAAAATGCTGAACTTGTTCCTGTTGAAGTTCAAAAATCTTTCTACCTTCTTCATAACTACTGCCAAAAGCTGTCCGAGAGATCACATCAGAAGTCAATTGCTGCAGGTGAGGCCATACATCTATCTCATGAGAGCCTTCAACTTGAACAACGTCTTCCCATTTACTCAGCATCTCACTACAGCTCAAGTAAAAAGCTGGAAGCATATGCTGTTCGAGAAAATAGTGAACGAGGGAAAATGTCAATAACACTAACACTTGAACAGAATAAGGAACACATATTCCATCACCATCTAGTAAACATATCTAAGAAATTATTCCACCAAACATAGTCCTCTCTGAATGCATAAAGAGTAGCATGGACTAAATGCCCTGTCCAAGCCAAGGAACTTACGCAAAGAGATAATATTGGGGTAGGGTTGGGATAAGATTTTTCAAGCCCATTTAAAATTAGAGAAACTTTTACAAATAGTCACTATAATAAATTTAATTATGCTCCATAACTATAGTTTGCATATTTATGAGTTGTAGCTACAATTTAAGCTATCTCGTTTGTATAATTCGCGGATTTGTATAAATTCACAGGTTTGTATAATTCGCGGGTACATTTGTATAATTCAATTATTTTTGTGTAAACTCGAAATAATGAATTTATACAATTACAAACATCAAAAGTGTAAACAGTTATACAAATTATATTATACAAAAGTTATACAAATTATATTATACAAATTCCAAATTATACAAATGTGCGAATTATACAAAACTAAAAAGCTGAGCTGCGTAATTATAGCTAAAAGTAGGCCGCGAATTGTAATTAAGGCAAACTATAGCTATGTTAAGTAATTAACTATTATATGTTTGCTTATACGCGTAATTTTCCTTAAAATTAAGGCTTATAAGCCCGGTCCATATAAGCCCTTGGCCCTTGAGGCTTGATCGGGGCAGAACCGAGGTTGGCCCATGGGCCAAAACTATTTGTTTAAGGGTAGCTTACAATAATCTCACTAGTATATAATCTAATTACTTAAATACACACTATGTTGTAATATTATGAATCTTACCATATTTTGGTACGTCCAGATACATGTATCTCGGAATATATGGACTCAAAATTAGGTTAATATGTTCTAGATACACTCTATCCAAGTAGAATCACATGTATCTAGGATACATAGATAAATCTTGCGCCCTTGCCTCCCTCCCATCTTACTTGTCAATCTTTTATCTCGCTCGCGTATCTGGTATGCGAGATACATGCTAATGACACTAGATTTTTTTGCTAGTGTTATTGAAACAACACCATTGTTTGCTATATTTGATTTGAAAATCTTCTCATTTTCTTGATGTTATAGAATTATAAGTTTGAAAACAAGAAAAATGAAAAAAAGAAAAAAAAGAAGGGCTAGCCCGCCCCAGCCCTCGGCCCTTCTAGGGTTGGATTGGGTTGAACATTTTCAAGCCCTTCGCCCTTCCAAATGAAGGGCCGGCCCGCCCTAGACCTTCAAATTACTTGGCCGGAGAGGCTTGGGCCGGATGGGGCTAAGCCAACTCTATAATTATTAAATAAATAAATTGTGCACTAGGCCCATTAACCATCAATTAAATTAATTATTTAGAATTATTCATTAATTAAATAGCCAAAGTTAAATTAATAGTTCAAAATTCTCATTAAAAATTTGATGGAAGGATCTTTTATGAAAAAAAGGCTCTCCTACTCAACAAGACCTAACAGATCGTTACAATTAATATGTACCAAATTTCATAATTAAAATTAAGTATTTTAACTTTTTGTAATTCAAATCATTCACATAAATTGAAATAAAAAATATATCTTTTATAAATTGTATTTTATTACTCTATCCATTGTTTTAACTTAAATGTAAATAGAGAATTTGAAGTTGAAGGACTAGTTTGAGGGGTATTTCAAGTGGTACAATAGCTGCCATTTATAAAAATTCAAAGTGCTTTCAACTTCAAATTTTCATTTTTTTGAACTTCTATTAAATATTGTCCAAATGGGAACAATCCACTTGTTTAATTTTGCTTTAGAGAAAAAAATTAGTATAATCTTTTTATATTAGTGGTCGTTTTTGGGCCACATAATTGTGGTTAGGGGTGTATATGATTGGGTTGATTTGAGTTTTTTAACTATTAAATTAAATTATTTATGTTAGATTTTTAAATTTATAAACAAACCAAACTACTAAAACTAGGATTTTTCAACTGTAGTTTTTTTTTTCCAGTTATTTCTGTAAAAACATATAATTAAGTTGTGCTCCAAATATTTCTTTAGTCATACCAAAATATAACTATCTAAGGTATTGCTTAAGAAAATATCACAAAATATGAGATGAGTGATGATACTAAAATTTTCAAACAAAAAATAATAAGGAATTTTCAACAACCATATGATATTTATATATTTTCTTTTTTGGATTCACAAGGTTGTCCCCATAAGCCTCACATCTAAAAAGTACTGTACTAAGATTATGAAGTTGTAAATGTTAATCACGTTGACAAAGACACTCTTAAAATTCAGACGAACTCAATAATTTTTATTTTTATTTTGTATTTGTATTAGGACATTTATTAAATATATATAAATATCTAATTGTAAATTTACTAAAAAAAAGATTATAAGTTTAATGATAAGTCTAAACTTAAAAATTTTAAATTCTAGTTCAACATACACGTTCGTCTAATATATGTAACCGGCATGTATTAATATTATTATTATTAGTTTATTTAAATAATAATATCAACTCAGGTTATTTATGTGTGATATAAAAATATATGAATGTATAATTTTAAATTTGGTGGTCAAGAACTCAAGATTATATATAATTCAATAGGTGCAATAGAGAAAGGAAATCACTCCTAGTTTCAACTTTCATCATCACTCATTATTTTTCTTTAAAAAAAGAACCTCATTATCAATTAGTATATATTATATAGAAAAAATTCACATGATTTATGAAAAAGAATCCATCCCGCTATGATATTTATATATATCAAAGATATATTAAATAGATAAATAATGTATGTATATGTTAAAGATATGTTAAATAGATAAATAAGCATATGTTCTCTTTGTATTATAACGTAAACCTTCTCATCGAACTACAGTACTAACATTACAATTGTTGGTAGAAGAGTTAAAATTTATGTTTAAATAATAAAAAAGTAAATATCTGAAAGAAGCTTAAGAAATTCAACCCGTTATCATTTTCTTCAACTAGATTAAAAAAGAATTCAAAATAGGATATGATATAACTATATCTCATCGTTGATATGATCTTAAATAGGAGAACATGAAGATTGATGATTAAGGTATACTACTATAGTCAAACATCTTATCCCTTCGCGGTGCTAGAGTAAGGTTCTAGTCTAAAGCACCTACCTTTTTATCCCTAATATTCTTTTATAATTTCTATATTGTTTTCCTCCATTTTTTCTTCTTCTTGCTCATTCTTTCTTTCGTTTTATCCCTTTCTCCCCCTCTTTTTGCTCTCTTTTCTTCCGTTTTTCCACTTCTCTTTGCTCTTTCTTTATTTTTTTTCTTCTAAATTATTTTTTCCTTTTTTATTTTTTCTTTATAGATTATTTGTGGTAAAGAAAAGATATAGTCATTATTATTTATATTGAAGTTAAATTAAAATATAAATTAATTTTTATTCGATTTATTTTAGAAATAAAAATTATAATAATTAGTATTTTATAATGTTTAACAGCTTTAAGGGTATTTCAGATATTTTGATAAAAAAGGCTTAGCAACACGTGTGTACCAAACACATGATATTAAATTGAATATTAAGATATATATTGTCTTTTGAAAATAAATTAATTAATAAACATATGTGCTTAAATAATATTATAAAAAATAATTGATTTGTATTTTTCAATTCAGTATGTTTTAATTAAAGTAATTATAAAAACTAAAAGTACATAATCTCTATGCATGAAATGCATGTTTGAATAAAAGATTAATATTATAAATACAATGTCATAAAATTATAAAAAATCTGACAAAAAGATAATCTATCAAGTCTAACTTAATAAAATATCTTGCAATGTAAAATATCAAGTCAATACTCCTTAAAACAAATGAAATTGAAAATATTGTTAGAATATGCACAACGGAAGCTATATTCAGTATCACAAATCATACATATAGACTAAACAATATAACATAAACGAATTTAGAAGAACACTAACCTGTTGAAACTTCTACAAAAGTCGTCCAGATGCCAAGGATCCAGAGCTATGATCTTCTCCTATTTCCTGATTGACTGTTACTACCAAGTTACTTGTGTAGGCAAGTATTACTTGTATTTCAAAGATGATTTCTTTCATGCCACATCCAGCCTATTTATCTAGTTTTCCAACTCAAGAATGAATAGGAAAAATGTCCAAATAAATTTCAGGTTTAATTAGCAATCAAGAGGATCATGAGAATAAATTGAGATAAAAACATTTTCATCCATTAAAGGCCAAACGTTTTTGTAATAAGAACAAAAACGTTTTCATCCATTTAAGGCCAAACGTTTTTGTAATAAGAACAAAAACGTTTTCATCCATTTAAGGCCAAACGTTTTTGTAATAAGAACAAAAATGTTTTCATCCATTTAAGGCCAAACGTTTTTGTCACTAACTCAATCTTTAATTCTCAAATAATTCATCCTTTAAAGAAGATCAACAATAAAATTAATTTGTCCTTCTTTTCAAACTTGGTCAATTAATCAGGCATAGTAGGGACCGTAGATATATTTAATAGAGGCTTCCAACTACGATAATTATTCTCAAATGAACGAATTAACCATATCGCAATAAATTACAAAGTATTCCACTAAAATTCTGTAATTGCACTCCTCGATTTAATTTCGAAATCTACCACTACATCTTATTTAACCCCCCGTGTTAGAATTACCGACACCAATCAATTAAATCAAAATTATCTGAAAATTTAATTCATTGACTAAATTAATCCTTTATTATATTTACTTAACTTATTTCACGTGACGGATCTAAAATCCACCTGCAGGGTTTTCACGTGAAAACTTATAAGTAATCATAAAGGGGTGTCTTCAACTCGGGTCCGAGACACGGTTCTATCAACTAATTATTATTTCACTAATGTAATTTGTCATTATCTAATCTATTAGGAATTTATTGACTCATCAAAAAGTCTCACCTTTTAATAGATTAAAACAATAAAATAAATTACATAGATCATAATAATTATATCAAGATTGAGAGTATAAGTACATGTAGTGGACTAGAGAATTTATTTATAAATATTCAGAACATAAACAAATGTCTCTAATTGGTCCGTTCAATACATACAAAATGTACTAGCACAAAAAGTTGAATTTAACCATTCTCATAATTAAGATCAAATTATATTTAATCTTGTGCTACGATCATCAAGATGTTCGTCTTACTTCATCTTTGATCGTGAACATAAATTTATAACGTATATGCACCAACAATTTTAATCTTCCGTGTATGAGTTAAAATACTCCATACACAAAATTGTCTACTATATAAGCAATGGACACACATATATACATAATGATCTACTTAAACAAAAATTTATTATATTAAATAAACAACATAAAAATCTTTACAAGGGATTAAATAAAAAATACTATAACACAATTACATGGTTAATAGTATATCCCAACACAATGTTTGTCCTTGAACGAGTTCTAAATTTCGCACGTGTGATAGATACATTATATAAAGAGGAAGATGGATACACCAATGCCAAAGGCAAACTTAAAAATATGATTAACTCGATACTGACTGAATCTGTCAAAATATAAATATAATGATGAAATTGCACCTTCATCAATCAAATATTAAGAGCAAAATAAGGCATATACATTAGATTCAAGACATTTAATATGCCATTCATAATATATGAGCTGTTAATTCATGGGGAGTGTTTGAAATAAACAATAGTTGTTTTTAATTTACTAAGCAAAAGTGTGGTAGGTTTGTCTTTTTTCTGTCATGTTCATTTTTAAAACATATACAACACTTGAGTTGTATTAAATCCTGTTTTATTTCATTTCCAGCTTGTTTGGATGATTATTAATTATCATCACTGTAAAATGCATCGTAATCGTATTGTATTTGTATTGTATTGTGGTCATAATAAAGTTTGAATAAATTGTATCTTTGTTACGGTTATATAAATTTTTTTTTATTTAGTTGGATTCATGTATTGTACCGTATGATAATTATTTAATTTACTAAAAATCCCATCGTTGTTGTAAATATTAGATTATGTAATAGGGTACAATAAAACTAAACAACAATTACAAAAAAAGTCAACTAGATGCACTGATTACGACTCGTCAACATTTTAAGTTATTAATTCATACCACTCCTAATGAAATTAATCATAAAACTAAATTCGTTCACTAACGATGATATTTTTGAAGAATGAAAAAGTCTCACAGTGATGGTTTGGACAATCCTATTCTTTTGGGCTCGCTTTAGAGGTGTGACTTAAGCCCAAAGCCTAATTTTACATGATATAAAAGAAGGACCTATCTCATCCAATATTATATTTCCAAATTAAATTATCCATGCTTCAGGTGTTCAGATAACTCACGTCTCCATAAAACGATGTAGCCACCATAGGTAGAAAAGGGTCATCCTTTTTAGATGAACCCTTTTCACAATAGACTAGTGGATACACTAAGTAGTTCAGGTCTTATACATGTGGCAAGGTATAGGATGCGCTGGTAGCGTGAGGAAGATCATTATATCATCACTATAGCTCTTAAGTGATGGTTTTTGGTAAGAGAATCTCCCACAGAAGTTATTGTGTTTTTATATACATCAGTTTATTGAATTTTTACATACATTTCAGAGTTATGTTGTATCCTTGTATATACAAAGAGTTGACATCACGTTTTTAAACAACTTTTCTTTATATTGCACTTATTTTAAACTGTTTTATATTGAAATGAGTTCAATTAAGTATTCATGGGTTAAGAAGAGCCAAGGTAAGTGTTTGTTTTAGATTCCCTTTCAAGCCTATGCTGTTTTAGCATTCCAACTCGCATACTCATACATTCAATGTACTGATGCCAGTTGGCCTGCATTTTCTTATGATGCAGACAAAGGTAACTAGGATCGGCATTCCAGCGCACCGTTGATCCAGTGAGCAGTTCAGAGTCAGTCGGTGATCCTCCTTGCATTCCGGAGGATCTATTTTCATTGCTTTCTAGTTATTTCATTGGTATGTTGTAAGGTTGTCCCAGCATCCATCTCAGTTGTTTTAGAGGCTTCATAGACAGTCATATGTTAGTCCTTTGAGTCTTTTCATTAGCATTTCTTATTGTTAAGACTTGGGTTGCCACTTTTGGCCAAGTTGAATGTTTAACCTTTAAACATTCTTAGTTATTTTACTATTCAGTTCAGTTAAGTGTTGTTGATCATTATAAGTATGAATATTGTCTTCTGCTAAGTTAAGTAAGTCAGGCCAAGGGTTCGCTTGGGGACCAACAATGGTCTTCGAGTGCCAAGCATGTCCAGGGTGTAGGCTCGGGGTGTGATAGTAGCTAGGGTCATCATAGGCGCTTCGTTGATACCACTTGCAATTCGAGTTAACTATGGTGAGCTTCCTTGCTTCCGGAGGATTCCATTTACTTTTCTGTTTAGTCAGGATATCGTGGGTCTTGTCCCGACTTCCATCTTTTTCACTTAGAGGCTTCATAGATACACAATAAAGGTTGAGAAGTATGTTTCATTTATTTTTAAAAATGTTTTAAAGACTTGAGTTGCCTATTTCTGGCGAGTTGATTAAACTATTTTATTCGGAGTTAAAGATTTTGTAATTGAGTTCAATGAATTTTATTCAATTTTAAGTTTTTTATGCTTGAGTTAGTCTTCCACTTCTAGTCAGCCAGGATGAGGGTTAGCTTGGGGACCAACAATGGTTCTCGAGTGTCGGCCACGTCCAGGGTGTAGGCTCGGGTAGTGACATACTGCTTGCTTCTACACATATGTAGGTTTTGAGCACGAACCTGTGTGATCATTCTTCTTCATCTTTCTCTGAGGCTTTCAGAAGATTTTGAGTGGTAGTTGTTTGTCATTCCGGTGGGCCCTCTTGTTCCTTATTTTATGCTTTGTTTTATTCTATTTGAGAAACAAAAACATTGAGACTTATATTTATTTTTTAATTTTGTTTTCATCACAAGAGACTTGTACACGTGACAACCAGAATTTGAAGGTGTTTTTGTTATTGGCTAAGTTTTCCCCACTTAATTCACCCGATATGAATTTACGTGTAAATAAAAAATGGTTCGGGCCTTAACTTAGAAATTTTCAGAATGTTACATGAATACAAATGATGTAAATTTTTTAAATACAAGTGATACAAGAGCGAAGGAATATTAATACAAAAGTTTTTAATACAAGTGATACAAGAGAGATAGAATACAAATGATATGTTTCATTCCCAAAAATCACTTACTCTTCATCAATCCTAAAATTTACACAATAATGGTAATTAATGGGTTTAATTAACGTAAAGATGCTACATTTGAGGAATCAAGTGAGTAAGTGCATGCATTTATAGACTTAGATAAATTGAAGAGAGAAAAATGCAGCACGTTGCTATATTTGAGCACCTAAAGACACCTAAAATTTCTTGTTGACAAAATTAAATCACGTGTTCTTAGACATTATTGAAAAATACCTATGTAAAAAATTCTTAAACACCATTGATAGCCATAGAGAAAAAAAACTATGTATAAAGTCTTAAACAACATTGATAGCGCCCCATAGGGAAACTAAATTCTATACATGTTGAGAAAAATGGATCAGTTAGCTTGTACAACCACTGAAAAATATATATCCTACTCTATAAAGTTGACAATTAACAATTGATATTTTCTAACTAACTACACGTATATATCCATATCCCTAACAACTTCTACCAAAATATCTAGCTAAGGTAATGTCCAATCTGCCCTCAACATCTGCTTCAACTTATTCCTGTTTTATCATTCCAACTTAAGCCTACCATAAATACAATTTTTTTGCGGCAATAAATATGAATATTAACAAAAGTGAGGGCAACCATCTTTTAAGAAAATTTCCATATTTCTCGAGGGGTTCTAACCTCCAGATTACGTAAGTCTTTGGTTCAATTTCACAGGATCACAATTCAAACAATTGTTTTTCTTTGGAATCTATCTTTCTTGTTGATTTGCAGTAGTTGATGTGTTTTTAATTATAGTTAGCTAATATTTAAGAAAATTAGATTTTGATTATAAATTAAACACGTGGATAGGTGTCACTCATTGAAAGGTGCACTAGGGGAAATGGAGGGGATCTCACTGGAGAAAAACCAAGTTCAACCTAAGCCTATAAAAGAAATATTTAATGCTAAAGTATTGTAAAAATGTACGGGGAGGGGAGGGGTTAAAAATTACATGTCTACACTATATAGTGTAAAACTTTTATCTTTCTTGTTGATTTGCAGGAGTTAGTCATGTTTTTAATCATAGTTAGACTAATATTTAAGGAAATTAAATTTAAATTATTAATAATTGAACAAGTGGATAGGTGTTACTCGGGAGAGTTGGCAAAATAGTCACTCTCAAGACTTAATTGGACATTAAGTCACAAGTCTTGAAAACTTTGTGGTATACCCATTAAATTAATTATGACATCACCCATGTGACCTACTTGGGACATACAAAAGCATCTTCTAAGTTTTGATACATACACTTTAGTCCCCCTTCTTTTCAAACAGATATGAAATAATACGTGTATTTTCATTTTTTAAAATTATATTTGAAAAAGAAAAACTCTCAAACAAGAAATCAAAATAGGAGCTCGTTTTCATAATTTTGTTTATACAATGTTATGTTCAAATATTTTTTACATGTAATGGTATATATATGTGTGATGATACTTTGTGAAAACCTAGGTCTTTGAATTTTTTTTAAAAAAAGTTGGTACAAAGAATATATTACTTGGTGATTAGAGTTCTTCCTTTTAATTACCAAGATTAAATAGTAATGAAGTATTAAGTTTATGTGTTGGCTTAGACCTTCCTCCCTATCAGATGAATTTAATACAAGTCACTATGTATTTGATCGCTCGTTTGATAATTTGTATTAACTCTCCTAAACTGAGTAGTATATGATTGGATCAATGTAACTAGAGTTCTGATTTTTACTTGACATTAATTAATAGTAGACTCTCCATCTGAATTAGGTCTGTATACATTTATGGAGTGAATCATCGGTCATTGTATATGTATATTGTATGAATAGTTCTCCAATCCCATAAATTGGTTTTTCAAGATGCATGAATGTATATGTATGTGATGAGTTTGAATATAACTATTGAATTTTTATATGACTGCTTGTTTGATTTGATCTATTGTAACTATTATTTTTATTCTCAGATTCAACATGTCTCCTTTTAATCCCCTTAGTACTATTTTGGATCATAACAAACTTGAGGGTCCTAACTATATGTTGATTGGAGGAGAAATCATGACTTCGTGTTAATTGATGAAGAGTATAAGCTTGTACTCTATGAGGAATGTCTATTGAAACAAGATGAAAAGTCTAGTGATGAGGATAAGGTAGCTTATCAGAAATGACGCAAAACTGATGAGATGGCGCGGTGTTCCATTATGGCTTCAATGTTAAATGTGCTGCAACATCATCCATCATCAAGTTTTGAAATTTTGGAAACTCTCAAACAATGGTTTGGTGACTAGGGTCGATAAGATAAGTAGACTGCCATGAGATCTCTCATGAACACTAACATGGTTGAAGACACTCCTGTTAGAGACCATGTTCTGAAGATGATAGGTCTTCTGAATGACCTAGAGGTCTTGAGGGATGAAATTGACAACGACTCCCAAGCTGAGATGATATTGTAGTCTCTACTTGACAGTTTTCAACAGTTTTGCCTAAATTATAATGTGAATAAGATGAATCTATGTTTGGCACAATTGTTGAATGAGCTGCAAGCGGTAGAGACAATTGTCAAAAAATCGACATCATCTATGACACTGTATGTTGAGAAAGGTTCTACTTCTAAATCGCAAGGTGGACAGAAGAAGAAAAAGGCTCACAAAACTAAGGCAATTTAACCTCCAACTGGGGGCATGAAAAAACCTAAGTGCAAGTATTTTCATTGCAAGATGCCAAACCATTAGAAGGCGCATTGTCCAGTTTTCTTAGCCAAGAAGAAAAACAATCCAGGTAACTCACTTTCACTCTTCGTTGAAACATATTTAGAGGTTGTTTCTACTAATTCATGGTATGTAGCCTCAGGATCCACTGATCATATCTGCACTACTTTGCAGGGGTTTCAAGAAACTTGCAAGCTGATTAGAGGTGAAGTTAGCATTTTTCATGCGGATGGTTCAACAACTCTACTTTTAGCAATAGAAAATATCTCCTTTTTTTTTGTTTGATAGTGGTAGAGTTTTAATTTTAAACCCGACCGGTAGATTTATGATTCTGGTTCATGAAATAAGTTAAGTATTGCTCTAAAAGAAACTAATCACTGAATCAAATTCGTCAGTAATTTAGTTTATTGATTAGTACCTGTAATCTTGACATGGGGAATTACATAAGTGTTTAATGGGGAATTTCGATACAAATAGAGGAGTGTAATTACGAATTTCTAGTGGAATGATTTGTAATTTATTATGGTAAGAATAATTCAAATTAATTATTTGAAATTATTTCCACAATAGGAAGCCTCGGTAATTAATTATGTGGTACTTTAGTCAATAAAATATCTTGCAATGTAAAATATCGAGTCAATACTCCTTAAAACAAATGAAATTGAAAATATAACATAAGTTCTAAATTCAAAACAAAAAAATTTAACATAATACTCTTATGTCAAATTTCAACATAACATACATAAATATGATTTAGATGAAAAGGAGGACGTAAGTCCATAACTTTATTTAACAATGAATTTCTACTTTAATTTAAAAATTAAAATATTTTTTTAGATAATATGAAAAATTGCATGGAATCACATGAAGTAAAGGTTGAGAATAAGAAGGAAATGAAATATAAATAATATTAAATCAAATCAAAGACATAAAAACTTGTTTAGAATTTTCTAGTGTTTATATTGGTCAGAGACAAAGTTTGTTAGAATTTTCTATTGTTTATTATTTATATTTATACTGGCCAGGGAGATTTATTTTAGGAAAAAGAATCAGATATACTTATTCATTTTGTGATTAAGAATTGATATTATATTATTTCGTCAATAAGGTGATTTATATATATATTCTCATTATCTAACCAATAGAGTATACATATTTGGGTTTTTTCATTAATGAATTCATATTCACTGAATTAAAATTATTTGATTTTATTTTTAATTTAAATATTGCCAACTATTAAATATAAAATTTCCACCCATTAATTTTTAACACTCCAAAGTCCAAACCCACTCAACTAAAAAACACTCAGTCCCTACTCATTTATTCCATCATCGGCTTAATTTTATTCAATTCTATCGTAAAATGTTTGTTTTTTCTTCAAAATTTCTAACTTATTCTTGATTTAAATAGAGGAGAACAACAGTTTTGATACCTTAATCTTGAAACGTCAAAGGGTAAATGTAGCCAACAAGCAAAATGATATAAAGGTTAAATTAGAAGTGCCCGATGGCGAAAGGTTTTCAATTGATTCAACAAAAATATAGAATTCTAAAATGCAGCCGATCACATTCACAATGACGGAATAAAAAAGGGATTGAGTTTTTTTTTTTTTTTTTTTTTTGAAAATTGAGTTGGGTCTGAAGGGGTAAATATTAATGGGTGCGAGTTATTTCCAATGTCGTTATGAAAATATTCAAATTAAAAGAAAAGTTGAATGATTTTTTTTTAACTCAATGAATAAGTTGTGAACGAAAAGAGCAAAAATGTTTTTATTGAAAGTATTAATTTATTTTTTTAATTCAAATATGATTTTTATCATCCCGTTTGTTGAACTGTTTCATGGTTGAAAGCGGAGATTTTTCTATTTTATCCTTGAGAATTATTAGTCTTGAAAGTATACATTTGACCGACATAGGAAAACTAAATGATTAATATAATTCATGTTCACTGTTTAATTAATTAATTAAAATAAATTTTATAGAAAACTTGACTTCAAGAGAATACTAAAGTTAGAATGGTAAACTTACATAAGGTACGTGAAATCTAAAATGGTAACACTAATTGAGGTACTCATGTATTTACTTTGAAAAGAATCAATTCATGTTGACATTCAATTTTTGCCCGATTCATAATTTAAGTAATCTTCAAACTTTGTCAATTTCAAATAAGTTAAAACAATTATTTTTTACAAAAAGTCAAAAATATTTTCAGAGCAATTTTGCCATTTTGTAATAAACAATATAAGGTGTTTATATATATGGTATATATATTTTATAATATTCTGAATATGTTTTCTATATTTAAGCATGAATTTAAGTTAAAGTGTTGTGTTTTTTTCTTTATTTAAATCAGTTAATTCATAACTTAATTGATATACTTAAATTATTTATTTCAAATTAATTAATTTACATTATTAAATTAAGAAGCTTTTAAATTAATTGGATGCATAAATTATTCTTGTCCCAATTCTATCAAATTCAAACCTTCCAAGAACAAATCGTCTTCAATTATTTTTTATAGTAATTGTTGATAAGTTTGATATTTATAATAATGAAGGATACTTTAGTCAATTTAATGATTATTGCACGATACAATCAACCAAATGTGCTATTAAACCAAAACAAACGATACAATTTATTTAAAGTATATAATTATAAAATAATGTAATACAATACAATACAATACAATATAATATGCATCACATATAAATAAAAGATCTTCAATTTATTGTATGGCTGATTTTGCTCCAATTCCTTGATGGTGTAATTTCATAATGATTTTCATATTTTGATAGATTCAACTAGTAACAAGCTAATCATATTTTTTAGTTTGCCTTTGGAGTTTGTATATGCATCTTCTTCTTTGTATAACATGTCCATCACACGTGCAAAATTTAAAACTCGTTCAAGGACAAATATTGGCACTTTAGTAGGACGGAGAAGTTCTTTGTTTACATCCTTCCATCCATTGATGACTTCTTTATGGTACTTCATGTATGCCTCTTGCTTTGAAGCTCCATATTCTTTCATGTAGCATTCAATAATTGAAGCTACATGTCCTCTTTCTTGTTCAGCCTACATAAAATAAATATCAACATCTTCAGTATAACTAAACTACTATAGTTTTAGCATTTCCTTTTATCATATTGTAAGATTCTTAGTTAATTCTTAAGTCAATTTAATATAAATCCACTATATACAATTTATTCCATCTGTATGCTTATGGAGGTATATTTGAAGCAAATCCGAACTGTTCTATATATTTTGTTTTTCGTGCTATTAAGAATTTACTACGTATATGGATTATAAGATGGAGAAATTGAGATAAATAGCCATTCAAGAAAATTGTAGCTAACAAATACATGTGTTTTGTATATTAATATATAATATATATTGTTGATACATATACAATCCCCTATTACATGTCATATTTCACTTTTTGAATGTCAATTTGAGTAATCTTAAAGAGTTAAAGAGTGAATTGTATTAATTTAATATTTTAAAATTATAATTTAAATATTCAAAAAACTACATTAAAGTACTTCAAGATACCATTTTCCTCATATTAATATGGTCAAAAAATATATCTCAAAATATTGATAAAAAATTAATACAATTTAAATCTCAAAAAATAAAACATGACAAATTTAATGAAACGAAGGGAGTATTTTTATTATTTTTTTCAATCGGCTAAATGTCTAATTTGCCCTTGAGAAGTTATACTTACTTCATGTCCAATAATATCGTCCATTGCTCTACAAATCATTGAGGATGCTCGTACAATCAAAGGCTCATTCATTAACCATTCATAAGTCTGTTTGGGTATAAATTCCTCCATACCAACCAAGGAAGAAGCGGTTGCCATAAGACAGCCAGAGCTTACAAGTGCATTCTCCAAGTGCTCTTCACATTTTGGAATACAGCCACCATCTAACCATTGGGCTTCCTTAAAATAGGCACTCACCAAATTCTTCATCTAAAAAGAATTAATTAGAAGTATTGTTAGCTAGATAATAATTAAGTCGCAAAAGTATTCATTTATTTTCTTGAATTATACATAGGGGTGGGGAATGAGAAGTGGTTAAAGGGAATTCATTACAACGTGGAAAAATTCAGACAGCCATCCAATTGGACTACTAAAATTCCGCATATTACTTAACTGACATATTTATGTGGTTGGTTAAGCAATAATATTACCTCTTGTTTTGCATAGTATACACGGTCTGATTTACATTCTTTGGCCAATACTTGTTCCATTTCACTATAAACGTCTAGAAGAGCTTCATAAGCAGGTCTTAGATATGGCTAGATTGAATCGATTGCAGTGATATCCCATCTGAAAATTACAAACAAATCGATTTAATTTATGTCTTGTACATTAATTTCACAATAACAACATAAATACATGTTTAATTTTTCATATTCATTAATGAGGGATTGTAAAATAAGAAAGTTAATTTACTTATAAAGTTTGTGTTTTATACCTTTGGATTGCATCGGTGAAAGATGCAAGTTCATCAAGTGTTCCATAAGCATCATATGTATCATCAATAATAGAGCTCATCTTTAGTACTTTAGTCATCATTGTTCTAGCACGATTATATTTAGGCTCAAAATACATTCCTAGTATCCAAAAGTAACACTCAACCAATCTGTCTCTTACATGTGACAATTTGTTTGCAAAATCCAAATCTTTCCACCACCTATATCATAAGATCGACGATTTAAATAATATATAATTGTATCATATATGAAGTAAGTACATACATAGATCAAATTATATAGATATCTTTATACCTTGTAAGCTCACTAAGCTCTCTTTGGTGCATCTTTTGTAGCATGTTGAAATCCAATTTTGCAAATTTCAAAAGAAAATTGTCGTGTGCATCATTGTTTTCATAGGTGGATATGTATTTCCTAGCTCCCATCCTTGCTGCAGTCTTGTGAGTAGGTTGGCTTAAGGTTTCAGTAATTTGAACCTTAATCGAGTCATTGTTCGAGTTGGAGAGCATAGATTCGAGATGAGTGATAGTAAAGATAAGAGCTTCTTCAAGAATTTCCTCCCCGCGTACTCTCAGATGTACTACTTCATGTAGACTCAATAATCCTTGAACATCATCAGTAAGGTTTTCTTTGAATTTTCCATCATGATCTATGAATTTCTTGAAGACATCTACAGATTAATTAATATCGTCTTTTGATGTTAGCAGATATAAAGAAATTTAATTTGTTACAAACCGTAACTAGACATAAACCTTCGTAAGAGTTTTTTGCTGCCAAAATTATTTACTCTGGTATTCTTTCCGTTCCAATTTATGTGATATAATAATTTGATTCAGCACAGAATTTAAGAAAGAAAAGAAGATTTGAAAAACGTGTACATGTGATAGTATTTGTGTGGCAGTAAAACTTTTGAAACATGCGACTTTAAACATGCCATAATATTTAATTTGTATTGTTATAAAAACTTAAATGCAAATTGTTGTTCAACATGCCATAACATTATATACCAAGCTAATTAGAAATTGATTTTTATTGTGACTTAACAAATGTAAAGATAGAGCACATTTACCAGAAGAGATGTAATGTCCTTGTTGCCTTAGCAGTCGAAAACGAAGAGCAACAACGTAAAGGTTGTCATCATTATTCTCACTCTGTAGTTGAGAATCAAAAATATTTTGAATGGATGTTTCGATTTCATTATGGAAATGATATGCTACTCCCAATCGTTGGATTGTGTCTATCAACACAAGTTTTTGAGTGCTATTATCACAGGTTTCCATCAAAATTTTCCTGAATATTTCTTTTAACTCATCAACTTCAAGTTTCTCTTGGGTACTTATTTCCTGCAGGACATCCAAAATCAGTAAATGTCTTGCAGCATACTATATTAATTAATCGATTAAATATTATGTACGTTAAGTTTAGACAAAATAGTAAAAAAAAAGGTATAACATGCAAAATTAATTAGCAACAATATAATAAGGAGATTTTAAAGAAATAGTATGTGTTAACTCACAGGAGTATAAGAAAGGAAATGATATCCCCAAACAGTTGAGTGAAAATTAGCTAAGCGACGAGACTTATTATTAGGAGAAGTAGTAGCCATTGCTTCACTCTACTCTTTTTTTCTTATCGAGATTTGTGGCTTTAAGTTGTGCTAATAGGATCACCTATTTATAATGTACGTACTAGTTACTACCACTTATTCTAGTACATTATACATATCAATCAATGCTTAGAGTCATCTGTCTTTTTCTTTTAAATGACATGATATAAACATTGCAAAACATTAGTTAATAAGAATTTAAAGAAAAATTAGTGGATTCTTGAACATGATGAACTGTTATTATTTATGTTGTTTCGAAGAAATTTTCATTAGAATGATATTAAAGAGGAGTTTTTTTTATTTATTGAAATTGAAAAGGATGGTTAATTATGCAACAATTACAATAACATATCTGATATCATCTCATATAAGTGGAATTTGAGAAGGATAGGATGTATGCAGGCCTTATTTGTATCTTTGTCTGATAGAGAGGATGTTTACGATAGATCCTCGAATCAAGAAATCGTTCTTCAAAACATGGTTTGAAAGTATTGTAACAGTAAAAAGATATGATGAGAATTATATTTAAGAAACAAAAATATCGACAGTCAAAATATTAAAGATAATCAAAGTAAAAGAAATAACCATAGTTATAAAATTAAAGAAAAAGTAAATGCTAGCATAATACTAACAGGGAATAATGGTAAGGGGATATATAGGGGGTCTAGATTAGAACCTTACTCTACCACTAGCAAGAGATACAACGTTTGACAATATACAAACAATATACGAGTTCGAAGCTAAAAGGGCAACTTTTTTCTTTCAAAAAGCTAAAACAGCACATCAAAAAAAAAATTAACCAAAAAGGCAAAATCGCTCCGTCAGGAGTGATTTTCTTCTGAAAAAATTGACGTTGTCCGTTAAAAAAAAAAAAAAATCGCTGCCTTAGCAGCTTTCTCCTTAAAAAAAAAAATCTTTTTTTCTTCAAAATCGCTGCGATTTTGGTTAACAATAGGCATGAATAGGCATTTTTATATTATTAATAATTAACAATAGGCTCATATATGCATTTTTATATTATTAATAATTAACAATAGACATGAATAGGCATGAAAATAATAGTACTAGGCATGAAAAACGCTGCCCCTGCAGCGATGTTTTTGGACAAAGCAACGATTTTCAATAAAAAAAATTAAAAGAAAAAAAGTTTTTGGACAATTTTTAGTCATTGTGTTAGAGGGAAATCGCTTTGTCAGGAGCGATTTTGCCCTTTTGATTTTAAAAAAAATTAATGTGCCATTTTGAAATTTTTGACAATTTTTTTTACCTTTTGGCTCCGAACTCAACAATATACTCTAATCATCGATCTCCATACTCTCCTATCTAATGTCATATAGCAATGTGATATAATTGTGTTATATCCTATCTAATCGTCTTTTCCTAATGAGATGTAATTGTGTTACGAGACTCATTAGGAGAAGCAGCAGCCATTGCTTCACTATACTATTTGTTTCTTATTGAAATTTGTGCCTTTTAATTAGAGTCCGGAGTCAAAAGGGCAAAATAATTTGCCAAAAATTCCAAAAGGGGACATCATATTTTATTTAAACCAAAAGGGCAAAATCGCTATTGGCGAAGCAATCTCCCTCTGACACATACTGACGCCGTTTACTCTGTTAGAACTAAAAATTGCTGCCACGGTAGCAATTTTGTCCAAAATTTTTTCCACTAAAATCGTTGGCATAGCAGCGATTATTTAACTCCAATTTCTTTTCCTCCAACTAATATCACTGCTATGACAACATTTTCGTAGAAAAAAAATTTACAAAAAAAAATCATGAAAATAGCTGCTTTGGCAGATTTTTATTGAAAGTTTTTTTTTAAATCGCTGCTTTGGCAGCGTTTCTCTTCAGAAAAGAAAAAAAATTAAAAGTTTTGCTTAAAGTTTTTTCATAAAAACGCAATTTTAAAAAAAATACAAAAAATAAGAAAAGATTTTCAATTTTTTTTTAAGGAGCAGCGATTTTCCAGAAAAAAATAGAATTATTTTCAAGAGAAACGCTGCCAAGGCAGCGATTTCAAAAGAATTTTTTCTTAAAAAAAATGCCAAAGCAGCGATTTTCATGAAAAAGTATTTATTTTATTTTTCTATGAAAATGCTGCCATGGTAGTGATATTAGTTGGAGGAAAACAAAATTAGAGTTAAATAATCGCTGTTGTGCCAGCGATTTTAGTGAAAGAAAAGAAAAAAAAATTGGACAAAATCGCTGCTAGGGCAGCAATTTTTATTTTTAACGGAGTTAATATGTGTCAGAATGAAATTGCTCCGGCAGGAGAGATTTTGGCTTTTTGGTTTAAAAAAAATATGATGTACTCTTTTGAAATTTTTGGCAATTTTTTTTACCCTTTTGGCTCCGATCAAACTCTTTTTAATCAAGTTGTGCTAATAGGCTTTGATGCCCTTTGTATAGGTTGGGTTGCTGGATACGGGATCCTCTGTCACACCCCGAGCCTATACCCTGGAGGTGGCCGGCACTTGAAAACCATTGCTGGCCCCAAGCGAACCCTTGGTCTGGCTTCTGAACTCAGCAGAAACCTAACTCAACTGAATAACTCCATGCAATGCAAGGACATAAAACAACTTAAATGATACAAATCTGGCGAAAAAGGTAACTCGAGTCCTAAAATAACATATTTACATATACATAGATGAGAGACTCAATACTAACTGACTGACTGTCTATGAAGCCTCTATAATACTGAGATGGATGTTGGGACAGACCCCGCAACATCCTAACAAAACAAAACTAGAAACACAAAATAACAGAGTCCTCCGGAATGCAAGGAGGCTCACTACTGACTCTGAAATGCTCAACTGGATCAACGGCGTGTCGGGTGCTGATCCTGGGTACCTGCGCCTGCATCGTCATAAGATGCAGGACAACTGGCACCAGTACATTGAATGTACGAGTATGCAAGCTGGAAAGCTAAGCAACATAGGCTAGAAGGAAATCTGGAAGAAACTGAATAACTTGCCTGGCTCAACTCAACTCAATCCTGACTGACTCATTTCAATATAATGAATTTAAAACAAGTGCAATATAAAGAAAAGCTGTTTAAAACCTGGTATAAACTCTGTGTGTATACAAAGATACACTAAGCCTGAGATGTATATAGAAATACAAATGAACTGATGTATATAAAAATACAATAACTGTTGTGGGAGTTTCTCTAACCGACAATCATCACATAAGAGCTGTAATGATGATACAAAGATTGACCTCACGCTGCCAGAACATCCTATACCCGACCAAACGTATAAGACTTGAACTGCCTAATGGATCCACTGGTCTATCTGGAAAAGGATTCATCTAAAAAGTATGTTCCTTTTCTAGCCATGGTGGCTAACATGGTTCTATGGGGGCTGTGGGTTCCTTGAACGCTCCCCCAACTCGGTGCTCGATACTACTCCAAAAAATGTACTGACTTTTATGTTTTAAAACATATTCCTTCCTGCTGATTTGAGATAATTACTCAAAAACTTAGCTCAAAGGCTATCTTGGAAATCTCAGTTTCCTCTTTTGCTTCATTTAGAAAGTGATAACTCTTTTTCTGAAAAACTAGCCCGAAGGCTCTTTGGAAATCTCAGTCTCCAAAGCTTGTTTAAATGTGAAAACATTTATAAACTTCTTTGGGAATGCATAGTCCCCATATACTTCTTTGAAGAAAAGAACTTCAAACCTTAGCTTTTCTTTTAAAACAACCTCTTTCTTTAGTTTGAGATAATTACTCAATGCTTAGCCCAAAGGCTCTTTTGGAATCGATGTTCCCTTTTCTTGCTCAAATGTGTAAAAACATTTATAAACTCTTAAGGAATACTTAGTTCCCTTATAACTTTTGAGAAATGAACTCAACTTTATACTCTTGACTCAACTTGAAACTCGATACTCTTTGTTTGACCTGAAACTCTATACTCTTTGCTTGATTGGAAACTTGAGCCTAAAAATGAAGTTAAAACGTTCATTAAAGACTCTTGCTTGACTTACTTCTTAACTTCTAAGCTTGGCTCTAACTTCACTTAACTTCTAACTAACTCTCCTTGAATTGGGATTATGAATTCAAGGTGTTTGATCACATGTTATGGACGAGTTCTTGACGTTTAAACGTACCTTGGGGGTGTTGGAAACAACTATGAAACATAGGTACAATACCTAGGAACATGTATGAGAAAGCGGGGAAGGAATGAGAAGACTTGGCGCTCTTGGCGATCTGAGAGGAGCGGAGCGCCAAACCTCAAAGTTTAGAAGGATCTGGTTGGGGCTCTGGTAGGGGCAACGCCCCAAGGGCTGGACCTCAGAGTCCCTCTTGGGGAGCGCTGGTTGGCGCGACGCCCCAACCCTTTTCCCCGAAAACTTGACTTTTCTCCTTCATTTTTCCAACTCTAAACCTCCCTTACCTTCAATGGTTTCAACCCCAAACACTAAGGATCATAAAATCCCTCAACATACACTAGATTCAACTCAAAAACACCATCGGAAACATACACCAAACAAACAAGAACTACAACACAACACAACTACAACTTCAACAATTCCAACCAACAACTTCAACAAACATATTCAATCTTTTCTCGAAATTAAACGAGCTTGGCGTGTAGGGGAAAGAACCAACCTAACACTATGAACTCACATACCTTAATAGGGATCACCCCCGACGATATCCACGACGATCTCTACGAAGGTGCTTCTTCTTCTCCTTCTCCTTCTCCTCTTCTTTCTCTCTTCACTCACAACCCTAACTCTCACTTTAAAAAGGAAAAACTGATTTAAAATCAGTCTAATACCTTAATATATATCCAAAAGAAAAGGCTAGGAAAAAGACCAAAATGCCCTCAAAATTTCCGGACGGATTCCCTGCCAACTGCCCAACTTTCAAAAGGTATAACTCGCTCATACGAACTCGAAATCAAGCAAACTTGCTGGGGTTGGAAAGACCATTCCACGAACTTCGCAAACACCACTGGAACTACACATAACGCATCTTGAGCTAGAAGTTATAACTGCTCAAAGTTGGCCAAAAACTCACTTTTTCCCACACTTAGCCAAATTTTCAGATTTTTAAATTCTTTCAAAAAAATGAAAATTTCTAATTCTAAGCCTCTTAAATTATTTCACATTGCCGGATGTTACAATATCTCTCCCTTGGGAACATTCGTCCTCGAATGAGGTGACTCTTACTAGGCTAAGGGTGTAAATCAAACTCAAACACCCCACAAGCAACAATGCCCACAATCCACCTTGATAACTCAAAACACCATCTCCCCCTTGTTCAAAAGCCATTATTGCTTATGAACATTCTATCTGTAATTCCAGCTAAATAGGGTCTGGTCTTCCTCACCTTTTTCCTCTGGCACTAATGATGGGTCAAACCCATTCATCCTCACTATTCCTCCTTGTGGAATCCATTTTAGATTCGGATACCCAGTATCTACTCAAGAACCAAATATCATAACTGGGCAATAGTCAATTTCTTTTTCCATTCCTGAAAGCTTTCCTCATAAGCTTTGGACCATTGAAACTTCGTTGTTTCCGAGTCAACATGGTCAAATAAAACCCTTATCTACTAGACCCCTTTAACTGTTCTATCAACTCTTTCAACTCTGTTGGTGCCATTCCATAAGGCAGAAAAGAGATAGGGCAAATATCTGGAATGATGATCTATGCCGAAATCTATCACTCTCTCAGGAGGAATTTCGAGTAGGTCATCAGGAAAAACTTCTAGAAACTCTCTTACTATAGGAACTGACTGAAAATGAGGTATCTCAACACTAAAGTCATTAACTCGGACTAAGTGATAGACACAACCCTTCGAAACTAAATTTCTCACCTTAAGGTACGAAATGAAATGACCCTTAGGCCCTGCTGTACTACTACTCCACTCTATAACTGGCGTATTCGGAAACTGAAACTTAACTGCTCGAGTTCTACAATCTATCGATGCATAACAAGCATGAAGCCAATCCATACCTAGAATGACATCGAAATCTACCATGTCTAACTCAACCAAATTAGCCATGGTGCTCTTGTGATTGATAGAAATAGGACAATCACAATAAACTTTTCTGCTAGAATAGACTCCCCAACGAGTGTAGAAACACAAAAGGGGTTCACAAAGTCTTTTAGGAAGAACCTCAAACTGATTTGCAACATAAGGAGTTACAAAAGATAAACTTGCTCCTGGGTCTAGCAAAGCATACACATCAAAAGCAAAGACTTTGATCATACCAGTAACAACATTTGGAGAATTCTCTTGCTCATGGCGACTGGTGATTGCATAGAGGCGGTTTACTCCTCCACCAACACTATAAGTAACTCCTCTAGGGGTCGTCCTGTCTGGTTGAACAACTGAAGAAGACTGAGCTCTATTGTTCCATTACCCTGCCTGTTCTCTGGACACTCTCGCATGAAATGTCCATTCTGTCCACACTTGAAACAACCAATGGAGCTCTCTCGACAAATACCTGAGTGGTTCCTACCACACTTGGCACAGGCAGGAGGCTTACTACCCCCTTGTGCCACACTACCCTGTAGATAACTAGGTTTTACTCTGACATTTTGCCCATAGTACTCACTCTTGTTCTGAGGTGCAGGTGTACTAGCCGATGATGGAGCAGGTCCCTTCTGTTTCTGTTGGAAAGACGAACGGTTTGCATCACTTTTTGCTGTCCGGACCCGTTCCCTGTCTTAGCTTTCTTGTCTTTGAACTCCTCCCTATCCCTCAACTTCTCTTCCACTACCAACTGCACATAGACCATCAACCTTGATATGTCCATGTCCCCGATAAGCATTGCAGCTCTACCTTCCTTGCTCGACCATCGAGACAACCCAGCTACAAATAAACTCATTCTACTCCTCATGTCCGCAACCATCTCCGGAGCATAACGGGATAGTGAACTTCAACCCATACTCAAGAACACTCATAGACTCCTGCTTAAGCGTGAGGAACTCACGTACCTTGGCCTCTTTTAATTCTCGAGGAAAGAAACACCCCAAGAAAGCTTTCTCAAAATAAGCCCAACTCGCAGGTGGTGCATTCTCAACTCTGCCACCTTTCCACTGGTCGAACCAAGTTCTAGCAACATCCTTCAATTGATACGCAGCTAGTTCGACACGCTCAATATCTGCCATACGCATCACATCAAAAATCTTCTTCAGCTCCTCAATGAAGTACTCTGGATCCTCAGTAGTGGTTGAACCCATGAAGCTCGGAGGATTCATCCCCAAGAACTCACGAATCCTTGAAGTGTCAGCTTCTTCATGTTGAGCTCCCTTTTGCTGACCAATCTGATTAGTTACAGCTTGACTCAGAATTCTAATTCCCTCTCTGAACTCGGCATTAGAAACTTCCCCTTGATGTTGTATTCCCGGTGCATAAGGTAACTTTTTCTCATCCACATAACGTCTAGGAAGACGCCCTCTGCCAACTCTTCGTGGAGGCATGATTATCTGAAAACACGCGCAAGCACGGATTAGAAAGAAACTTTTTAGAGATGAACTCTAACGCACGAGATAAGTGTGAAAGAAATGAGAAATCTTCCTAGATGTTGCAGCCTCCCAATTATAGATGTGGTGTGCTTCACACCGATAACCAGGACTCTACAGACACGACTTCATAGACTCCCTAGGACTCTGGAACTTGCTCTGATATCAAGTTTGTCACGCCCCGAGCCTACACCCTGGACGTGGCCGGCACTTGAAGACCATTGCTGGCCCCAAGCGAACCCTTGACTTGGCTTCTGAACTCAGTGAAAACCTAACTCAACTGAATAACTCCATGCAATGCAAGGATATAAAACAACTTAAATGATACAAATCTGGCCAAAAAGGCAACTCCAGTCCAAAATAGCATATTTACATATATACATAGATGAGAGACTCAATACTAACTGACTGATTGTCTATGAAGCCTCTATAATACTGAGATGGATGTTGGGACAAACCCCGCAACATCCTAACAAAACAAAACTAGAAACACAAAATAACAGAGTCCTCCGGAATGCAAGGAGGCTCACCACTGACTCTGAAATGCTCAACTGGATCAACGGCGTGCCGGGTGTTGATCCTGGGTACCTGCGTCTGCATCGTCATAAGATGTAGGCCAACTGACATCAGTATATTGAATGTACGAGTATGCAAGCTGGTAAGCTAAGCAACATAGGGTAGAAGAAAATTTGGAAGAAACTGAATAACTTACCTGGCTCAACTCAACTCAATCCTGACTGACTCATTTCAATATAATGCAATTTAAAACAAGTGCAATATAAAGAAGAGCTGTTTAAAACCTGCTATAAACTTTGTGTGTATACAAAGATACACCAGGGGTGGCTCAACATAATTTGTGGCCTAAAGCGAAATTTTTGTTAGAGGCCTAAAATCTATATAAATTTTATCTATATCTATTTATTTTTCTAAATTTCTAGACGTAAATTACTACTTAATATCTTTTTATAAATGATTTTTCAAACATTTTTTTTAATTATTAGTTTTAAGTAAGATTTTATCAATTCAACATTGAAAAACATTCTTTTATTGAGACAATTATTATATGAATTATTAACACAATTTTATAAGTAATAAGTTGATAAACTTTAAAGATAAGAGTTAGAATCGTAGAATTTGATTCAAAAAGTTGATAACTTGGTATACCTACTTTAATATGAAAATTAACAAATAAATTAAAAAGAGAATTTGTAATGCACTTTGTTCAACACTTTTCGATTATTGATTCATATTTTTGAGAGTGTATTACTCTAACTATCAAAGATGTGAAGAAATAGAGTGCAAAAAGAGTTACAAAGGATAAATAATGTGAGTGTTAACGAAGAAAATGTAAGAATCCAAAATAATGTTTCCTTAATTTCTTCTATTTGAATGGGGTTAAGATACATAATTTTTTATTTATAAAAATTTGAGGCCCCCAATAAGGCCAATGCCTAAAATTTTATAGGCAAGAGCCGATCCTGAGATACACTAAGCCTGAGATGTATATAGAAATACAAATGAACTGATGTATATAAAAATACAATACTTTCTGTGTATAAAAATACAATAACTGCTGTGTATGAAAATACAATAACTGCTGTGGGAGTTTCTCTAACCGACAACCATCACATAAGAGCTATAGTGATGATACAACGATCAACCTCACGCTGCCAGAGCATCCTTGTAACATCCAGCAATTTGAAATAACTATGGAAAAGCTTGAAATTTGGAAATAGTCATTTTTGGAAAAATTTAAAAATCTGGAAAATTGGCTAAGTGTGGAAATCGGTGAGTTTTTGGTCAACTTTGAGCAGTCATAACTTGCAGCTCAGGATGAGTTAGGAGTAGTTCCAGTTATGGTTTTGAAGCTTGTGGAATGATCTTTCCAACGCCGCCGAGTTTGCTCAATTCCGAGTTCGTATGAGCGCGTTATGCCTTTTAGAAGTTGGGCAGTTGGCAGGGAAATCTATCCGGAAAATTAAGGGCATTTTAGTCTTTTCCCTAGCCATTTCTTTTGGAATTATATGGTGTGTTAGGCTGATTTTGGATCATTTTTATCCCATTTTAAAGAGAGAAAGTTAGGGTTCTTGAGAGTGAAGAAGAGAAGAAGAAGAGAAGAATAAGAGAAGAAGGAGAAGAAGAAGAGAAGAAGAGGAGATCAACAAGTTTCCGTCGTGGAAATCGTCGGGGGTGATCCCTATCAAGGTATGTGAGTTATTTGTGTGGGTTGATCCTTTCCCCCACACACCAAGCTCATTTTATGATTTGAGAAAGGATTGGATATGTTGTTGAAGTTGTTAGTTGTTGTTGATGTTGTTGATTGTGTTGTTGTTGAAGTTCTTGTTGGTTGTGGGACATGATTTGGTTGTGTTCTTGAGTTGAAATCTATTGTATATTGAGGGATTTTGTGATCCCTAATGGGTGGGATTGGAACCTTTGAAGTAAGGATGGTTTAGAGTTGAAGAAAAGAGGGAGAAAAGTCGAATTTTCTGGGCTAGGGATTGGCGCGTCGCGCCTGCCAGCGCGCCCCAAGAGGGGCTCTGAAGCCCAGCCCTTGGGGCGGCGCGCCACTCAGAGAGCCAGCAGGTGACCTCTGACCTTTGAGGGCTGGCGCTCCACGCCTTGCAGAGCGCCAAGGGCGCCAAGGTTCCCCCATTCTTTCACACTTTCTCATGCATGTTCCTAGGTGTTATACCTATGTTTCATAGCTGTTTCCAACACTCAAATGTACATTTAAACCTCCCGAACTCATCTATAAACATGCGATTATATGTCTTGAATCCATAATCCAATTCAAGGCGAGTTAGTATCAAAGTCAAGGGAAGTTAGAGTCAAGTCAAGTAAAGTCAAGTAGTAAGTTCAAGCAAGTCTTTAAAGCTTTTCAAGAGTCGTTATTGAACGTCTTAACGTCGTTTCAAGTTTTAGGTCAAGTAAAGAGTTTAGAGTTCCAAGTTAAGTAAAGAGTTTCAAGAAACGGGTATAGGGTCTCAATCTAAGTGAAGAGTCTCAAGTTTCAAGCTAAGACAAGAGCATAAAGTCGAGTCCATTTCTCTAAAGTTACCAGGGAACTATGTACTTCCCAAAAGAGTCTCTAAATGTTTTTTTTACATTTAAGTAAGAAAGGAACCATGTTTTCCAAAAGAGCCTTTGGGCTAAGTTTTGAGTAATTATCTCAATCAAAGAAAGAAGTTAATTTAAAAGCATGAGCCAAAGTATTTTTGGGAGTAGTATTGAGCACCGAATTGGGGACACGAGTTCATATTAACTCAACTCTCCATAAGAACCATGCGCCAACATGGGACTTGACATATCATTATTTTTAGATGATCACGTAAGATTAGGCAAGTGGATCCACTAAGCAAAAGTAAGGTCCTATATCACGGCAAGGTATAGGATGGTCCTCGGGCAACATGAGGTAAGATGTTGTATCATCACTAGGGCTCATAGTGGTGGTTGTCGGTTAAAGAACCTCCTACAAAAGTTATATTACTTTTAAATAATTAAAGTTGAGTTTGTTATTGTTTTATCATTAACGAGTTAAGTTGTTTACATTGTTTTACAAGCTATTTATGTATTGCATGTGTCTTATTGCTTTACATGTTTGAGTTTAGTTGTTCATGAGTCGAACAGAGTCAAGGTAAGTGTTCTCTTGTACTCCTTTCAAGCTTAAGTTGTGGTTCAGCTTCACAGCTCGCATACTCGTACATTCCATGTACTGATGCCAATTGGCCTGCATCTTGTCATGATGCAGATACAGGTACCCCGGATCAGCATCCTGCACGTCGTTGATCCAGCTGAGCACTCCAGAGTCAGTGGTGAGCCTCCTTGCATTCCGGAGGACTCAATTATTTTGTGTTCTTAGTTTTGTTCTATTAGGGTGTTGCGGGGTCTGTCCCAACATCCATCTCAGTATATTAGAGGCTTCATAGACAGTCAGTCAGTTAATATTGAGTCTCTTATCTATGTATATATGTGAATATTCTATTTTGAGACTCGAGTTGCCTTTTGGCATGTTATGCATCAGTTAAGTTGTTTTATAACCTTTCATTGTATTGAGTTGTGCTGTTGAGTTTAGTTTCCGCTGAGTTAAGAAAGTCGGGCCAAGGGTTCGCCTGGGGCCAGCAATGGTCTCCGGGTGCCGGTTCCGCCCAGGGTGTAGGCTCGGGGCGTGACAATCCTATACCCGGCCAAAGGTATAAGACCTGAACTGCCTAATGGATTCACTAGTCTATCTGGAAAAGGATTCATCTAAAAAGTATGTTCCTTTTCTACCCATGGTGGCTAACATGGTTCTATGGGGGCTGTGGGTTCCTTGAACACTCCCCCAACTCGGTGCTCGATACTACTCCCAAAAATGTACTGGCTCTTATGTTTTAAAACTTATTCCTTCCTGCTGATTTGAGATAATTACTCAAAAACTTAGCTCAAAGGCTATTTGGAAATCTCAGTTTCCTCTTTTGCTTCATTTAGAAAGCGATAACTCTTTTTCTGAAAAACTAGCCCGAAGGCTCTTTGGAAATCTCAGTATCCAAAGCTTGTTTAAATGTGAAAACATTTATAAACTTCTTTGAGAATACATAGTCCCCATATACTTCTTTGAAGAAAAGAACTTCAAACCTTAGCTTTTCTTTTAAAACAACCTCTTTCTTTAGTTTGATATAATTACTCAATGCTTAGCCCAAAGGCTCTTTTGGAATCGATGTTCCCTTTTCTTGCTCAAATGTGTAAAAACATTTATAAACATTTGTACCTGATGTTTGTCTATCAGTTATCCTTCTTTGATGAGCTTTTGTGTCTTTTATGTTATTGTGTTAGCTGGAGCTTGAGGTACTTGACTGCATGTAAGTCCCCCATTTATTTTTATCTGGATACAGCAGTTAAATAGATGTTTACGAAAGTTTGAACTGGATATGAACATCCTGAGTTTGGCGTTGTGATCACTTGATCTATCAGTTATAAACTCCTTTTTTTCAAGTCAGCCTCTGGGAGTTATTTGTGTCATTGGCCTCTGATGATATCACAATGACATTCATACTGCATCAACTGTTAGTGCATAAATTCTAGAATTGCTATTTGCCAGTGATAAGTAATTCTCAAACTATCTAAAAGGATATATATATCATGTACCTTTTTGTCACTTGCAATGAAAAAAAATGTTTAACTGGCCTCATGGAGTATTTTTACTGTTGTTTTCTGGCCAAATGCTTCACTAACTTCCTTGTGGTATCTGAATGTCCTAATCACTATTGCTTGTTCCACTACCTTCTATCATTTGATCCTGCTCAGTATTGAAATATCTTGGACTAGGAAATATAGTGTGTTGGGGATGTGGTGATGAAAGAACTAGTGGATGGATCTATTGATTTACTTGTTATTCTTGTTACTGTAGCATAGGTGTGAACTTTGATATCCTTTTATTTTGCTTTTTGTTTGGTATTTTATCGATTAGTGACTTGAAGAATCATTGGATGAATTAGACGTAAGATTTTCTTGGAATATATTGATCTACTATTGGTTAGATTGGCTATGTTGTATAGAGATAGCTGAGGATTATCTCGCTTAGCTTTTCATACAAGTAGTTGTAATATCCCTCTTGAGGTTAGGTTGTCTTTACCTGATTCGGCCTCACATTTGGCCAGCTTTTATACCTATACAAATATCATTATATAAAGTGGTACGATGCCAGCCAATAACTAATCAACACAAGTGCAAATTGAAGCTGACTCTATTAGTATGTTCTTTAGTGCAATGAGGCAGTACAGCCTAGAACAAATCGTCTTCAGATATTTTTATAGTAATTGTTGATAAGTTTTCTATTTATAATAATCAACGATACTTAAGTAAATTTAATGATTGTTGAAAATCAAACAATAAAGTGCTATTAAACAATGAACGATACAACTTATTTTAACATTATAATTATAAAATAATATAGTAAAATAAAATACATTATACATCGCATATAAGTAAAAAGATCTTCAATTCATTATATGCATGATTTTGCTCCAAAAACTTGAGTGCAGGTGTGGGCTACTATGTTAACTGAAGTCGACTAGACTATTGTCTTGTGTTAGCTAAAGTCGAATAGGATAAAAAAAGAATAGTCTTTACAATATCCTTTCTTTTACATAATAAGAAACCAAATGCTTGGGGTCCATGCCGTAGAATTCTCAAGTTAAAGAACAGGAGAAATCAAGGATTCTAGTAATGATTCGAGTTCATGCTTTTTTATAAAGAGAAATAGAATTCTCAAGTAAAAGAATGAGAGAAATCAAGGATTGTATTAATGATGTAAATTGTCGAGTACATGCTCCTTATATATGAGTTAATTGTAGAGTCCTAGGCTAGCTATATTTAAAGTTCTACTACAATATAAATATACAATTTTCAAGAGGGAGGTTGACTACTATTACTACAATTATAACTTATTCTAATCGACTGACACAAGACATAGTAGCCTAGTCGAGTTTAGTTAACACAATAATTCAATCCTAATATGACTCTTATTCTATAACAGTTAACAATTATACACATTGATTATACAACATGTTTCCTTTTCTTCAGCTTCCCTTATCTTCAATAGGTGACCCCTCTTATTTTGTACCTCGGTGAATAATAAATATGGTAGGGATCAAATCTAATTTCCCAAATCAATGCTCACAACCTTTAGTAATGGCTGATAAAAAAACAAAAAAACAAAACATTATTGGAGTAAAATCCATGTGTGGACTTGGATTTTGATGTATAAATATGATAAAAATAGTCCTAAATGTATTCTAAAATATGATTATTTAGACCTAAGTTATATAAGTAAAGCAATCGTAACTTTTGCTAAAATATGATCAATTTAGCGTTAGGCCTAAATTATTTAAGTAAAGACAATCGTGACTTTTGCTGTCAAAATAAATTGAGGCAGCATCTACAACTACTTGGACTAATCAAAGATATTGTAGGATACTTTCCATAGTTTATCGAATAAAATTTCTTTTTCTTCAATCTTCAATTCTATATTCAAAGTTTTTAAAAAGCTCTTTCAAGTTAGGATTAGGAATTTTGAAATCAGATTGCATTTTACAGAAGTACCTTTGTGTAATGCACTAATTACATTTTGAAATATATCAAGGACCAAATAAATTCAAAATCAACTCATACATTAAGGACATTTTTGTTCATTTTCTCTAGACATCGAAAATGCTTCAAAATTTTATGCAAAGCAAGTTGTGTGTATGATTTTTTTGATCCAATTCCTGCTGATTGCTCAAGTGATGCTGCAATAATTTGCATTTGGTGATGGTAGTTTCTATACCTTTGCTCCACCAAACAACACAAATTAAATATTTAAAGAAAAAGAGTTTTAGTTATAGTATTGTCAAAATAAATATTTTTTATGCTATTGGATCACTTTTAATTTATATAAGTTATAGTAGTAGATAAGTTGTCTATTTTTAAAATATAACGGATATCATATGTATAGGCTTGTCTGTAAATATCCTTTGAACAATTTGATAATCTTAAAAAAGATTTTTACGGTGACAATGTTGATAGTTTAGGTATGAAACTCACACTCTCAATAGTTAATTTAGGCATGAAATTCAAAAAATGGGGATAGTTTAGGTGTGTTTTTGACGCTTATCTCATAAATAAATAATTCTTCAATTAAAACAAGTGGATTAGTCTCGTTTGGACAAGATTTGATTAAAGTTGAAAGCACTTTGACAACTATTATATCACTTGAAATACTCCCCAAACTAGTCCTACGTCAAATTGATCGATCAAGCAATATTTTAGAAGGAAAAAAGAAGAAGAAAGGTGACAGTATTTCCAAGCTTCAAAAGGTTCTTAATAAGTGAAAGAGAAATGAATAAGACAATGCTTTAATTTTGGTCTAACTCAACAAGAAAATTAAGCTTCATTTGTTTGCACTTAATGGTTCGAATCTATTTTATTAAGATTTAAACACTTATAATGAATTTGAGAGATAACATCAAAGATGGTCACTCAACTATCAACTCTTTTATCAGAAAGTCACTTAACTTTAGTTTTTAACTCAAAAGTCACTCAACTATAGACTCTTTTATCAGAAAGTCATTCAACTTTGATTTTTAACTGAAAAGTCATTCAACTCTGGATGTTTTACTTACAATGTTACTCAACCTTTTATTTTACGTTTTCCCCCCAAAATTATTCTCTTTATCTCTTATGCATTTTGTTTTATGCATTTTGTTTTACTTACAAAGTTACTCAATTATGCATTTTGTTTTACTTACAAAGTCACTCACCTTCTATGATTTTAAATTTTCATTCTTTGCGGTCCAATCAAAGTTAATGATAATACACCAAAGGAGACCTAAAATATCTTGTTGAGTTGTAAAAAAATAAACCACATGGTCTTATTCATTTCTCTCTCAATTAGAACCTTTCAAGCTGACGCAGGGTGTGTTAAAAGTAAATGTCTTTTATGAAAAAATATTTTTTAGAAAATTATTTTTATGGAAATAAATTGATTTTTGATTTGTTTTTTGTATTTATTAGGTAAGTGAAATATATATTATTTTAAAATATTTATATATAATCTAAACCAAATACTATGAAAGGTGGGATAGGAGTAAGAGTTGGTGGTGAGGGTAGGGTTCAAAGATATGATGTGATGAAGGATGGAGAGGCCATAATCATATGAAATATGACTCGTAGAACTTATTTATTTTTTAAATTTTTTAATCAACCGAAATGTAAATATTGACAATCACTTTTTGAAAGATATTTTCCTCAACACACCCTTAGCCACAATTTGGATATATTAGTATTCCCTCTATGTCATCTCATGTGAAGGTGTAACTGTTTTCTCCTCCATTTTAATTTTTTTAATTTTTCAAAAATATTTTTGATCATTAGTTATGTTGGCTTGCAATATATTTTGTGTTGTTTTTAAATATGTGAATTTTGCTTTTAAAACTTTTGATGAATGTCACGATTCAAAATTTTCATGTCGTGATGATACCCATGTTCTCAACTGATAGGTAAACCAATCTACTAGTTTTACCAATTTAACTAAATAATTAAGGTGAAAAGATAAACAACAAGTAAATCTCAAACACTAAGTCATTCATAAGTACGAAATGCGGAAAAACTAAAATACCACCCAATATTTTGGTGTCATAAGTACAAGAGCTTCTAGAATACGGTGTAAATCTGAAACCAAAATGATAAGTCTAAATGTAAGAAATATCCTGTCTGAATACTATAACAACAAAATAAATAATAAGATAGAGGAAGATGTGGGTTGCGGAACAGCCAAACAGCTCACCACAACTCCAAGATACTCCAAGCTCTCGTATTCGAAATCGAATCTGCACCACAAAAGAGTGCAACAAGTGTAGTATGAGTACGAAGTCATGTGTACTCAGCATGTCTCATAAATCAACAACGAAAAAAGTAATGACAGAGTATATAAGAAAATCATCCTTTAATTTTACAAGTCTACATTATACTTATCAGTCAAGTTTCATCAAATAGGGATAATCAAAGGTCACGTAATGTCCACCACCGAATAAGCACACAATCAAATAAGAATAAAGGATGTAATGAGATGCAATGCAATACAACACCATGAAATGATATGCCTCAGATGTCAAGTACTCTCTCAACCGTATATACACGATACTTCTTGAAAAGATTGAGAGTTTGTACCCATGGGAGACTCGTGAGGTCCATATACCGACACAAACTATCTCAACGCACTATCATAAAATTAAACAATCCCTAGCACGGACAGTCTCCAATGCACAACTTATAATCATAAAATTGAACAATCCTAGCACAGACGATCTCCACGTGCCCAACTTATATTCAATCTCATGTCAATGAATGTGTACAATATGATATCAATAACAAGGGATGATGATGCATTTCAATCAATCAAATATCAGTATGATATATAATCACCTCAACTATCACAAATATACAGGTTCATAAAGAAACACAATAACACAAAAGAAACCAAGTCAATAATACATCAACTAATGCCCATATGCGTGGGCATTCTCGAATTACAATCCGTCATTCTATAGTAATAAACTTTCCCTTTATAACACCGGTACTCATACCAATACCCATCACATCATTGGTACGAGACCCCATCTTTCCCCTTTACCCATTGTCTAATACATTTTTAATTTTTAATTAGAAAAATGTCCTTCAACTAAGTTTGAAAGTCTTAACATACCTTGAATATCGAACACGTGTCACAAATCCTCAAGATTTTGCCTTTCCCTTTCGTAAGCTTCAGAATGTCCCCAATCTATCAAATAGTCATTATTCGTAAGTAAACGAATCTGTAGACTTTCATATTACTACATGTCTAGTCTAAACTCAAAAAACTTACTCATATCTCTAATCAATCTCCTAATCTTGGTATAATTAATATGCCAAGTCTCATATTTTCAAAAATTCAAGCCTAGGGTTGAGTCATAATTCCTTCAAATAACATAATCTAATGGTATTCATATAACTTATGCTTAATATTCAATGGTTGCAAGAATCTCGACAGAAACTAAATGAAAATTTAACAAAAAAACTCTAATCTTTCATGGCAAACATACTTCAGTTCCTTTTAAAAATGTATCCTCCTTTATATAATGAGTCAATCATACTGTATGATTACTCTTTCTTAATTAACAACTAACTTATCTTCCCAAAGAACCCATCATGTGTTAATAGTGTCAAAATTTTCCAAAATTTGATTTTTTTTTTTCCAACCGACATCTTAATACCATAAATGCATAGCCATAGAGGGTTAATCACTAACCTCTCACTGACTCGTTGGCAATAATAATTACCACATATTCCTAAACCATTCAACTCATACTTGAATGACAGATTTTTCTTTTTACCTGGCAAATTTTGTGCTTGTTCTATTAATACGATGTTTCTCTTCGTCGTGTGCAGAGATAATATTGGGGTAGGGTTGGGATAAGATTTTTCAAGCCCATTTAAAATTAGAGAAACTTTTACAAATAGTCACTATAATAAATTTAATTATGCTCCATAACTATAGTTTGCATATTTATGAGTTGTAGCTAAAATTTAAGTTATCTCGTTTGTATAATTCGCGGATTTGTATAAATTCACAGGTTTGTATAATTCGCGGGTACATTTGTATAATTCAATTATTTTTGTATAAACTCGAAATAATGAATTTATACAATTACAAACATCAAAAGTGTAAACAGTTATACAAATTATATTATACAAAAGTTATACAAATTATATTATACAAATTCCGAATTATACAAATGTGCGAATTATACAAAACTAAAAAGCTGAGCTGCGTAATTATAGCTAAAAGTAGGCCGCGAATTGTAATTAAGGCAAACTATAGTTATGTTAAGTAATTAACTATTATATGTTTGCTTATACGCGTAATTTTTCCTTAAAATTAAGGCTTATAAGCCCGGTCCATATAAGCCCTTGGCCCTTGAGGCTTGATCGGGCGGGTTGGCCCATGGGCCAAAACTATTTGTTTAAGGGTAGCTTACAATAATCTCACTAGTATATAATCTAATTACTTAAATACACACTATGTTGTAATATTATGAATCTTACCATATTTTGGTACGTCCAGATACATGTATCTCGGAATATATGGACTCAAAATTAGGTTAATATGTTCTAGATACACTCTATCCAAGTAGAATCACATGTATCTGGGATACATAGATAAATCTTGCGCCCTTGCCTCCCTCCCATCTTACTTGTCAATCTTTTATCTCGCTCGCGTATCTGGTATGCGAGATACATGCTAATGACACTAGATTTTTTTGCTAGTGTTATTGAAACAACACCATTGTTTGCTATATTTGATTTGAAAATCTTCTCATTTTCTTGATGTTATAGAATTATAAGTTTGAAAACAAGAAAAATGAAAAAAAGAAAAAAAGAAGGGCTAGCCCGCCCCAGCCCTTGGCCCTTCTAGGGTTGGATTGGGTTGAACATTTTCAAGCCCTTCGCCCTTCCAAATGAAGGGCCGGCCCGCCCTAGACCTTCAAATTACTTGGCCGGAGAGGCTTGGGCCGGATGGGGCTAAGCCAACTCTATAATTATTAAATAAATAAATTGTGCACTAGGCCCATTAACCATCAATAAATTAATTATTTAAAATTATTCATTAATTAAATAGCCAAAGTTAAATTAATAGTTCAAAATTCTCATTAAAAATTTCATGGAAGGATCTTTTATGAAAAAAAGGCTCTCCTACTCAACAAGACCTAACAGATCGTTACAATTAATATGTACCAAATTTCATAATTAAAATTAAGTATTTTAACTTTTTGTAATTCAAATCATTCACATAAATTGAAATAAAAATATAACTTTTATAAATTGTATTTTATTACTCTATCCATTGTTTTAACTTAAATGTAAATAGAGAATTTGAAGTTGAAGGACTAGTTTGAGGGGTATTTCAAGTGGTACAATAGCTGCCATTTATAAAAATTCAAAGTGCTTTCAACTTCAAATTCTCATTTTTTTGAACTTCTATTAAATATTGTCCAAATGGGAACAATCCACTTGTTTAATTTTGCTTTAGAGAAAAAAATTAGTATAATCTTTTTATATTAGTGGTCGTTTTTGGGCCACATAATTGTGGTTAGGGGTGTATATGATTGGGTTGATTTGAGTTTTTTAACTATTAAATTAAATTATTTATGTTAGATTTTTAAATTTATAAACAAACCAAACTACTAAAACTAGGATTTTTCAACTGTAGTTTTTTTTTTTCCAGTTTTTTCTATAAAAACATATAATTAAGTTGTGCTCCAAATATTTCTTTAGTCATACCAAAATATAACTATCTAATAGCTTAAGAAAATATCACAAAATATGAGATGAGTGATGACACTAAAATTTTCAAACAAAAAATAATAAGGAATTTTCAACAACCATATGATATTTATATATTTTCTTTTTTGGGTTCACAAGGTTGTCCCCATAAGCCTCACATCTAAAAAGTACTGTACTAAGATTATGAAGTTGTAAATGTTAATCACGTTGACAAAGACACTCTTAAAATTCAGACGAACTCAATAATTTTTATTTTTATTTTGTATTTGTATTAGGACATTTATTAAATATATATAAATATCTAATTGTAAATTTACTAAAAAATTGATTATAAGTTTAATGATAAGTCTAAACTTAAAAATTTTAAATTCTAGTTCAACATACACGTTCGTCTAATATATTATCATACGTAACCGCATGTATTAATATTATTATTAGTTTATTTAAATAATAATATCAACTCAGGTTATTTATGTGTGATATAAAAATATATGAATGTATGATTTTAAATTTGGTGGTCAAGAACTCAAGATTATATATAATTCAATAGGTGCAATAGAGAAAGGAAATCACTCCTAGTTTCAACTTTCATCATCACTCATTATTTTTCTTTAAAAAAAGAACCTCATTATCAATTAGTATATATTATATAGAAAAATTCACATGATTTATGAAAAAGAATCCATCCCGCTATGATATTTATATATATCAAAGATATATTAAATAGATAAATAATGTATGTATATGTTAAAGATATATTAAATAGATAAATAAGCATATGTTCTATTTGTATTATAACGTAAACCTTCTCATGGAACTACAGTACTAACATTACAACTGTTGGTAGAGGAGTTAAAATTTATGTTTAAATAATAAAAAAGTAAATATATGAAAGAAGCTTAAGAAATTCAACCCGTTATCATTTTCTTCAACTAGATTAAAAAAGAATTCAAAATAGGATATGATATAACTATATCTCATCGTTGATATGATCTTAAATAGGAGAACATGAAGATTGATGATTAAGGTATACTACTATAGTCAAACATCTTATCCCTTCGCGGTGCTAGAGTAAGGTTCTAGTCTAAAGCACCTACCTTTTTATCCCTAATATTCTTTTATAATTTCTATATTGTTTTCCTCCATTTTTTCTTCTTCTTGCTCATTCTTTCTTTCGTTTTATCCCTTTCTCCCCCTCTTTTTGCTCTCTTTTCTTCCGTTTTTCCACTTCTCTTTGCTCTTTCTTTATTTTTTTTCTTCTAAATTATTTTTTCCTTTTTTATTTTTTCTTTATAGATTATTTGTGGTAAAGAAAAGATATAGTCATTATTATTTATATTGAAGTTAAATTAAAATATAAATTATTTTTATTCGATTTATTTTAGAAATAAAAATTATAATAATTAGTATTTTTATAATGTTTAACAGCTTTAAGGGTATTTCAGATATTTTGATAAAAGGCTTAGCACACGTGTGTACAAACACATGATATTAAAATTGAATATTTAAGATATATATTGTCTTTTGAAAATAAATTAATTAATAAACTATGTGCTTAAATAATATTATAAAAATAATTGATTTGTATTTTTCAATTCGGTATGTTTTAATTAAAGTAATTATAAAAACTAAAAGTACATAATCTCTATGCATGAAATGCATGTTTGAATAAAAGATTAATATTATAAATAGAATGTCATAAAATTATAAAAAATCTGACAAAAAGATAATCTATCAAGTCTAACTTAATAAAATATCTTGCAATGTAAAATATCAAGTCAATACTCCTTAAAACAAATGAAATTGAAAATATTGTTAGAATATGCACAACGGAAGCTATATTCAGTATCACAAATCATACATATAGACTAAACAATATAA